>NC_134812.1:34877786-34892786 GCF_046742065.1 Oratosquilla oratoria
TCACTTCTTGTCCACATCATCCTTGACTAATCATATGTATAATTTAACTCCGAAATTATGTTTACCTGTTAGTCATTTCATTAATGTATAGAAATCTAACTTCAAACAAAATGTATAATTATTTCTGTTTTAAAATATTAAACAAGGGTTATTAAAGATATCTTAAATTCATGATCTACTATTATTATATTCACGGAAGGTGGTTAGAGTGACTCGATTGTCATCCACTGGAGAGAATCGGGTACTTGAGCAACACGGTTCACCAAGTCAGTAGACTGCATACTGCACAGGTCCTGGTGACGATATGGGTTATCCTGAACCATGACCATGAAACACGAGAGATTTTAGGTTACGTTATACTCCACCGCATCCTCCGCCAATTGAATAAATAATGCTATTGACGTTACTATTAATTTGCGGTATTCAAAACACTCAGAATGGTAGGAGTTATCCAGTGATATAGATAAGAATTGCATTTGTGAGATTAGCAAATAAATTTATATATACCGATTTTTCCTTATAGTCCCTCTTCAATCTGTGAGTGCCGAGTGGTGAGCTATGCCTTGTCCGGAGCTCATCGAATCGTCAAGGAGTGGCCTAAGTCAGTGAGCCGGACCCCACGAAATTTGCCCAGCGCGGCCTGATTCACGCCGAGTCTCCGACTCACTTGTTATCACTACCCGATTCCACGTACTTTACTTCTCTTTGCTAGTTATACGAACTTCTGCCCTCTTTCAGCACAACGCTACCCTCTGGAAATAACTTGGACTAATTTCGTATTTTTCTCTGACCTGCAGAATTAAACTCCTGTGTGCCCTGTTACTGTCGTACCTCGCCTTGGTGACGGGTAAAGACCCCAAAGACGCCAAGAATGGTGGTACTGAAAAAACTCGATTCTTCGGAGGACCTCCCGATCATTTCGGAGGGAGACCCCCTGTCGGAGAACCTCCTTTGGGTCACCAAGTCCATCCCGTGTTCGGTGGTGTTTGTCACGGGATCGGCGGTGGAGTTGTTCCTCCTGTCGTCCCTAGTAGCAGTGGCTGCCGCTACAGGTGCAAGACTCCTGAAGGAGCGGCCAACTACTGCGAGAACGTCAATCAACCCGCCGACCCTATTGCCATCCAAATCGTCAAGCACGGACAGTGCCCACCCGTCAGGCCCATGTGCCCTCTCGTCTTCGGGCTTCCTATCACCTGCTCGAATGATGGGGTATGCGGTGGCGTAGACAAGTGCTGCTTCGACAGGTGTCTTAGCAAGCACGTGTGCAAGGCGCCCCTCGGATATGAACGATAAGAACTTAATGTCCATTGCCACATCCCATCCCTATTTTCATTTGACATATTTGAGGCTCTTGCAAATCAAATACATTTATATAATGTGAATAAACATTGAATATTTTTCTCTACTTTTCTTTATACAAACAACAAATCCTACAGTTTGTATATTATGCTTTATTAGATAAAATTGCAAGTGACAATTATTTCGTGGTCTATAACGAAATTGGATAAAAAAAAAATCCAGAAACAAACAAATATACGAACAGGAAATAAACAACCAAAATAACCATTAGGTAGATGTTAGAGCATAATTCATTTTCTAAATGAATCTTGCAACATCGGACTGTCCTACATTTCCTCTTCGGGAAATTTATTCTATTCCTGGACTATGTAATTGCCAAAATTGTTCATTTTTTTTCTAGGTAGAATTTTTATCCCAATAGCTTCATGCCAAGTTTCTATTAAGTGTAAAAATGAATTTGTGTAAAAATGAATTCAATTCTATTATTGTGTATTTCCTTTGGAAACTGACTTCCATCAAGCCCTTCCAAAAATTTTTCCACCCTTCACGATTTTTATATGCCTTTGTTGAAATCCAACAAATGTATGGAAACGGTGTATTATTTGAGGTAACTAACGAAAAAAAAAAATCAGTAGAATTGCTCATACTAACTAAAGCTAATCTAAAGCTAACCTAAAGCTAATCTAAAGCTAATCTAAGCCTAACCTAAACCTAACCTAAACCTGACCTAAACCAAACTTAACCTAACCCAAACCTAACATAAACCTAAAGTAAACCTAACATAATCCTAACATAAACCTAACATAAACCTAGCCTAAACCTAACCTAAATCTAATATAAAACTAAGTTTACCCTATCCTAAACCTAAACATATCCTATATCTAACTTAAGTAACGTAAACCTAGCCTAAGCCTAACCTAAATCTAACCAAACCCTAACCTAGATCTAACCTAAAAATAACTTAAACCTAACCTAAGAGAGGGAGAGTGTAATATATAGTATATATATAGATACATATATATATACAGTATATATATATATATATATATATATATACACATACATATATATACATATATATATGTATATACACATATATATATATACATATATATACATATATATATATATATACATATATACATACATACATATATATATATATATATATATATATATATATATGTATATATATATATGTATATATATATATATATACATGTATATATGTATATGTGTATATATTATATATATATATACTGTATATATATATATATACACACACACAGTGTGAGGGAGACAGTGAAAAAGAGACCGAATATCAGGTTCATAACTGCCTTATGACACCAGGCGCATTAGAATCAGTTGTAAGAGGCTCGTAGATGAGGCTCGTAGTTAAAGGTAGACGAGTAAGGTAGATAGAAGGGTAATTTTTATGAGTTGTATGTTTGATAAACAAGAGTTCGTTTGTGAAAGAATTGCACAACCTTGCTCCTCGCCTAAAAGTTTACAAACAACCGCTTGGGACCTGATTTCATTGCTGTATTATGTTGATGTAATAGTATGTAAACTAAGTCAGTAGTGCATTGATTTCGAGATTACTTGGGTAAGCTATATTGCTTAATGGGGTTTGTAACAGCCTTTGTGATTGGAGAAAGGGTGGAGAAGGAGAAAATTTAATTGGTTCACGGGAGTAAAGTCACGCCCTTAGGGTAGGTACTTACATATAAAAATAATGACCATTGTACTAAAGAAGTCATGACATCAGTGAAAATTGACCTAGTGAACAAATTGAGGTTTCCAGATGGGAGTCCCTTATTGTAACTTACATAGCCAAGTGTATTACTATTCGGGAATAAACGACAGAAAATCTATGCTGTGTTTAATTCCCCTCTCTTAGACAGAGTAACATCAACAGACTTCCTACAGAAGAATATTGTGAATGACTTTCGTACGTAAAGACAGTGATAAAAAGAAAGTAGACAATGAGAGACGAAATACAAAACTATAAGAAGGGAACAGTAGTCGGAGTAACAACGGTGGTGAGATCAGCATAGTGGGTCACCAAACCTGAATATAATGAATTGGTTCTGTGATGAATCATTTACATGAGGCCAAAATGGAATACATAAGGAGTCACTGGTCCTCTCCGGGATGTTGTCACTTCAGGAAGAGAAACAGCTAAACGGCAGAATACGTCTAACTACGGTCAGAATAGTAACTTTTGCTCGACATGTTTTGAGCACCAAGGCAGGTGACAACCACAAAGTGCCGATGGGACTCATGTTGAAGCGATTACTTTTTTTTTTTCTTTAAGATGTATTTTGCAGAGAAAAGCTCCTCGTATGGTCCTCATGCCTTAGTGACACACTGAGTATCGATGTAGTTCTAGTTTCGCCGAAGTGACTGCCAGTATTTGACATCAGCCAGGCTCTCCGGGCATAATGACACGAAGGTGACTATTTCAGGTACATTCGAAGACCGACTCAGTTTCTCCGCAGATTCGACAACAACTCCCAGCGCAGAGGTGCTAAGATTATTTCAGCCCTGGGCGTGATTGTGTGTGTGTGTTTGTGTGTGTGTGTGTGTGTGTGTGTGTGTGTGTGTGTGTGTGTGTGTGTTTGTGTGTGTGTGTGTGTTTGTGTGTGTGTGTGTGTGTGTTTGTAAAACTCTCATTATGCGAAAGCATGAACAAAGGCCTTGATCATCGTCCCCCAATAAGAAAAACAGGGTATAAACAAAGGAAGGACAGAAGGAGGAGGAGAAAGGAGAGGTGAGGTGTGTTACCCGCTATATAAGTAACCAAAAAATGGGGACGGACACATTTGCTCTATTGACCACAGCAAATCATCTCGCAACAAGTAAGTAGCCAAGCATCCTCGGCGCATTTAATCCCTTTTCATCCCACCTACCCTTGCAATACATATCTCTCTCTTGGAATGAGCTTTGACTTATTCCGTGTCATTATCCTATCTGCAGAATGAAAGTCCTGTGTTGCTTGCTCATGTCCCTCGCCTTGGTTGCGGGTAATAAACTCAACGGTATTTAGTCCCTTAACTGTCTGTGTTGGAGAGGATACTTAACTTGTAGCCTATAGTCACTTCTTGTCCACATCATCCTTGACTAATCATATGTATAATTTAACTCCGAAATTATGTTTACCTGTTAGTCATTTCATTAATGTATAGAAATCTAACTTCAAACAAAATGTATAATTATTTCTGTTTTAAAATATTAAACAAGGGTTATTAAAGATATCTTAAATTCATTATCTACTATTATTATATTCACGGAAGGTGGTTAGAGTGATTCGATTGTCATCCACTGGAGAGAATCGGGTACTTGAGCAACACGGTTCACCAAGTCAGTAGACTGCATACTGCACAGGGCCAGGTGACGATATGGGATATCCTGAACCATGACCACTAAACACGCCAGATTTTAGGTTACGTTATACTCCACCGCATCCTCCGCCAATTGAATAAATAATGCTATTGACGTTACTATTAATTTGCGGTATTCAAAACACTCAGAATGGTAGGAGTTATCCAGTGATATAGATAAGAATTGCATTTGTGAGACTAGCAAATAAATATATATATACCGATTTTTCCTTATAGTCCCTCTTCAATCTGTGAGTGCCGAGTGGTGAACTATGCCTTGTCCCGAGCTCATCGAACCGTCAAGGAGTGGCCTAAGTCAGTGAGCCGGACCCCACGAAATTTGCCCAGCGCGGCCTGAGTCACGCCGAGTCTCCGACTCACTTGTTATACTCGCTACCCGATTCCACGTACTTTACTTCTCTTTGCTAGTTATACGAACTTCTGCCCTCTTTCAGCACAACGCTACCCTCTGGAAATAACTTGGACTAATTTCGTATTTTTCTCTGACCTGCAGAATGAAACTCCTGTGTGCCCTGTTACTGCCGTACCTCGCCTTGGTGACGGGTAAAGACCCCAAAGACGCCAAGAATGGTGGTACTGAAAAAACTCGATTCTTCGGAGGACCTCCCGGTCATTTCGGAGGGAGACCCCCTGTCGGAGAAATTCCTTTGGGTCTCCAAGTCCATCCCGTGTTCGGTGGTGTTGGTCACGGGATCGGCGGTGGAGATGCTCCTCTTGTCGTCCCCAGCAGCAGTGGCTGCCGCTACAGGTGCAAGACTCCTGAAGAAGCGGCCTACTGCTGCGAGAACGTCAACCAACCAGCCACCCAAATCGTCAAACCCGGACAGTGCCCACCCGTCAGGCCCGTGTGCCCTCGCGTCTTCGGGCCTCCCATCACCTGCTCGAATGACGGGGCGTGCAGTGGCGTAGACAAGTGCTGCTTCGACAGGTGTCTTGGCAAGCAGGTGTGCAAGGCGCCCCTCGGATATGGACGATAAGAACTTAATGTCCATTGCCACATCCCATCCCTATTTTCATTTGACATACTCGATGCTCTTGCAAATCAAATACATTTATTTATTGTGAATAAACATTGAATATTTTTCTCTACTTTTCCTTATACAAACAACAAATCCTACAGTTTGTATGTTATGCTTTATTAGATAAAATTGCAAGTGACAATTATTCCGTGGTCAATAACAAAATTGGATAAAAAAAAAACAATCCAGAAGCAAACAAATATACGAACAGGAAATAAACAACCAAAATAAACATTAGGTAGATGTTAGAGCACAATTTATTTTCTAAATGACTCTTGCAACATCGGACCGTCCTGCATTTCCTCTTCGGGAAATTTACTCTATTCCTGGACTATATAATTGCCAAAATTATTCACCTTTTTTCTAGGTAGAATTTCTATCCTTATGGCTTCATACCAAGTTTCTATCAAGTGTAAAAATAAACATGTGTAAAAATAAATGTAATTTTATCATTGTGTATTTCCTTTGGAATACTGAGTTCCATCAAGCCCTTCCAAAATTTTTTCTACCTTTCGCGATTTGCATATGCCTTTGTTGAAATCCAACAAATGTATAGAAACGGTGTATTATTTGAGGTAACTAACGAAAAAAAAATCAGTAGAATTGCTCATACTAACTAAAGCTAATCTAAAGCTAACCTAAAGCTAATCTAAAGCTGACCTAATCCTAACCTAAAGCTAACCTAAACCTAACCTAAACCTAACCTAAACCTAACCTAAACCTAACCTAAACCTAACCTAAACCTAACCTAAACCTAACCTAAACCTAACCTAAACCTAACCTAAACCTAATCTAATCCTAAGTTAAACCTAACCTAAACATAACATATTCCTAACATAAATCTAACCTGAACCTAACCTAAATCTAACATAAACCTAAGCTAACCCTATCCTAAACCTAGACCTAACCTAGACCTACCCTAAAAATAACCTAAACCTAACCTAAGAGAGGGAGAGTGTAATATACAGTATATATATATATATATATATATATATATATATATATATGTATATATATATATATATGTATATATATATATATATATATATATATATATATATCTATATATATACACTCAGAGTGTGAGGGAGAGAGTGAAAAAAGACCGAATCTCAGCCTTATGACACCAGGCGCATTAGAATCAGCTGCAAGAGTCTCGTAGATAAAGGTAGACAAGTAAGGTAGATAGAAGGGTAATTTTTATGTGTTGTGTGTTTGATAAACAAGAGTTCGTATGTGAAAGAATTGCACAACCTTGCTCCTCGCCTAAAAGTTTACAAAAAACAGTTGGGGACCTGATTTCATTGCTGTATTATGCTGATGTAACAGTATGTAAACTAAGTCAGTAGTGCATTGATTTTGTGATTGTTTGAGTAAGCTATATTGCTTATGGGGTTTATAACAGCCTTTCTGATTGGAGAAAAAGTGGAGGAGGAGAAAATTCAATTGGTTAATGGGAGTAAAGTCACGCCTTTAGTGGAGGTACTTACATATAAATGTAATGATCATTGGACTAAAGAAGTCATGACATCAGTGGAAATTAACCTAGTGAACAAATTGAGGATCCTAGATGGGAGTCCCTTGGTGCAACTTAAATAGCCAAGTGTTTTATTATTCGGGAATAAACGACAGAAAATTTAAGTTCTGTTTAATTCCCCTCTCTTAGACAGAGTAACATCAACAGACTTCCTACAGAAGAATATTGTGAATGACTTTCGTACGTAAAGAGAGTGATAAAAAGAAAGTAGAAAATGAGAGACGAAATACAAAACTATAGAAGGGAACAGTAGTCGGAGTAACAACGGTGGTTAGATCAGCATAGGGGGGTCACCAAACCTGAATAAAATTGATTTGTTCTGTGATGAATCATTTACGTGAGGCATTGCTATCTCTTATAAATCATGGTGTCTCCCGTCAGCTGTTGAGAGCCACTGGCGTAGGCCAAAATGGAATACATGAGGAGTCACCGGTACTCTCCAGGATGTTGTCACTTCAGGAAGAGAAACGGCTAAACGGCAGAATACGTCTAACTACGGTCAAAACAGTAACTTTTGCTCGACATGTTCTGAGCACCAAGGCAGGTGACAACCACCAAGGGCCGACGGGACTCAAACTGAGGCGAATACTTTTTTTTTTTAAGATGTATTTTGCAGAGAGAAGTTCCTCGTATGGTCCTCATGCCTCAGTGACACACTGAGTATCGATGTAATTCTAGTTTCGCCGAAGTGACTGCTAGTATTTGACATCAGCCAGGCTCTCCGGGCATAATGAAACGAAGGTGACGATTTCAGGTATATTCGAAGACCGACTCAGTTTCCCCGCAGATTCGACAAGAAAGGTTCTTATGATTACAAATATATACGAAGAATATTACGAGGTATAAGTTTGAGGTCATAACAAAGGCTGTAGATCTCGTTCAAAATTTATTTAGAATAAATAGATACTTGTATAATGGAGTTTTTAAAGTGAAATTTTCTATAGTATTCGTGACTTCGAAATTGTAGAATAGAGTCAGTGATGACGCTAAAGTGCTACAGGTATGTGCCAAGAGGTGTTAGAAAGAAATTGCTTGAGAACATAAGTAAGGATAAAGCTTTTCAACGGCCATATCCGAGGGGCGCCTTGCACACATGCTCACCAAGACATCTGTCGAAGCAACACTTGTCCACACCACTGCATGCCCCGTCGTTGGAGCAGGTGATGGGAGGCCCGAAGACGCGAGGGCACACGGGCCTGACGGGTGGGCATTGGCCGGGCTTGACGATCTGCGTGGCGATGGGATTGGGCCGTTGGTTGTTATTCTCGCAGCAGTAGGCCGCTCCTTCAGGAGTCTTGCACCAGTAGCGGCAGTTGCTGCTGGGGGCGACAGGAGGAACAACTCCACCGCCGATACCGTGACTGACGCCGCCGACCACGGGATGGCCTTGGTTACCAAAAGGAGGTCTTCCGAAAGGAGGTCTTCCGAAAGGAGGTCTTCCTCCGAAGGGACCAGGACCGCCCACACCAGGAGCGCCGAAGGGAGGGCCCTGTGCATGAGGAGGACGTCCTCCGAAGAATCGGGTATTTACAGCCCCGCCACTTCCGTTCGCAGCATCACCTTTGTTGTCTTTGAGTTTCTCACCCGCCACCATGGCGAGGTAGGACATGAGCAGGACGCACAGGACTTTCATTCTGTAGGTCGAAGAATAACACGGGATTAGTCGAAAATCACTCAAAGAGAGAAATATGTATTGAAAGGATGGGTGTTCTGACAGGTGATCGAATGCGTTGGCGATTTTTGGCTACTCACTTGTTGCTGCGAGATGAATTGCTGGAATCTGAAGACAAAGTGTGTCCTTTTCCATCTGCGGTGTCTTATATAGTGGGCAATACAACTCATCTTCTCCCTCCCCCTAATCTCCTATCCTCACGTTGTTCCTCGTCACACTCTAGGGACACTGGGTTTTCCAGGGTTTTGTTGAGAATCCAGTGGAATTGTTTGATTTATAGCTTCGTTTTCCCCGATGAAAAAAAAAAAAACAAAAAAAACATTCGTACGTTGGATGTTTGTGTTGAAAAAAAAAACATACTTGGACCGGCAAGCGTGCACGCATTTATAAGACACACACGCAACGTGCACATGCAACACGCACATTAGCATACATGTGAGCTCGCAGACATATATCGCGTGCGCTATCACAAATGTATACATTCACACTTTGACTTACAAATGTTTTCGCGTGCGTGCACTCTTACGCACACACACGCACCACACACACACACACACACACACACACACACACACACACACACACACACACACACACACACACACACACACACACACACACACACACACACACACACATGCACACACACACACACACACACACACACACACACACACACACACACACACACACACACGCACGCACACACACACACACACACACACACACACGCACACACACACACACACACACACACACACACACACACACACACACACACACACACACACACACACACACACACACACACACACACACACACACACACACGCACACACACACACACACACACACACACACACACACACACACACACACACACACACACACCACACACACACACACACACACACACACACACACACACACACACACACACACACACACACACACACACACACACACACACACACACACACACACACACACACACACACACACACACACACACACACACACACACACGCAGACACGCAGACACCCACATTCCCGCACGCATGCATACGTGACAGAGCTACAGTTCATCACAAAAACTCGTAAGGTAATCAAAATTACGTAGTGGTGTATGCCTTTTGCCCCATGTGTATTACATGAGGCGTATTTCACATAACCACCATGTATTCTCTTGTCTATAAACTTTTCCACACCAACAAGCTAAATATAAGATCAGCTGAAGTCAAATTAACATCGTTGTTAAAAAAAAGTACTCGTTGGTAATAGGCGACTTTAATGCTAAAGTGGGGAAGAAGATGGGAGATGAGTCGTGCATTGGGAAGTTTGGAGTAGGTGAAAGAAATGACAGAGGCGAGATATTAGTAAATTTTGCAGAGAACTACAACATGAGGATAATGAACACTTTCTTCCAAAAGTGTGTAGGTCGTAAATGGACCTGGAGAAGTCTAAATGAAACAACAAAATACGGAGTAGACTTCATATTAGGAGATGAGAGCAAGAGCGTTAGCAATGTTACGGTCATGAATAAAGTCAATATAGGTAGTGACCATAGAATGGTAGGTTGCACAGTTAAATTCATTTTCAGAGCCGAGAGAAATAAACTAGTTTTATAAAGAAAATAAGCCTTGCAAAGGTTGAAAATAATAATAAGAAATTTCTCTTAGAAATTAGAAACAGATTTGAAGCTGTAAGAACAATGAGGACACCGTCGAAGATATGAATTTAAATTTAGTGAACATCACTAGGGAATCGGCAGAGAAAACAGAAAGTACAATTAGCATTAAAGAAAACAAATACTCTAAAGCTACAAATGACCTAATTAAAAGAAGAAGGGCCATGCAGATTAAAACCAGGAAAGACGAAATAGAAAAAATAGAACTAAATAAGCTCATCAACAAAAGGCAAAGATGAGAGAAAAGAAAGAGAAACATGGGTGAAATAGAGGAAACTATTCGGAAAAGTAAAAGTACTAAAGGGATCGAGCGCAGACATGCTTTCGGAAGAAAGCGAATGATATGTTTGAAAGATAGAAATGGGGAAGTAATCAACTGCAGATAAATGTATATATATATATATATATATATATATATATATATATATGTATATATAGACATATATATATACATATATATATATATATATATATATATATATATGTATATATATATTGGTAATTGCGTCTTTTTAGGGAGAAGTCACCTGCGAAGTCGTCTGTGAAGAATTTTTCTGGGATAAGTGCAAAACTCAATTGGAGCCTTATGTTCAACTTTTTTTTTTCTTTAACACGTGGTACCAAATTCTCCTCCCTGTACGTCACTCAAGTTGCCTTAATCACGGATATTTAGCTTTGAATTTGAGGAGAAAAACAAAGTTTTGGACATAGCCAATAAATCCAAAGGGAAAAACGAATATTAATTTCGAAATAGATGAAGGACTATTCGGCCTATGAGTAAGTCTGGTTCAAGAACGTGACAGACTTTCGGCACACAAAAAGTCGCCAGCAAAAGCATGCAAAGCTCTTGAAATGCCAAACCCCATAAAGCCGTTATTTCATTAGCCAACCGTGCCTCTATATAAAGTGTATCATTGGATAACAGTATATCTAGACCATTTAATTTCGCCAGTATAGTCCTATTAGAGCTGATCCTTGAGGTCAATACGATAAGTCCTTTGCGCAAGGTTAGGACCATGGTTAGGTGTCTTGCGCAAGGCAGATATGCCAGACTGCTGAAGTGGCACTGCAAAAATCATACAGGCCTAAACTTCATACATGCTTATCTCAGTAGAAAAAAGTGGGACTGATTTACAGTACGTAAATAACACATTAGCCATGATTCTCTAACTTGAAAGTTAAACAAATAGATGAAGAAACAAATAGATTCATAAGAAATAAGTAAATAAAAAAGAAGACAAGTAAAAAAAGTAGCAAAATAAAATAGAAAAAAGTAAATAGGTAAGACAAACCAATATAAGAATATATACAGGATCAATATCAATATATAAATAAACAGAAAATGAAAAACAAGGAAAGAAACTAAATAATAATTTGGCAGATCCTATAAAATAGTGACTTTCTCTTTAACGTTATTGCCAGGCAAAACCCAAATGCTCACATTGGAATGACAAGTTTGTCTCTGTCTGTCTGTCTGTCTCTCTCTCTCTCTCTCTCTCTCTTTCTCTTTCTCTCCCTCTGCCGCCTCTCTCTTTCTTCCCCGCCTTTCTCAAGTGTTCATTTTATTCATTTAACCTCAGGGTTACTTTAGGCCACTCATGTTTATGCGTATCATCAATACGTTCTTCAGTTTCTGAAATGCTATTGGTCGATCACCGTATAACACAATCTGTTAGGTATAAGTGATTATTATCTTAAAAAAATCTGTGAATAAATAACAATCATCACAAAGCTGCAGTACATTTCTCTCACCTTCGAATCTCATATTTTTTCCAATCACATTTTTGTTTAAATATGAGAATAAAGTATGGTAGAAATGAAACATCTAAGCAACTGTATGTGTGTGTGTGTGTGTGTGTGTGTGTGTGCGTGCGTGCGTATGTTTTTGTGTTTGATTTCTACTAAAACTCCAGACATTTAATGAAAAGATTGGTTACAGAAAACAGACGAAATTTTGATGTGTAAATAAACATTTGCTGAAAATTTTTACATTTTTGGCTAATTAAGAAGACTCCATTGTTAATCATAGTGTGAAAAAACTTTCAAATGTTACAAACGAAGAAAGTAAGATAAATGAAATACAATTACACTAAATCAAATTTAATGCTCAGAGGTAAATGAAACAATTGCCTCCGGAGGGTGTTAGCCATGTCACAGACGCTCAGGTTTTTGTTAGTTAGAGGGCAGGATAGATAAGATTGGGGAGAGGGAGGGAGGGGGGGATTTGGGGGTTTAGTGTAAGGAAAGAATGAAATGGAAGGAAGTTAGAGTTATGATAGACTATTCTTATAGTCTTGTGGAGTTTTTTGTTGAAATTAACTTTTAAAAATCAAACCATCAACACCAGACCAAATTTGATGTAAAATATAAGATTTCTGGTCTTTTTCCCCCATTTTGATCGAATACGAATTTATCGTTTAGACTTTCCATTACAAGCACTATTTTTGTCAATGTATTTGCATGAAATACAATGACACCGGGCACACACTCAAACACAAACGCATACCCATCACCATATCATGTTAGATTATGGACTGACTATAGTAGCCTTCACACGAGCAAAAGGCCTATAGTTTGTTTCGTTGGTACAACTTTATTCGTCAACTCTGCTTCACTGTACAATTAGCGGGTTGGCGGACAAAAAATGACGCTTGCTTACAAGTTGTTATAAAAAAAACTCTGGTCATTTCAGAATTATTTATCCAAATTCTAATTTAGAAGCCATGTTATCTGGACAACTTCTGAATTCCAAATTCAGAAGTTGTCTCCTGTAGTGACTCCTAAGATGCACTACAGGATACAGTTATGATAAATACACTAATCAGTCTTTCACGTTTGTCATAGTTATAGTCTGTGTACCCCAAGGTGCCCCTTCAGGTTGTGGCACACGTCGTTCCAAATCAACCTTAGTACATACGTCATTCTCTCTATTTCCCGTCTATGTGCTATTTTTTTGTATTTTATATACAGTAAAGGAAGTTGTAGAGTACAATGAGTACCCCTTTTTAGCATTATAACAACGATTAACCACCCCATCCCACCTGCTTCACCTGTGACACCTCGGCGTGGCAACACGAGGAAAAAAGCGCTGGTGCTATACAACTTCCTTTACTATATAAATAGAAAAAAATATCAAATAACACACATATAAGAAATAAGAGAGAGGAATGTACTAGGGTTGATTTGGTAGACTGTCTAATGGTAAATCACGACGTATGCATCACCCTGAACGGACTCCTTCTGTGTTTTTAATTTTCTGTTTTTTTGCACGTGTCCAATTTTATTTTTATATAAAAAATTGTATATCAAAATATGAGTTGAAGAGCAACGCTCGAGCAGTAAAGAATATGTTTTACTACTAGAAAGCAACTGTAGAAACTAGATAACACGAGACCACCCCACTAAGATCAGTCAACTAAACGATTAGCTCTCTGCAAGAGCTCATGTAAAGAAGAACCCCGACATCATGTCTTCCATTATTAACCTACTCGTAATGTGCTTTGCTGTTGCTTCTCGTTTCCAAACTAACTTAACCTAACCTAAAGTAACCTCTCCTGATCTCTCCTAATCTATCCTGACTTAAATTTATCTAACTAAACTAATCTAACCAAACTAATATCATCCACATTAGATTTACGCTTAGGAGCAATCCTATCGATTTCCAACGAACTTTGAGAGCTCGTGTTGATGGGCTGGACTGAAGATGATGTTGAGGAGCACTTGGACTGTTGAGGAAGGTAACAGTCCCTGTTGGAAATCGGGGAGGTACGTGGGATTCGAACCCACAGCTAAGCGAATGTGAGACCAACATGCTAACGATTACGCCACCATTGGTGGTTATTTATATGATTGAAAATATCCATCTCCAAGAGGGTTTTACCCTTCACTGGTTGCGAAATCTCTGGATCTCTGAAATTTCTTTCTTGCGTGTGTGTGCGTGACTTCCTTCGCCAGTGCGCCGTTACCAGTCGCATATTTTTTTTGTTATTATTTCCTTCTGGGTGGGAATGACCAACTCGTTCCTCGTGGCTGGGTTATTTTTGGATATATGTGAAGTATTTGCTAACATCGTCTCTCTCCGTAACATTAAAAGGATTCCGTAATTACTCTTATTCCTCACCTTGATATCGGGCGCTGGCTTAAGATGAGTTGGCTCCCGGTGCTTGAATGGGCTGCGTTCCAGCGTTGGGCCTCAAATGTAATGGTGTCGCATCTTCCACACCATTGTCACCATCCATAACCATGGAGGAATGAAAGAGTTATTTCTTCTTTTTCCTCTTCCTCCTCCTCTTCTTCTTCCTCTTCTTCTTCTTCTTCTTCTTCTTCTTCTTCTTCTTCTTCTTCTTCTTCTTCTTCTTCTTCTTCTTCTTCTTCTTCTTCTT
>NC_134812.1:34900286-34907786 GCF_046742065.1 Oratosquilla oratoria
AAACAACTGTTTTAAAACATCATATCAAATTAAAACCAGGAACACAGCCTATTTACATACCCGCCTACAGAGTTCCTCACTCTAAATTAGCAATAGTAGATAAACTGATCACTGAAATGTTATCACAGGATATTATTGAACATAGTAAAAATGAGTGGAATTTCCCTTTGATTTTGGTACCAAAGTCAGATGGTACTATGCGCCCAGTTATTGATTATAGGGAATTGAATAAGCACACCATTCGTGACAGGTTACCATTACCCATTATCGGTGACATTTTGAGAAGTTTGGGAACTGAGAATAAATATTTTAGTACTATAGATATCAAATCAGCTTTTTGGCAAATAGAGTTGCATGAAGACTCGAGAGAGTTCACAGCATTTTCTACTTCAACAGGACAGTATGAGTTCAAGAGAATGCCATTTGGGTTATGTAATAGTCCATTAACTTACATGAGATTAATGAATACTATTCCAGATGGATTGTTAGGAAACACTGCCAGTGTAAGATGACATTTTAATAGTTTCTCAGACTGCGGTGGAGCACTTTAAGAAATTAGATTTGATATTTTCAAGACTAGTAGAAGTAGGATTAAAAGTAAAACTTGAAAAATGTAAGTTCTTGCAAGACAGTGTTATTTATTTAAGACATAAGATAGACAGACATAGACTTAGTACAGTGAATTCAAAGGTTGACGCTGTCAAGAATTTTCCGGTTCCGACCTATGTAGACAAGGTTAGGAGCATTTTGGGATTGACAGGATATTATAGAGGATTTATTCAACGATATGCTGACATTGCTAATCCATTAAGTTCTTTGTTGAAGAAGAATTCAAAGTTCATATGGGGACCTGCACAGCAGCAAGCTTTTGACAAGTTGAAAGATAAACTCATGAGATCCCCCATTCTAATAATTCCTGATTATGAAAAGGAATTCATTCTTTATACTGATGCATCTGAGATAGGATTAGGAGGCATACTGATGCAAGAGAGAAATGGAACTTTGAAACCGATTGCTTACACATCAAGACTTTGTAATAGTGCGGAAAGAAACTATTCTACAACAGAAAGAGAAACTTAAGCAGTCAATTAATTTTTTAGACAGTTTTAGGGATATGATATTAGGATATCCAATCAGAGTTTGGACTGATCATACAGCTATTCAGAACTTATTTAAGCACAAGAATCTAAGGGGCCAACTTGCTGGGTGGTTTGCAATACTTCAGTGCTATGAAGTTCAATTTGAATATATTCCGGGTAGAAAGAATGTGGCTGCAGATGCACTTTCTAGAAACATTAGTCAACCAATGACTGGGTTGATTAATTTCGTTTGCAGTATAGAAGAATTAGTAACTTTAGATGAGGAAATGCTAATAAGAGAACAGAGGGATGATAAGACATGTGATTTATTAATCAAGTATTTGATGAACCCAAGAGGAAATCCTCCAAAGCTACCAAAGGGGTATAAGATAGAGGAATTTCAATTGATTAATGGACTTTTGTATAGAAAAACAGTTGTAAATGGGAAAGATATTCCTAGAGGTCCTGTAAATCAGTTGGTAATTCCCCAAACTCTTGTAAATGAGATATTGAATTTGCTTCATGACAGTGATTGTAGCTCACATCCAGGAAAGGATAAAACTTATAGACAAGCACAACTTAAATACTTTTGGCCAGGTATGAAGAAATCTATATATGATTATATAGAAAATTGTTTGAAATGTGTTAAGGCGAAAGGAAATACACCAAAACCTGCTCCTATACTTACCTATCCCATTCGACAAAAACCTTGGGAAAGAATTCACCTGGACACATTAGAGTTACCTATGTCTGAGAATGGATATAAATATGTATTTGTTGCAATTGATTATTTTTCAAGAATTTGTATTTTACAACCCATTCCAAATAAGAGAGCTGAAACTATTGCTTCAGTAATCTATGATCAGATAATCTGTAATTTCACTACACCTAAGACTCTAATTTCAGATAATGGAACTGAATTTAATAACAAAATCTTGGAAAAATGATGTAGTTTATTTAAGATCAAGAAAATCAATATCTTAGTAAATCATTCACAAAGTAATGGGGTAGAAGAAAGGTTAAATAAAAAAATTATGACATGTCTTAGAAGTATGATAAGTCCTCATAGTATAACTTGGGACACTTGGATTCCTTGTGTTAAGTGTACCTTGAATAATCAAATCAATGTAGCAACAGGTGATACACCTCATTTTATAATTTTTGGGGAAGACAAAACTCTTCCCTATGAAATTTTGACTGCAGACCAGAAACGCTCTGAGAGGAGACGACGGGGGATATATATATATATATATATATATATATATATATATATATATATATATATATACAAATAAATATATATAATTTATATATATATATATATATATATATATAATATATGTGTGTGTGTGTGTGTGTGTGTGTTTGTGTTTGTGTGTGTGTGTGTGTGTGTGTGTGTGTGTGTGTGTGTGTGCGTGTGTGTGTTGATGTCGTACCTCGCCTTGGTGGCGGGTAAAAACCACAAAGACGCCAAGAATGATGGTGCTGAAAAAATTCGGTTCTTCGGAGGACGCCCTGGTCATTTCGGAGGGAGACCCCCTGTCGGAGGACCTCCTTTGTCTCACCAAGACCATCCCGTGTTCGGTGGTATTGGTCACGGGATCGGCGGCGGAGTTGTTCCTCCTGTCGTCCCCAACAACAGTGGCTGCCGCTACTGGTGCAAGACTCCTGAAGGAGCGGCCTACTGCTGCGAGAACGTCAACCAACCCGCCGACCCCATCGCCACCCAAATCGTCAAGCCCGGACAGTGCCCACCCGTCAGGCCCGTGTGCCCTCGAGTCTTCGGGCCTCCCATCACCTGCTCGAATGACGGGGCGTGCAGTAGATGGGTAAAATATTTAGAAAAAACAACAACGTGTTAAATCCAAGGGAATTTGGATTCAGACAAGGACGATTATGTGTCACCAATTTGATATGTTTCTATTCAAGGCTAATAGATATAATACAAGAAAGAGATGGATGGGCTGATTGTGCATTTCTAGACCTAAAAAAAGCTTTTGACAAAGTACCACATAAGAAGTTGCTTAAGAAATTAGAAACTGAAGGAGGAATACAGGGCAAACTGCTTAATTGGATGGAAGACTTTTTGCAAGAAAGAAAAATGAGAATAGTGATAAGAGACAAACACTCAAAATGGGATGAAGTAATAAGCGGTGTCCCGCAGGGAACAGTTCTGGCCCCAATAATGTTTGCTATATATATTAATGATATGGATGAAGGAATTGAAAGCTATATGAGCTTCTTTGCAGATGATGCAAAACTACTGAAAAGAATGAAAACTGAAGAAGATTGTGAATCACTACAGAGAGATCTAAATAAAGTACAGGAATGGAGTAGGAAGTGGGAGATGGAGTTCAATACAAAAAAGTGTAGTATAATGGAATTTGGAAAAAGCAAAAACAGAATAACAGGATCATATAAATTGGGAGAAGAAGGAATAAAAAAAAGAGAAAATGAGAAGGACCTGGGAGTCATTGTTATGAATAATATGTCACCTGAGAAACATGCAAATAAGATTTTTGGAGAAATTTATAATTTGATAAGAACAATCAAAGTTGCATTTACATACCTGGATGAAGAAATGGTGAAGCAAATTCTAATCACCCTGATAAGACCAAGATTGGAATATGCAGCAACGATATGGTCACCAAGTACAAAAAAATGTATAAAAAAACTTGAAAGAATACAAAGAGCAATTACAAAACTGGCACCAACACTCTCAAAACTATCATATGAAGAGAGACTAGAAAAACTTGAACTACAGACACTAGAGCAACAGAAGAATATAGTGAAAGGCAAACAAAAAATAATAATAAAAGAATAAAAAATAGAATAAATTGGGAGGGACTTGATAGATGTAGGTATTCCAAAGAAAACTCACAATAATAGAATTCAAATTATTTTCACACTTAATAGAAACCTGAAGAGATATAATGGCTTGATGCTATAAAGATATAAATTTGACCTAGAAAAAAGGTGACTAATTTTGGCAATTATATAGTCAAGAAGCAGAGTAAGATTCTCTAAGAGAAGATGAAATGTAGGGCAGCCCGATGTTGCAAGAATCATTTAGAAAGTAAACAATGCTGTAACATCTGCCTAATGGCTATTTTGGTTGTTTATTTCCTGTTTGTATAGTTGTTTCTGTTTTTTTTCATTCATCTTTATTATAGACCACGAAATAATTGTCACTTGTAATCTTATTCAATAAAGCGTAATATACAAACTGTAGGATTCGTTGTTAGTATAAGGAAAAGTAGAGAAAATATTCACTGTTTCTTCAAAATAAATAAATGTATTTGATTTGCAAGAGCATCAAGTATGTCAAATGAAAATAGGGATGGGATATGGTAATGGTACAATAGGATAGGGTGTGACTATGGGTAGTAAAGAAAATTCCTCGTGAAAATGAGCAAAATGGACATGAAGTTCTTATCGTCCATATCCGAGGGGCGCCTTGCACACGTGCTCGCCAAGACACCTGTCGAAGCAGCACTTGTCTACGCCACTGCACGCCCCGTCATTCGAGCAGGTGATGGGAGGCCCGAAGACGCGAGGGCACACGGGCCTGACGGGTGGGCACTGTCCGGGCTTGACGATTTGGGTGGCGATGGGGTCGGCGGGTTGGTTGACGTTCTCGCAGCAGTAGGCCGCTCCTTCAGGAGTCTTGCACCAGTAGCGGCAGCCACTGCTGCTGGGGACGACAGGAGGAACAACTCCACCGCCGATCCCGTGACCAACACCACCGAACACGGGATGGTCTTGGTGACCCAAAGGAGGTCCTCCGACAGGGGGTCTCCCTCCGAAATGACCTGGAGGTCCTCCGAAGAATCGAGTTTTTTCAGCACCACTATTCTTGGGCTCTTTGTGGTCTTTACCCGCCACCAAGGCGAGGTACGACATCAACAAGGCACACAGGACTTTCATTCTGCGGGTAAGAGAGAGAAACAAAATTAGTCCAAGTTATTTTCAGAAGGTAGCGTCGTGCTGAAAGAGGGCAGAAGCTCGTATTATTAGCAAAAAGAAATTCAGTATGCGCGTACTCACTTGATGGGATGTGCTAGAGTCAGAAGACCAAGTATGTCCGTCCCCGTTCTCGTTAGATTATATATCTGGCTACCAACCTCTCTTCTCCTTCCTCCCTCCCCTCCTCCATCATCTTCTTCCAGTTTTTGCTCGCGTCCGAGAACTTGGGGTTCCCCGGATCTTGCTCGAGTTCAGAGGGAATCTTTGATTGACGTCATCATCTTTGAGTTCTCCAACATTGTGGTTTTCACTGCGAAAATTGAACCAAGATTGCAGTCTGCATACTTTTAGTGTACTTGTTAAAAGTCCACACACCAACGCATACGGACAAGGACATGTATGCACGAATGCTCATATGCACATATATACAAATACATGTACACAAACTCACACACATATGTATTGATCACCTCTACCATTCACAGGGATCACTTATTTCGTGGTGGACGGTGCTCTTTCCTGCGTAGGCTGCCTGGTAGCCTAGCCACCGACAGCGCATCTCAGTTCCACACCAGGAGTTTTCAGTTTGACTCCCGGTTGGTATCAAGGTGAACAAGGAGAAGAAGAAAAAGAAGAACAAGAATAAGAAGAAGAAAGAGAAGAAGAGGAAGAAGAAGAAAAAGAAGAAGAACAGGAAGATGAAAAGGAAGATGAAAAAGGAAAAGAAGAAGAAGAGGAAGAATAGGAAGAAAAAAAGGAAAAGAAGAAGAAGAAGAAGAAGAAGAAGAAGAAGAAGAAGAAGAAGAAGAAGAAGAAGAAGAAGAAGAAGAAGAAGAAGAAGAAGAAGAAGAAGAAGAAGAAGAAGAAGAAGAAGAAGAAGAAGAAGAAGAAGAAGAAGAAGAAGAAGAAGAAGAAGAAGAAGAAGAAGAAGAAGAAGAAGAAGAAGAAGAAGAAGAAGAAGAAGAAGAAGAAGAAGAAGAAGAAGAAGAAGAAGAAGAAGAAGAAGAAGAAGAAGAAGAAGAAGAAAAGAAGAAGAAGAAGAAGAAGAAGAAGAAGAAGAAGAAGAAGAAGAAGAAGAAGAAGAAGAAGAAGAAGAAGAAGAAGAAGAAGAAGAAGAAGAAGAAGAAGAAGAAGAAGAAGAAGAAGAAGAAGAAGAAGAAGAAGAAGAAGAAGAAGAAGAAGAAGAAGAAGAAGAAGAAGAAGAAGAAGAAGAAGAAGAAGAAGAAGAAGAAGAAGAAGAAGAAGAAGAAGAAGAAGAAGAAGAAGAAGAAGAAGAAGAAGAAGAAGAAGAAGAAGAAGAAGAAGAAGAAGAAGAATAATAAGAAGAAGAAGAAGAAGAAGAAGAAGAAGAAGAAGAAGAAGAAGAAGAAGAAGAAGAAGAAGAAGAAGAAGAAGAAGAAGAAGAAGAAGAAGAAGAAGAAGAAGAAGAAGAAGAAGAAGAAGAAGAAGAAAAGAAGAAGAAGAAGAAGAAGAAGAAGAAGAAGAAGAAGAAGAAGAAGAAGAAGAAGAAGAAGAAAGAAGAAGAAGAAGAAGAAGAAGAAGAAGAAGAAGAAGAAGAAGAAGAAGAAGAAGAAGAAGAAGAAGAAGAAGAAGAAGAAGAAGAAGAAGAAGAAGAAAGAAGAAGAAGAAGAAGAAGAAGAAGAAGAAGAAGAAGAAGAAGAAGAAGAAGAAGAAGAAGAAGAAGAAGAAGAAGAAGAAGAAGTAGAAGAGGAAGAAGAAGAAGAAGAAGATGAAGAAGAAGAAGAAGAAGAAGAAGAAGAAGAAGAAGAAGAAGAAGAAGAAGAAGAAGAAGAAGAAGAAGAAGAAGAAGAAGAAGAAGAAGAAGAAGAAGAAGAAGAAGAAGAAGAAGAAGAAGAAGAAGAAGAAGAAGAAGAAGAAGAAGAAGAAGAAGAAGAAGAAGAAGAAGAAGAAGAAGAAGAAGAAGAAATAACTCTTTCATTCCTCCATGGTTATGGATGGTGACAATGGTGTGGAAGATGCGTCACCATTGCATTCGAGGCCCAACACTGGAACGCAGCCCATTCAAGCACCGGGAGCCAACTCATCTTAAGCCAGCGCCCGATATCAAGGTGAAGAATAAGAGTAACTACGGAATCCTTTATTGTTACGGAGAGAGACGATGTTAGTAAATACTTGACATATAACCCAGCCACGAGGAACGAGTTGGTCATCCCCACCAAGAAGGAAATAATAAAAAAAAAAAATATGCGACTGGTGACGGCGCACTGGCGAAGGAAGTCACGCACACACACGCAAGAAAGAAATTTCAGAGATCCAGAGATTTCGCAACCAGTGAAGGGTAAAACCCTCTTGGAGATGGATATTTTCAATCATATAAATAACCACCAATGGTGGCGTAATCGTTAGCGTGTTGGTCTCACATTCGCTCAGCTGTGGGTTCGAATCCCACACATCTCTCCGAAATGCAGCAGTGACTGTTACCTTCCTCAACAGT
>NC_134812.1:34915286-34932786 GCF_046742065.1 Oratosquilla oratoria
GGCCGTTGAAAAGCTTTATCCTTACTTATGTTCTCAAACAATTTCTTTGTAACACCTTTTGGCACACACCTGTAGAACTTAAGCGTCATCACTGACTCTATTCTACAATTTCGAAGTCACGGATACTATAGAAACATCATCTTTATGCATACTATACAAGTATCTATTCATTCTAAATAAATTTTGAACGAGATTCACAGCCTTTGTTATGACCTCAAACTTATATCTCGTACAATTCTTCGTATATCTTTGAAATCATAAGAACCTTTCTTGTCGAATCTGCGGGGAAACTAAGTCGGTCTTCTACTGTACCTGAAATCGTCACCTTCGTTTCATTATGTCCGGAGAGCCTGGATGATGTCAAATATAATTTTAGGAAGGGATACCGGACAGAATGTCAATGAAGGCCAAAATATCATGATGGGATGTAATGACAGTGGAAGACAAAAGATCACTATGGGATATGATTATACTGGAGGGAAAAATATCACAGTAGGATATAATGTCACTGGAGGACAAAATATAATTTTAGGAAAAGATGCCGGACATAATGTCAATGAACGACGGGAGGCCGGTGTGAATCACGATGACGTAGGGGGACAAAATGAATGTACAAAAGAGATCGGAAGACCGTGATCGACCAGATGTCCGTGATGAGGGAAATGTTAATTTTGATGGGAGAAATGTTGATGAGGCATTGAATGTCAATGAAGTACCAAATGATAATATAGAGCAAGGTATAAACAAAAAACAAAATGATAATGTAAGGCATGATATTGAAACTCGAAATGTGTCAAAAAGAAATGATCACGAGTTTCTTAAAACCATGTACTTTAATGATCGTAGTATTAGGAACAAATTTCAAGAAATACAGGCGTATGTCAAAAGCGAAAATCTCGATATGATAGGAATAACTGAGGCATGGTTAAATGGTACAGAGTTCAAAGCTGAATTTAATATTGTGGGGTTTAAACACTTCATCAGGATAGAAACTACAAGAAAGGTGGGGGTGTTCTGTTGTACGTTAAAAACAACGTTCATGCTTGTGTTTTAGAGAAAGTGAAACAGGATGCATATGATAGTTTGTGGGTTGAGTTAACCCAAACAAATGGACAAAAAATGAATATAGATGTAATATATAGGCCAAAGACATTATCATTAGCAGACGACAAACTGTTATTTCAAGAACTGTCTAGTTTCTGCAACCGGGATTTATTGATAATGGGTGATTTCAATTTTACTGACATTGATTGGATGACCCTTGAACATGGCCATATAGGTAGTCGCTTGATTGATTTTCTTGGTGACAATTACTTAATTCAGCATATAAAAGAGCCCACAAGATATGGAAACTTACTCGATCTATTGATCACTAGCCGCGAAAGCATGGTAACTGATGTAGAAGTCGGTGAGACTATTTCAAATAGCGATCACAACTTAGATTCAAACTCCTAATTTTTTTAGAATGGATACTTGTGTTTCTAAAATACCCAATTTCAGTAAAGCTCAGTTCATAGGACTACGTCAGGAGCTTCAGCTTACAGATTGGGAGGCAAAATTAAACGAAAGACCTGTAGATCAGATGTGGGAAATATTTCAAAATACGCTCACTAAGATGATTCATACTTACATTCCTTTTAAGGACAGACGTCCCCCAAATCAGGCTCGCCCAAAGTGGCTCGACAAAGAAACTGAAAAAAGTATTGCTAAAAAGAGACAGGCTTATAAGAAATATAAGTACTCGGGTGCATCTAATGACTATAAAAATTATGTATCAATACAGAGAGATTTAAAAGAGACAATAAGAAAAAGAAAACGACAATACGAAATGAACATCGCTGATAAATCCAAAGAGAATCCCAAAGAATTCTATAGTTACATTAGAGATAAAAAGGTTGTTAGGAATCACATTGGTCCACAATTATCTGCTGACGGTCAACTTGAATATTCAAATGAAGGAATGTGTAATATCCTAAACAATTATTTTAGCTCGGTATTCGTAAACGAAACACCTCAAAACGAACTCCAAACTGAAACCTGTGAAAAGTCTAGGGTAAACTTACTACGGTAAATATAACAAAAGAAAAAATTAAAAGGTGTATAGATAAACTCAAAGTTAATAAAACACCAGGGCCTGACGGTTGGCATCCAAGAATATTAAAGGAAATTAAAAATGAGATTGTTGTTCCATTAGAAATTATTTTCAAGAAATCCATCATATCCGGAGATGTCCCAAGAGAATGGAAGCTAGCTAACGTTACTCCCATATTCAAAAAAAGGTGACAAAAAGAAGCCAAATAACATAAGGCCTATAAGTTTGACTTCAATCGTAGGAAAAATAATGGAAATGATCATCAGAGATGCTATGGAATATCATTTAGAAAGTAACCGTTTGATAAATGCTGGCCAGCATGGTTTCAGACGGAAACGTTCTTGCGTGGCTAACTTGCTCGAATTCTACAACACAATTATCTCGAATTATGACGAAAGAAACAATATAGATTTAATATATCTAGACTTTGCAAAAGCTTTTGATACCGTCCCACACGAAAGACTACTTACTAAATTAGCTTTACACGGAATAAGTGGTAGCCTATTAAGTTGGACTAGTAATTGGTTGAATGGTCGAAAACAGAGAGGTGTTTTAAATGGAAAAACTTCTAGATGGAAAAATGTTACAAGTGGAGTTCCTCAGGGTTCCGTTCTTGGGCCACTTCTGTTCATAGTATATATAAATGATATAGACCATGGACGAAAATCTACTGTTTCCAAATTTGCTGATGATACAAAACTGTGCGGAGTGGCAAATGATCACTCAAACCAATTAGATATTCAAGATGATTTAGATAAATTACAGCAATGGTCTGAAAAGTGGCTAATGAAATTTAACACAAGTAAATGCAAGGTAATGCACATAGGTAAAAACAACAGTAAGTACGATTACAAGTTATTTGGAAATTCGTTAACAAAAGTGGATAGTGAAAAAGATCTTGGCGTAATTATCAGTAACGACCTCAAATCATCCAAGCAGTGTATTTCAGCCTCTGAGAAAGCAAATAAGATTCTAGGACTGATTGCGCGATCTTTTGATTTCAAAAGTCCATCACTCATTAACAAGCTATATAAATCGTTAGTTCGTCCACATTTGGAATGTGCTGTTTCCGTATGGTCACCGAATCTCATTAAAGACATTGACAGACTGGAAAAAGTACAACGGCGAGCCACAAAACGGATTCCAAATATCAAAAATAAATAATACGAAAATCGACTAAAACATATGAATCTGTTTTCCCTAAAAAAGCGTAGACTCAGAGGTGACTTGATACAGGTCTTTAAGATTCTAAAGGGAATTGACAACATCAAAAGTGACAAAATTTTCACATTGAATGAGAATCAGACAAGAAACAATGGTCTGAAACTATTCGGAAATAGATTCAATTTGGAAGTAGGTAGAAACAACTTTGCCAACTGTGTAGTTAATGAATGGAATAAACTTCCTGCACAGGTAGTGCAATGTAGTTCAGTTCGAAGCTTTAAGGCTCATTTAGATAAACGCCTAAGCAAGATGCTGTAATGATTATAATTTATCTTATATTATTTGTTTTTGTTTTGTTATCATTTGTCTGTCTGATTTTCATTTATTATTAGTTATATGTCAATTTATTATTATTTACTGTTTACCTGTTTGTTTATTATTTAACTATACCTATGCATTTATTTATGTATTTTATTTGTTATTTACATTATTATAGTTTCTATTTATTATTTTATTATTATCATGATTTTTTTTCTTCGTATCCGACCTAGATATGGACGAAAAGGTCTCCTGTCGGCATGCTCCGCCTTTGTAATCCTTTGTAATTAAATTTAAATTAAAATTACATATGAGTAACATTCCTATTTTTGTTACCCCAAAATATATAAAAGATGTTTTTTGTCGGGATCTTGGCTTTCGGGATTTTGGCCTTTCGGGATTGTGGCTGTCGGGATATTGGGTGTCGGGATTATGGCTGTCGGGATTCTGTCCAGGTTCCATACATATACATACATACATACATACATACATACATATATACATACATACATACATACATACATACATACATACATACATACATACATACATACATACATACATACATACATACATACATACATACATACATACATACATACATACATACATACATACATACATACATATATACATATATATATATATATATATATATGTATATATATATATACATATATACATATATATATGTATGTATGTATGTATGTATGTATATAATGTATATGTTCTTTTGTACTAGCGTCTCGATATGGGGAAGTCACGCACGCGCTCATACAGACGCAAGAAAGAAGTAAGAATTCCCAGAAACTCAGAGTTTGCGGTTGCCTGCGAAGATTCTTTCTGGGAAAAGGACAAGACCCATTTGAAACCTCATGTTTTCCATTTTTTTCTTACACGCGGGCCTCAGGTGCAGTCAGCCCCAACCTCTACTCCTCTTGCGTCACTCAAGCTGCCTTAATCACCGATGTCTAGCTTTGAATTTGAGGAGAAAAACAAAGTGTTGTATACAGCCAATAAATCCAAAGAGAAAAAAAGAAAAAAAATAGATACGAATTTCGAAATAGATGAGGGACTGGTCGGAATATGAGTAAAGTCTGGATTAAGGACGTGAGAGGCCACGGGCACAGAAAAAGTCGTCAGCAGAAGCTTGCAAAGCTCACGAGATGCCAAACCCTCTAAACCAATTATTTTTATTGATACATTTGTTAGACAGTAAATCTCCACAAACTTTTAGCCTCATACTTAAATGATATATTTGAAAATATTACACTAAAATTCTGAAAGGGCTAGAAAATGTACTGCAGGATTGTATTTATTTTTTCACAGACTTTTTGAGAATGATAATCAAATGTCCCCAACAGATTGCGTTATACGGTGTTAGACTAACAGTATTTCATAAACTGAAACACATGTTGGTAATACACATAAAGATGAGTAGCCCATTAAGTAACTTAGAGTGAACCCTTGCGGTTAATGAAAAAATAAACACTTAAGAGAGGAAGGGAGAGAGAGAGAGAGAGAGAGAGAGAGAGAGAGAGAGAGAGAGAGAGAGAGAGAGAGAGAGAGAGAGAGAGAGAGAGAGAGAGAGAGAGAGAGAGAGAGAGAGAGAGAGAGAGAGAGAGAGAGAGAGAGAGAGAGAGAGAGAGAGAGAGAGAGAGAGAGAGAGAGAGAGAGAGAGAGAGAGAGAGAGAGATAGGAGAGAGAGAGAGAGAGAGAGAGAGAGAGAGAGAGAGAGAGAGAGAGAGAGAGAGAGAGAGAGAGAGAGAGAGAGAGAGAGAGAGAGAGAGAGAGAGAGAGGAAAGAGGCTGAGACTGACATTATAATTGTGTTATCCCAGTTTTTCATAGCTGGCTCGTGACACCAGATGCATTAGAATCAGCTTAGGAGCCCCCCAAACCTTAACAGAACTGTTTCGTTTTATGTCAAATCATTTACATGAGAAATTGCACTATGTCTTAAAAATCACAGTGTCTCCCGTCAGCTGTTGAGAGCCACTGGTGTAGGCCAAAATTGAATACATAAGGAGCCATTCGTCATCTCCTGGATGTTGTCACTTCAGGAAGAGAAACAGGTAAACGGCAGAAGTCCACTAAATACAGTCAGAATTGTCACTTTTGCCCGACATGATTTGACCACCAAGGCAGGTGGCAACCACCAAGGGCAGACCGGACTCAAGATGAAGAGAATGCTTCTACTTTTTTTTTTTTTTTTAAGATATATTTTACAGATAAAGGTTCCTCACATGGTTCTAATGCCTTAGTGACACACTGAGCATCGATGTAGCTCTAGTTTGGCCACAAGTGGCTGCTAGTGTTTGACATTAGCCCGTCTTTCCGGGCATAAAGAAACAAAGGCGACGATACGAATTCAGGTACAGACGAAGACTGACCCAGTTTCCCCCGCATATTCACCAAGAAAGGTTCATATGATTACACAGATATACGAAGAATTGTACGAGATATAAGTCTGAGGTTATAACAAAGGCCGTAAATGTCATTCATACTTTATTCAGAATAAATAGATGTTTGTATAGTATGCAAAAAGTACATTTTTCTCTAGTTTTCGTGACTTTGAAATTTGTAAAATAGAGTAAGTAATGACGCTAAAGTTCTACAAATATGTGCCAAGAGGTGTTAGAAAGAAATTGCCTGAGAACAGAAATAATGATAAAGCTTATCAACGGCCAAATCCGAGGGGCGCCTTGCACACGTGCTCACCAAGACACCTGTCGAAGCAGCACTTGTCCACGCCACTGCACGCCCCGTCGTTGGAGCAGGTGTTGGGAGGCCCGAAGACGCGAGGGCACACGGGTCTGACGGGTGGGCAATTGCCGGGCTTGACGATCTGCGTGGCGATGGGATTGGGCCGTTGGTTGTTATTCTCGCAGCAGTAGGCCGCTCCTTCAGGAGTCTTGCACCAGTAGCGGCAGTTACTACTAGGAGCGACAGGAGAAACAACTCCACCGACGATACCGTGACCGACGCCGCCGACCACGGGACGTCCTTGGTTACCGAAAGGAGGTCTTCCTCCGAAAGGAGGTCTTCCTCCGAAAGGAGGTCTTCCTCCGAAGGGGCCAGGACCGCCCAGACCAGGAGCGCCGAAGGGAGAGCCCTGTGCAAGAGGAGGAAGTCCCCCGAAGAATCGGGTGTTTGCAGCGCCGCCACTTCCGCTCGCAGCATCACCATTGTTGTCTTTGAGTTTCTTACCCGCCACAATGGCGAGGTAGGACACGAGCAGGACGCACAGGACTTTCATTCTGTAGATCGGAGAATTACACGGGATTAACCAAAGAACCTTTCACGAGGGAGCTATGTATTGAAAGGGTGGGTGTTCTGACAGGTGATCAAATGCGTTGAGGCTACTTACTTGTTGCGAGATGAATTGCTGGAATCTGAAGACAATGTGTGTTCGTTTCCGTCTGCGGTGTCTTATATAGCGGGCGACACAACTCGCCTCTCCTTCCTCTTCCTCCTCTCCTTCTTTTGTTAGTCTCCTGCCCTTTTCGCTCACGTACAAAAGATCGGACTTACCTAGGTGTTGCCTAAGTTCTTTGTTTATGTTTTTGCACAATGGGAACTGCACAGATACACGCACACACGCACGCACACACACACACACACACACACACACACACACACACACACACACACACACACACACACACACACACACACACAGACACACACACACACACACACACACACACACACACACACACACACACACACACACACACACACACACACACACACACACACACACACACACACACACACACACACACACACACACACACACACACACACACACACACACACACACACACACACACACACACACACACACGCACGCACGCACGCACGCACGCACACGCACGCACGCACGCACGCACGCACGCACGCACGCACGCACGCACGCACGCACGCACGCACGCACACACACACACACACACACGCACACACACACACACACATACACACACATACACAAAGATTACAAAGGCAAAGGATTACAAAGGCGGAGCATGACGACAGGAGACCTTTTGTTCCATATCTAGGTCGGATGCGAAAAAAATCATAATGATAATAAAATGATAATAGAAAAAAATATAATAATGTATGCAACAAACAAAATACATAAACAAATGCATAGGTATAGTTGAATAACAAACAAACAGGTAAACAGTAAATAATAATGAATTGACACATAACTAATAATAAATGAAAATCAAACAGACAAATGATAACAAAACAAAAACAAATAATATAAGATAAATTATAATCATTACAGCATCTTGCTTAGGTGTTTATCTAAATGAGTCTTAAAGCTTCGAACTGAACTACATTGCACTACCTGTGCAGGAAGTTTATTCCATTCATTAACTACACGGTTGGCAAAGTTGTTTCTACCTACTTCCAAATTGAATCTATTTCCGGATAGTTTGAGACCATTGTTTCTTGTCTGATTCTCATTCAATGTGAAAATATTGTCACTTTTGATGTTGTCAATTCCCTTTAGAATCTTAAAGACCTGTATCAAGTCATCTCTGAGTCTACGCTTTTTTAGGGAAAACAGATTAATATGTTTTAGTCGATTTTCGTATGATTTATTTTTGATATTTGGAATCAGTTTTGTGGCTCGCCGTTGTACTTTTTCCAGTCTGTCAATGTCTTTAATGAGATTCGGTGACCATACGGAAACAGCACATTCCAAATGTGGACGAACTAACGATTTATATAGCTTGTTAATGAGTGATGGACTTTTGAAATCAAAAGATCGCGCAATCAGTCCTAGAATCTTATTTGCTTTCTCAGAGGCTGAAATACACTGCTTGGATGATTTGAGGTCGTTACTGATAATTACGCCGAGATCTTTTTCACTATCCACTTTTGTTAACGAATTTCCAAATAACTTGTAATCGTACTTACTGTTGTTTTTACCTATGTACATTACCTTGCATTTACTCGTGTTAAATTTCATTAGCCACTTTTCAGACCATTGCTGTAATTTATCTAAATCTTCTTGAATATCTAATTGGTTTGAGTGATCATTTGCCATTCCGCACAGTTTTGTATCATCAGCAAATTTGGAAACAGTAGATTTTAGTCCATGGTCTATATAATTTATATATACTATGAATAGAAGTGGCCCAAGAACGGAACCCTGAGGAACTCCACTTGTAACATTTTTCCATCTAGAAGTTTTTCCATTTAAAACAACTCTCTGTTTTCAACCATTCAACCAATTACTAGTCCAACTTAATAGGCTACCACTTATTCCGTGTAAAGCTAATTTAGTAAGTAGTCTTTCGTGTGGGACGGTATCAAAATCTTTTGCAAAGTCTAGATATATTAAATCTATATTGTTTCTTTTGTCATAATTCGAGATAACTGTGTTGTAGAATTCGAGTAAGTTAGTCACGCAAGAACGTTTCCGTCTGAAACCATGCTGGCTAGCATTTATCAAACGGTTACTTTCTAAATGATGTTCGATAGCATCTCTGATGATCATTTTCATTATTTTTCCTACGATTGAAGTCAAACTTATAGGCCTTATGTTATTTGGCTTCTTTTTGCCACTTTTTTTGAATATGGGAGTAACGTTAGCTAGCTTCCATTCTCTTGGGACATCTCCGGATATGATGGATTTCTTGAAAATAATTTCTAATGGAACAACAATCTCATTTTTCATTTCCTTTAATATTCTTGGATGCCAACCGTCAGGCCCTGGTGTTTTATTAACTTTGAGTTTATCTATACACCTTTTAATTTTTTCTTTTGTTATATTTACCGTAGTGAGTAAGTTTACCCTAGACTTTTCACAGGTTTCAGTTTGGAGTTCACTTTGAGGTGTTTCGTTTACGAATACCGAGCTAAAATAATTGTTTAGAATATTACACATTCCTTCATTTGAATATTCAAGTTGATCGTCAGCAGATAATAATGGACCAATGTGATTCCTAACAACCTTTTTATCTCTAATGTATCTATAGAATTCTTTGGGATTCACACACACACACACACACAAACACACACACACACACACACACACACACACACACACACACACACACACACACACACACACACACACACACACACACACACACACACACACACACACACACACACACACACACACACACAAACACACACACACACACACACACACACACACACACACACACACACACACACACACACACCACACACACACACACACACACACACACACACACACACACACACACACACACACACACACACACACACACACACACACACACACACACACACACACACACACACACACACACACACACACACACACACACACACACACACACACACACACACACACACATATACACGCAAACATACACTTACGCGTACACATACGCATACACATACACATACACATACACATACACATACACATACACATACACATACACATACACATACACATACACATACACATACACATACACATGCACATACACATACACATACACATACACATACACATACACATACACATACATATACACATACACACATACGATTTTTAATTTAAGTATGATAATCAAAGTATAAGGAGAAATAGCCCAAGTTGAAAACATACGTAACGTATGACTGGAGAGTAAAAGACAGTTATGTAAATTGAAATATCATGAATATAACCAGAAGAACTTCATTGGAATTGACTAGACACTGGGATATATTGAGTTAATGACAATAATTGTGTGGTTGAATCACATCTACTTGAGTCTCGTTCATCTGTTTTGTTCCTTTTTCATTTAGCTGACACATGACCATATTTGGTATTGGTAGTGTTATGGACAGTAAGAAGTTTCATCATACGTATGTGTGTGGCTTGCAGAGGATGATGTGGGGTGTTTAGTATGAACAGCATTAAGTTGGTGTTAAGGTATTGCATCGCGTGTCCTCTCGTCTTCAGCTACTGCCGCTGGCTAGTTTAGTTAAGGAAAGGGAGCTACTTTGTATAAATCTCTCCTACTAGTATATGACCTATCACCATGACTCCTGTCGGGCCTCCCCGTATCTACGTATGGTAACTGGGTGCCTTGTGGCCGCTGTCTAGAATTACAGGATATTTTGTAGTAGCACGAAAACCCAGAGGTTAACCAATGTGTGGACACACCACTGCCTTGTGGGTTAGTCTTAGTTGGCACAAGGCTACAGAGATAACCCGGATCAAAAACAGCCACGAGGGACGACTTCCCCCAGTCGACATGTATGTTGGTCTTTAGGGTGTGCATCCCTGGCATGTAAACCCTGGCTTCGGCAGACTGCGCGGACGAAACCACTAGATTGGCTCAATGGGAATAAAGGCGAAGCAGCAAAGCGTTGTGGAACGCAAATAGGGCACAGCAAGACACGATAACGCTGTTGGCCATCTACTGCATCCCAGTCTATCATCAGCTGTCCCGAGCCCGTCTTGCCACTGGATCAAGATAGATAGGGACGAGAGAGTGAGGCTGACGACGTCACTGCGCAATTCTTTTTCACTTCAATCAATGTCAAGCGTAAGTCATGGCCGTCTTCATTAATAAAGGGCAAAAGACAAACCTTATTAATGACTTTCATATATTTTATTTATAGCTTTAAAAGTATGTATTTTTCCGAGGAAAATATTTTCAGTTACAAACGATTAGAAACATATAATAACAAATAATAACAGTATTATTGAAATTCTGAATTAATGAAATCCAAGCGTCACCCAAAGTTGATCGATCATTAGTTCCATATTTGTCTTGAGGTGTATATATTTTAGGGAAATTATTCTCAATAAGAAATAGTCAACAACCAATAATGCTTTAGTTGATTTGTTAGAATTATGAAAGTTATATGTCACAACCGCGCCATATTTTGTCGACATTTCCACCCACTCCAATCCTTTACAAGGACAGAGAGAGCGAGAGAGATTTCGTCGACTTCCATTCTTTACAATAAGGTTTGTTCAAGGTTAGTTTAGGTAAGTTAAAGTAGGTTAGGTATAGAAAAGGAGTACCTAACTTAGTGTCATGGAAAGACACAACTACTCCATACCACTACCTAATTAGTATGTATTGATGCCAGTACATGCTAACGTCAATATATGTATGAAATTGTTCTTACTTTTGGCTGTAAGTCCAAATTGTGTGCGTATATGATATATATCAAAGGTACATATATTTGATTGTTTCAAATTATACTAGGAATGCTGTTGATTTTCTTCACCTAAATCAACATATGACTTAGTATCAAGATTCTTTGTTTGAAATTTTAAATCAATTGTACTACATTGGAGTTGAAACCTGAAGGTTGCATACATTGGGCATATAGTGTTTATATACTTATAAGGTTGAATCTACAGGAAGAATCTGCCATAACACAAACTTCTTCATAAGACTATGTATTATTATAGGATACATATACTTCCGTAGTACGCTGGACTATGATCTTAATTTTCAGTGACAGTAGCCCCATTTTAATCCCCATAGACGATCTCTGCAAAGTGTTTTGGATATCCGAGTACATAAGGTAAAGGTGACTATCGTCTGCAATTAAATTACTTATCTTTATAGTTGCGTAGAAACGGGAATCATAAATCTAACGTGTCAGGTTCTTTATAATTTTATCAACTACACAAGCATATGTATCAGAATATGAATGAATATTCTGATGCGAAGCAAGTAGAAATGACAAAGAAGACTAAAAAAAAAAGAGTATTTGGTAATGGAGTACAGACGTTGGGAACCCACACACGGAGGGCATCGCAATGAGGAAGTTTTAGGAAACAATGACTTGGGAGTTACTAGAAACACTCCTTGCAAAGGGTCCTGAGGATTTGATACGTTTAACATGTACGAATATATAGATGTTTAATTTAACCAGAATTTTCCATATGATTTTGTAGCATTTACATCACTTGAAGCACTAAGCTTTGGAAGAAAAATGAAGGTATATTGGACATTGACAGAAGACTGCACCCCGAAGAAAATCATACAATCTGTACAATCACTAAAGAAAAAAAATCAGGATGAAAGATGTGATTACTTTTTGTCCTTCAAATGAGGTTCGACCTTAATCGTTCATTGTTCAGATGAACAATCTAAAAGTAATTTTTGAGAGCATAACTGGGAAAAAAAGATCCAAGAAAAAGCAATACACCTGAAGTCTATAAACGAATAGGTTAAAAGAACTCAAGGGCAAGTCTTTGGAAACTTCCGAAGGCAGCAATGACCTCCCTAAAAATAAACGAGCTCCATCGCCCCTTGACACCATTGATATAAAAATGGTATCAAGTGGACCAACACTGTTGAAATTTGTCAGTTATAATCAGCCCTTCCTCTCAGTGACATCAGTCAATTCCACCTAGACTAGTGCCAGACGAAGAGATATATAGATTTGTGACAAAATACGACTACAGTCGATGGCGGCTCCCAAACTGTTTCGAGTCGGTTTCTCGGCTGAATTAAATTGTTTGGTGTTAGCGGGATCTGTAAGATAGATCATAGTGCTGAAAATTCATCGAGTCAGCGGAAGAGATTTTCATTCAAGACGTCTCATTATACGAAAGCGAACATCTCGAGTTATGAAAAAGCATCTCATACTTGGAAATATCTCACTAAAGAATGGCTACCAATAAACCAAAATTATAAAGATAAAATAAAAAAAGAGATTTTATTCATTTTAGGTGACATAATATCTTGTCTTTGAAAAAAGTTGATAAGCAGAGAATGTGACGTGTTGACATCAAATTTACAAAACATTGCTATATATATGTTTTTTTTTCTTTTTTTCTTTTTTTACAAAATGCACAGTCCTAGGCATTCTCTATAATTCGCGGGAAAAGGTAATATTATTTTAGTACTATGAATAATGTTATAATCCTTTATCACCATCACTGTCTTTTGTACCAATTTTTTGCTTGACTTGTATGATGAGTTTGTTGTCATTTGATTACCCACCTACAATTGTTACTCCAATCTTATAAAAAATGCTTACGGAGGACGCTTTCATCATACGTGCAAAATCACCCATTAACAACCAGAATAACCATAAATTATGTAAAACGCAGTGAAAAAAGTAACCAAGATAGAGTAATAATACAAAATGTTACATATGAAATTATATTTCATTGTTACAAGACTGAAAAGAACCTATTAATTAGTCTCATGATGGTAGCTTCACTGTTTACCTGTAAAGAATGATAAGAGATACCAAGTGATGTTCTGAAGATCCTTATTTATGTTAGTACAAATGTTGCAATAAGTTGGGTATCTCCGTCCTTACCCAGACCACAATATCTATTTTGGAAATAGCTTCCATGGAAACACCGAACATTGATGACGTCAAACGAAGAAACCTGTTGACAAGCAGGATGCAGATGCTTGCCAGCAAGCAAAATCCAGTCTTTTGAACCTGCCCGCAGGCAAGAGGAGAGACGAGTTTTGTTTCCCTGTTGCATGAGTTAGCGGGCATGACCACGCACACAATTGAACTTCACATCTACTTCCTGACAACGAATTTTCTTTAAAGTGGTCTTCAACTGATTGTTGTTTTTCCCCAACCTGCAAAGTGAAAGTCCTGTGTGTCCTTATAAAACAACAGGGCAGGACTCGCAGTAATGGGTATAAACTGGACAAATTTAGATTTAAGAAGGAAATAGTCAAAAATTGGTTTACTAATAGGGTGGTCGATGAATGGAATAAACTTAGCAACCATGTAGCAAGCGCTGAAAGTATCAGTTGTTTTAAAAAACGATTAGACAACTTTATGGATGGGGATGACAGGTGGTGATGAATACGGAGCTGCCTAGTGTAGGCCTTATGGTCTCTTGTAGTCCCCTTTATTCTTATGTTATTATGTTCCTATTTATGTCCTCTCTCGCCCTGGTAGCGGGTAAAGATCACAAGGACAAGGCCACGAGTGGAAGTGCTATGCAACGAAAACTCAATACAGTACTTTGGAGAACATTATGTAACTGGTAATAGACTAGGCAGTTTTCGCTACTTCGGAACGCAACTTCCTGTCTTAAGACCTGTCAGAAGATCTCCTTTCTGCCAATAATGTTTAGGGCATCCCGTGTTGATGCTGTTAGTCCTGGGATAGTATCAAGGAATTGTTTCTTCTACAGCTAGTGCAAGAGTACTCTAGGCAGTTTTAGCTACTTCGGAACGCAACTTCCTGTCTTAAGACCTGTCAGAAGATCTCCTTTCTGCCAATAATGTTTAGGGCATCCCGTGTTGATGCTGTTAGTCCTGGGATAGTATCAAGGAATTGTTTCTTCTACAGCTAGTGCAAGAGTACTATTGCGAGAGGGCCCACGAATCGGTCAATCCCTTCGCTTTGCAGATGGTCAAGCACGGCCAATTCCCGCCGGTGAGGCCGGCCCGTGTGTCCGCTCGTTTTCTAGCTTCCCATCACCTGCTTGAACGACAAGGCCTGTTTCGACAGGTTACTTGGCGAGTGTGTGTGTGTGCAAGAAACCACTCGAATATGATCGGTTACAAGTAGTGTCTGTCTTGGTCTTTTTAAAGAGGAACTTGTCTGCCATCTCTGACGTTATGTTCGTCACCCACCACCTACTGGGGCAGTGACTGGTTGGGAAAGAACCAGAAGCGAAGGACAAGAAGCAACTCCATCTCTCATTGTGATTATTTCTTTGTCAATTTGTGCAATCCATGGTTTATGGATTTTCTGACTGCGGCTGTTATATATTAATTTTATTCTTTCTTTTATTTGTTTTTTATTTAATTGTACTCCTAGGGTGTATTCAAGGTACCTGAAAGAAACACGAGTTGTAAAGAATTCAATAATTTCCGCTAAGAATATCCTAATTAAAATCTTAACTATTTACATTCTGAGTAATTTCGTTCTTTACTCATGGTTTCACTCCGTCAATTGTTTTTTATTTATTTTCTTATTTGATTTTTTCGGTTATACGTGGGTTCCCCACACCCGGTTTTCATATTTTATGTCCATTTTTTCTATGGTTTTGCTCAATAAGGATGGAACATCTAAGTCGACCACTCTGAGTCCCCCCTCAAAAAAATCCATATATATATATATATATATATATATATATATATATATATATATATATATATATATATATATATATATTTGTATACATATACAGGTATATATATATATATATATATATATATATATATATACATATATATATATATATATACAATGAAATCACAATAAACACATGATTCACAATATATGCAAAAACCACTGGGAAAATAAAAAAATATTGTTGATCGAACGTTTTCATATATTCGATACGTCTTCATAAGTACAATATATACAGAGAACAAAGACAATGTACGAGTATATATACAGAAAAGAGAATAAAAGTAACATGGAAAAGTCCATTGGGACCTGCACAACAGAGATGGTGAAGAATAGTCCTAGTATCTATTTATTCCTATCTATTAAAATTTTTGCGTTTACGTATTCCAGTGTTTCCAAAGGAATCTCCTAATGGTCCATTGTGATTGAATTGTGTCCATTGCAGTAGATCAAGGTCAAAGAGTCATGGGTATTTCCACTCACGAACTTTGAAATCCTGAATTTTCAGTACATTTTTCCTCATGCAGTCTACAAGCAGGGGACGCGATGAAAGATTGATGACTATAACTATAAAGGCATATATGTTCAATAGGTTTACTTTGCTTCGTTTACAGTGACTTGTTGTTACATCAATTTACTTTGGTGCCTGAATGAGCTCTTTATATGATAACTATAACCAAATCATAAGGTCCACATCATCTTCACTGTGAGAAAACATCCCATGCCAACTCCCATTCCTCTCTTTCTTCCCCACCAATCTCTCTATCTGTTGCTCTCCTTTCGTCTTTCTCTCTCAACCTATGTCTGTCTCTCTCTCTCTCAATTTGACTTGACTCAAACAAAACCCAATCTAACCCATCCCAATACAACTCAATCCAATCTAAGAAGATATGACCCGACTTGACCCGACTCGTTCTGAAGGTGGAAGCCTTAGCAAGTGAGAGAAGTATTCGTCAAGAAGTGAGAGGTCTACATGAAAATTAATATAGGTACTCTCTGCCGAGGGCATAGACAAGGAAACGTATGGCAAAAGTGTCACAAGAAATCTGTGGAAAATATGAATGTCTCGACAGGGCGTAAGTAGAACGTGGTGATGATTATAAGCACGTGCTTATCGTAAGAGTAGAGTTTAGATATTCATCAGATGAATGTGTCCACTAGTATAAAAATAGATTTACATTCTAGATACTGTTATGTTTTACCATATTAATCATGACTACATTGCCAAATATGTATATCACAAGAATATTTGTGAAAAAAAATATATTTACAAGCCCTTTGGTGTCAAAAGGGTTTCTTTTAAAACTGAAAAAATCGACTAAATCTAGCCTTAATGAAAAAACAACAACTAATCCCTGTGTAGAAAATACTCGAATTTCCGTGAAATGGTTTATAATATTATTTCTGCCATAGATCATCTTAGAAATATAACGAAAAATTGTCGATATCACGTTAGGCTGGGACCGGATTGAAGCAGAGACAAAGACAGGATTTACTGTACCTCGGGCTCTGTCGACGCAAAGCGTGGCTTTAAACTTCACCTCAGAATAAAATGATGCATGGTTCAGAAGCTTTCTTTATTGATAATGCCAATCAATTTTATTCATTGGAGACGGCGGCAACGACACCATTTCTATGTATATACAGTGTATAAAAAGTACTATACGTTTCCCCATCATCCTCGTTATTTTTTGGCATCATGTCATTATTCGGTTCTTAAGATAACGTTGATGTCATCTTTGAATCTAATGATTTTCATGATGATCCCTGTCATCTAAGTTAAACACCTTCACTTTTGGGATTTTGTTTCAGCTAAATACAACCACCTATT
>NC_134812.1:34937786-34947786 GCF_046742065.1 Oratosquilla oratoria
ATTTGTTTATCTATGTATTCATATATTCACTTGTATATCTATTCTTTTATTAACTAATCTGTTGATTTATTTATCTACCTATTCATTCATCTATTTATTTAATAACATATTTACTTGATTTACTTGGTTTACTTGATTTATATATTTATTTATTTACATATTTGATATTTGTTTATCTACTTATCTATTTATCCATTTATTTATTTCTATTTATTACAATTTTTGCGTTTACATATTCCAGTGCTTACAAAGGAATCTCCTAATGGTCCATTATGATTGAATTGTGTCCATTACGGTAGATAAAGGTCAAAGAGTCATTTGTATTTGCACTCACAAACTTTGAAAACCTGATTTTTCAGTACATTTTCCCTCATGCAGTCCACAAGCAGGGGACGCGAGGAAAGATTGATGACGTCATTAAAAAAAACCACTTCCAGCACGGGCAAAGACCAGGGAAGACCAGTTGTGCCTGAGGGTGCAAGAAGAGGAGGAAGAGGAGGGAGGAAGAGAGGAAGGAGATGCTAATTCGATTTCCCGATGAGACGAGAATGGAAACGCTTGGTCATCGGGCTCAAAACATTACAAGAAACAGCCGAGCAGTGTAACATATTATAGCAAAATTCGAAGTCCGTACTACATACGTTTGTTTCTCATAGTTTAATCTCGATTCATTCTTTAGAGTGCACAATGGAAATCATGTGTGCCCTGATAGTGTCCATGAGCTTGGTAGTAAGGAAAGACGCCAAGGTCACTAGTACTAATGCTCCTAGTAGATGTAGATGTGGGGGCCCAGCCACTCTTCGATTCTTTAGCTCATCAGGTTGCAGACAACTCTATTATTGTTGACAGATGGTACCACTACTTGTGCCGCATTCCGAGAGAGCAGCCTACTGCTGCGAGAACGTCAACCAACCAACAGACCCCATTGCAAGAGAGATGGTCAAGTCCAGTCAGTGTTCGCCAGTGAGGCCTGCAATGGTTTGGACAAGTGGTTTTATTCTACAGGTGTCTTGGTGAGTTCGTGTGCAAGGCTCCTCGCTGATTTGTCCGACTCACAGTCATTTTCCTTCAACTCTTCTCTAATATCGATGATTAAACCTAAACCATGACAGCACCACTGTCTCCATTCCATACGTGTTCATACCCAATGAAAGTAAGTTAGGTACCGTTTTCTGAATCAGAGCAAGCACATGTTTATTGTGAATGAAAAATATTTTACACACACACACACACACACACACACACACACACACACACACACACACACACACACACACACACACACACACACACACACACACACACACACACACACACACACACACACACACACACACACACACACACACACACACACACACACACACACACACACACACACACACACACATATATACATATATATATATATATATACACCTATACATATACATATATACATATATGAATATAAAATATATATATATATACACATGTATATATATATATGAATATATATATATATATATGTATATATGCATAAATATTTTGAAATTCTTATCGCCAAATCCTGTTTATTTTAAGTTACTAACAAAATTCTTAAAACAGCAGAATAAGTGGGTATTTCTGTATTTTTAACCATGTTTATCTATACCTGTAAAGGCTTATATTTTCAAAAGATTTACTTTCTTTCAATTACGGTGACTTGTTGTTACATCAATTTACTTCGGTGCCCGAATCATGAGATCCACATTATCGTCACTTTGAGAAAACATCCCATGCCAACTCCCATTACTCTCCTTCTCCTTCCCCACCTCTCTTTCTATCTGTTGCTCTTCTTTCGTCTTTCTCTCTCAATCTCTCTCTCTCGATCTCACGATTGGATTTAACTCGAACAAAACCCAATCTAACCCATCCCAATCCAACTCAACCCAATCTAATACGACCTGACCTAACTTGACCCGACTCATTCTGAAAGAGGAAACCTTGGCAAGTTAGAGGATTATTGATCAAGAAATGAGATGTCTACATGGGCCAACTACAGAATGTTGAGATTTAATATAGGTACTCTCTGCCGAGGGCATAGACAAGGACAGGTATGACTAAAAGGGCAGATTAAAAAAAAAAAAAAAAAAAAAAAAAAACTGTGGAAAATATGAAATCTGGTGATGTTTATAAACACATTTCTATCCTAAGAGTATATTTCAAATATTCATCAGATGAATGTCTCCACTAATATAAAAATAAATCTAAATTCTAGATACTGTTATATATCGCCATATTAATCATGATGGATCGTAAGTACATTGCCAAAACATGAATAATCTATAGGAAAATTTGTGAGTATAAAAAAGAATCAGTATTTACGACGCTTTCTTTTGAAACTTAATAAAATCGACTAAGTTTAGCCTGAATGAAATTAGAAAACCTAACACCTGTGTAGGAAACAGTCGAATTTCCGTGAAATGGTTTATAATGTTATTCCTGCCATAAATAATCTTAGAAATATAACAAAAATTTGTCGATATCGGGTTCGCATGAGGCTGGAACCGGATTAAAGGAGAGACAGAACCGGATATACCTTGGGCTCTGTCGACGCAAAGTGTGGCTTTAAACTTCACCTCAGAATAAAATAATGCATGGCTCAGAAGCTTTCATTATTGATAATGCCAACCAATTTATTCATTGGAGATGACGGGAACGACACCATTTCTATGTACATATATAAGAAATACAATACGTTTCTATATCATTCTAATTATTTTTTGCATCATATCCTTATTCGGTTTTTAGGATGACGTTCATGTCATCTTTGAATCTAATGATTTTCATGATGATTCCTGTCATCTAAGTTAAACATCCTCACTTTTGGGATTTTGTTTCATCTAAATACAACCACCTATTGGGAATAAGAACGAACATGAACCAGGGAAAATTACATAAATCTACCAACATGTATCATCCTCGTACAATAGTCCTCAAGATTGCGAGACAGTGAGAAATGATATGTTGATTTGATGCAAATGACTGCAACATAGTCACTAAGCTCTACCAAGGAACAACTTCATCCTCAACTATGTTCTCGTCTATGTGCCAACAAGGAAAATATTTGTGCCCAAACTGAAAACATTTTCCATTTTCTAAATGTTTACATGCAAATAATTCCCCTAGATAAGAAGGATGTGACGCACAGCAATGGAAATTCCAGTTTCCCAAACGCGAGAGCTGCGAAGGAGTGGAAAAGGAAGGAAGAGAAGATGGGGAGGTGAGTTTAGTTGCCGCTATATAAGCTGGGACGAACAACCGCTTGGCACATACGATCTTCGAGCTTCACCTCTGCAACACAAGAAGCCGAGCGTCTCTCAGTATCCCTGAAGTTGCTGGCATACTTCGAACTCAGGATTTATATTGATATCGTGCCGTACTCCGACCTACAGAATGAAACTCCTGTGTGTTCTGCTCATGTCCCTTGCATTGGTGGCGGGTAAGAAACTCAAAGACGACAAAGGTGAAGATGAGAACACTCGATTCTTCGGAGGACCTCCTCCTCATGCACAGGGCCCTCCCTTCGGCACTCATGGAGTAGGCGGTCCTGGTCACTTCGGAGGGAGACCCCAAGTCGGAATACCTCCTCTCAGTCACCAAGGACATCCCGTGGTCGGTGGTGTTGGTCACGGTATCGTCGGTGGAGTTGTTCCTCCTGTCGCCCCCAGCAGCAACTGTCGCTACTGGTGCAAGACTCCTGAAGGAGCGGCCTACTGCTGCGAGAACATCAACCAACCAGCCGACCCCATCGCACCACAGATCGTCAAGCCCGGTCAGTGCCCACCAGTGAGACCCGTGTGCCCACGCATCTTCGGACCTCCCATCACCTGCTCGAGTGACGGAGTGTGCAGTGGTTTGGACAAGTGCTGCTTCGACAGGTGTCTTAAGGAGCACGTGTGTAAAGAACCCCTTGGATATGGACGATAAGAATATTTTAAAGTAACCTGTCATAAGAAGCTTAGGTGTCCACCTGAAGCTGTTGCTGTAGATGGTTACTGAGTCTAACTTAAGTTCATGCTTATACAGATGATACAAAATGCGTTTTTGCCCAATCCAAAGATGCATATATTTACTATTAATAAACACTAAACTATTATCATTCATTTTTCTAACCACGTGTTTATAATACGAATGTTAACACTGTTAACAATAACTGATTCTCAGAAACTCACTTTGATTTTGGGTGTGGGAACTTTAGCCACAGGATGGTATATCATGGCGAAATGTGAAAGAACAGATGGAAGATTAAAGAGTAACATTTCGATTTTGTCAACTTACTCCCGGCAAGGCTATTCAAACAGCTTACCATGTAAACTACTTTCAGTATAACGCATTGCCCTAACCAAGCAGGTAAAGAGAATCGGGAAGACCAGTTTTGCCTGTGGGCGCAAGAAGAGGAGGAAGAGGCGGGAGAGAGAGAGGAAGGAGATGCAAGTTTGATTTTTCGCTGAGACGAGAACGGAGACGCTTGGTCACCGGGCTTAAAACATTGCAAGAAACAGCCGATCAGTATACCACATGTTAGCAAAATTTGAAGTCTATGGTACACACATTTGTCTCATATAGTTTAATCTCGATTCATTCTTTAGATTGCATAATGAAAATCATGTGTACCTTGCTCGTGTCCATGAGCTCGGTGGCAGGGAAAGACGCCAAGCTCACTAGTAGTAATACTCTTAGTAGATGTAGATGTGGTGGCCCAGCCATTTTTCGATTCATCTGAGGACCTCTTTATGTATAAGATACTAATTTATGCTTCCTGGACTAAGTTTCCTTGGACCTAATAGAAATGTACGTCACGTCGGAAGACCTATATTTTCTCACCAAGTTGCTGGCAATCCTGTTGAAAGAGATAGTGCCTTTTGGTGTCGCACTCACGAGAGAGCGGCGTACTGCTGCGAGAACGTCAACCAACCCACCGACCCCATTGCTACCCAAGTCGTCAAGCTCGGCCAGTGAGGCCTGCAGTGGTTTGGACAAGTGGTTATTCTACAGGTGTCTTGGCGAGCTCGTATGAAAGGCTCCTTTCGGAGTTGTCTGATTCACAGCTCTTTTCCTTCAACTCCTCCCTAAGATCCCTGATGACACCTAAACCATGACAGCACCACTGTCTCCATTCCATATATTTTAATATCCATTGAAGGCAAACTAGGTACAGTTTTTCTAAATTAGAGCAAACACATATCTATTGTGAATAAAACAAAACAATTTACAGTTTCTCTGTAGTAGCCTCATGTTCAATAGCTAAATAGTTGCATCGCATAAATTATGGTTGCCGGTAAGATATAAGAAGTTTTTATATGTGTAACATTCCATTAATACTAATGCCGTTTCTATCATGGATATCATAACACAGGAGCACAATGCAGAAATTAGAAGTCTGCCAACCTAAAACGGAAATAAACCAGTGGAATAATATTTCATTATTACATGACTAGGCAGAGTATCTCAGTAATCTGATAGCACGGTTTATTGAACAAAAAAATCTCTCGCATTTGCTCTATTGAGAGGTGAAGGAAAAAAAAAGCAAACTAGTCAATTTCAATGAAAGCTAAATGGCAAATTCTTTGTGGTTCACCTTCTGTTTTTAACTTACTGAGGCCAAGCTTTTGGAGACAATCTTGATGATTCCCACTAACCTTTAAACATGTTTAGAAAATCTACTTTGTTCACGTGTCACAATTCAGCTGATAAATTAGGTTAAAAGTAATTATCGGGGCCAATAAAAATAATCAAAATAATTTGTCTGAAGATTTTTTTCTATATATATATAGATAGATAGATAGATATATGCAAGCAATCACATCACCGTGATACAAAATGTAAAATAACCACAGGAGAAAGGAAACTTATAGACAGTTAGTACTTTCGTATATTACATCTTCAGACTAAATGACAGAGATACAGAGTTGGGTTTAAATATAAGTATCATGTGGCAACCATAGGGGGGAAGGAGGGAAACAATACAAACTTGGACCTCAAGTGAATTAAACTAAATTAAATAGAATCAAACCAAAACTATCCTAACCTAACGTAACGTAACGTAACGTAACCTAACCTAGCCTAACCTAACCTAATCTAACCTAACGTAACTTAACATAATCTAACCAAATCAAACCTAACCTAACCTTACCTAACTTAGCCTAACCTAACCTAACCTAAACTAGCCTAACCTAACCTAACCTAACCTAACCTAACCTAACCTAACCTAACCTAACCTAACCTAACCTAACCTAACCTAACCTAACCTAACCTAACCTAACCCAACCTAGCCTAACCTAACCTAATCTAACCTATCCTTATCCAGCCTAAACCTAAACCTAAACCTAAACCTAAACCTAAACCTAAACCTAAACCTAAACCTAAACCTAAACCTAAACCTAAACCTAAACCTAAACCTAAACCTAAACCTAAACCTAAACCTAAACCTAAACCTAAACCTAAACCTAAACCTAAACCTAAACCTAAACCTAAACCTAAACCTAAACCTAAACCTAAACCTAAACCTAAACCTAAACCTAAACCTAAACCTAAACTAAAACCTAAACCTTAACCTAAACCCAGCCCATGTCTCGCTAATATGAACGATGGCACCCGCCCTTGAGTGGAAGAGAATGGAGGAGTTTTTTAGTGACTTCTTTGTAATACCTTTCTTGTGCGTGCCTGATTTCTCCACGTCCCAACGCTATTGCCAAAAGAAATTTGTTCTGCTCTCTTTCGTCATTTTGTTCTTTCATATAGGGATGTCCAAGTTTTTCTTTTAGATTGAACTATTGTCAAACGTATAAAAAGATGAGAAGTTAGATTTAAGAATTCGGTTCTTGTTATAATTTTTCTTCCTTTTTTTAACATTGGACACTGGTTTCAAGAGATTGCCCTGGTGCTCGAATGAGATGCGTTGAAACGCTGAGTCAAGGATACTTCGATAGAGCCCTTTTGTCACCAAATCGCCACTATCAGTTGTAGGGGAATCTCAGAGAGTTTATCTTTTCACCTCGATCCCAACCAAGAGACAAAGTGAAGACTCTTAGTGTGGAACAAAGATTCGCCGCCAGGTTGCTGGGTCACGACGGGCGGAAGTGGTTAACTAAAAAAAAAAAAAAAAAATCTAGTGCTAGGTGTCCCGTCCATATGGCACCAAAGAAGTCTGAAGAGGGCGAATCGTGGGGGATGGCGGAGAGGAGGAGTTGAGCGGAATTGGCACAAAAGAGGAAATGTTAAAGTAGAAGTCGACTATGAATCCGCTTACGACAGAAAGAGCTTAGACATGGCTAAAGCCAACACATTTGCTCCAAGTGTTCAAAGAGTCAGTCTAAATAAAAGAATAACATTAGTCATCATCATAACTGTTGTATTTTACAACACACTTGTGAGGCAACTTCCAGTGTTTGGTTCCATCTAATATAATCATAATTAAACTTACAAATACCAGAGTAAATAATCACATCACACTAACTATATAATCATAAAGGTTGTGGCTTTTTTGTTGAATATAGTAACTAAAAAAAAAAAAAAAAAAAAAAAAAAAAAAAAATATATATATATATATATATATATATATATATATATACTGCATATATGTACTTATATATGGTAACAATATACTCAAAATAGTAAAAAGCTTTGATTCAACAACCTTTCTCTGCAATGGCAAACATCAAAGTTGCAGTGAAGCAGTGCTTCATTTCATTGTCAGTACCAAATCAGCATAATAAGTTTGATAACATAATTTTCAAATGACGTTCACAACCGTATTAGTTTGAACACGCCTAAAACTTCAGGTGCACTTTTCACTATACAGACAACTTTTCAGTCAGATTAGTTACAGAGGTGAGGTAGAAAGGTTGTATCGCTCCAAAAGGGATAAACTGGTCCTGCAACGTACCAAAATGGCAAAACGCTTTCGCACGTGCGTGTGCTTGCACATGTACATATGCGATTACAAGTATAAATGTGGGTGTGAGTGCGTGTGCAAATGTGGGTGCAGTGGCGTGTGTGTCTTGGGAAATTTCAACGGGCACATTGAAAGTTATCATGCGCTCCTGGTTCAATTTTTCGCAATCCAAAGTCGGGGAACAACCGAGGATGATGACGTCAGTCAAAAAACTGCATTGAACTCTGAACAAAACCGGGGAAAATCCGCTCCCTCCCATGTTGGCAGTGGCTTAGACAAGTGCTGCTTCGACAGATGTCTTGAAGAACACGTGTGCAAGGCCCCCCTTGGACATGGACGATAGAAATGATTTTCTTAATTTACGCATGGTGATGATACAAAGTGCGTTTTTCCATAATCCAAATATATATATATATAAATATATATATATATATATATATATATATATATATATATATGTATATATATATATATATATATATATATATATATTTACTTTAAATAAAATCAAAATAGTACTACGCATATTTGTATCCTTGTGTTCAAAATAAGAATTCTGTGCCTATAAGAATAAATTTCTTACCTCGTCTTAAGATACTGGGTGTCAATAAGTAAATAGGAAGAAGTGTGTAGGCAGGAGTAGCGAGTTCAAGCGCTGCACAATAGTTCTTAGCGTTATCTTTTGTTAACTCTTAATTGGCAAAAAAAAAAAAAAAAAAAAAAGAGTAACCAGCTTGAGGTTTCTCATAATGAAATAATGTCATCTGACGAGTTATCTTTTTCATTTCTATGAAAGTTACCGACTAGTTTGTCGAGATTGCCTATTACCCTGTGTGTAGGTTTCTTTCGACTGGATGAAATTTCCTGAAGTTTCTGTTATGTTAGTTGGCAATTGTATTTATCTAAAAGGATAAGAAAGGGGAGACTGCAAAATACTATTAAGACTACACTGAGCAGTTTCATGTCCATTACCACCTGCCATTCCTATCCACAAAAATTATCTAATTTTCTCTTAAAGCAACCAACAGTTTCAGCACTCACTACATGATCACTGAGTCTATTTCATTCATTAACCATGCTATTTGTAAACCAGTGCTTTCCTATTTCCTTCTTAAACCAAAATTTGTCCAATTTGTCCAGCTTAAATCCATTACTACCAGTTCTACTTTACTGTCCTTATATATTGACCTTGTCTGTATCACCCTTGTTATAATTCTTGACCCATTTGAATACCTCTATTAGGTCACTCTACACTCTTTGTCTTTCCAGTTAGTGTAAGTTCAGGTGCCTAAGCCTGTCGTCGTATTGTAACTTTCTAAGCTCTTTTACTATTTTTGGTCAGTCTCCTCTGTATTGATTGTAGTGAATTAATATCCATTCCATGAGATGGTGACCAAAACTGTACCACATAGCCAAGGATGGGTCTAACTATCGTCATCTATTTATTCTTTTATTTATCTATTTATTTATTTGTTTATTTATTTATCTATTTATTTATTTATCTATTTATCTATTTACTTTTTTCTTATTTGTTTATTTTTCTTTAATGACTTATGTGTGTCCTTGAGGAATTTCGTTGTTGCATGACAGTATGCGGATCTCTACCGCAACCTGTATCGTTTGGGGTGGGGGTGGTGGTAGTGGTGGGGTGGGGTGTGTGTGTCAGTGTTTCCAAGGGAATCTCCCAGTGGCTCACTGTGACCAAATTATGGACTTGAAAATCCACAAAGAATGTAAAATCGTGGGCCTTTCCATCCAGTTTTCATAACTATGGTTGTGGTGGACTTGCATCTGCAAGGAAAACTGAATTTCTTGTTATCCATCAAATACTTTGTCTTTCTCCATTTTCTTTCTTTCCATGGCCTTTTATTGGCCTTGCGAGTTCTTTCCTCACTTTTGCTCACTCTTTTCGTTGATTTAAACACAACAATCATATCGACGTTCTCTCCTTTCTCTTGTTATGAAGGAAGGTTTCATTCATCTAACCTTTCTTTATACAATCTGTATAACCTGTGTATGTGCAGGGGGGTGCGTGTGTGTGTGTGTGTGTGTGTGTGTGTGTATGTGTGTGTGTTTGCCTGT
>NC_134812.1:34952786-34965286 GCF_046742065.1 Oratosquilla oratoria
CTCACCATACCCTGAAGATATTTTTCATTTTGAACTCTGTTTCTAGGAAAGAGAGGACTGCTATGACGTAGAGCAAAGAATCCCCTGGACTGGTAAAATGTGAAGCAAAGCGGAGGGAATACCCGTTCTTGAAACACGAGAGCAGCAAATCGTCAATCCCTGTCAGTGACCGCCAGTGAGGCCCGTTTGCCCGCGCATCTTGGGGCCTCCCATCACCTGCTCGAATGACGGAGCGTGCAGTGGCGTGGACAAGTGATGCTTCCACAGGTGTCTTGGCGAGCATGTGTGCAAGGCACCGTTGGATTTGGACTATAAGAATATTCTTAATTTACTCATCAGAAGAAGTTTAGGGGATCACCTGAAGCTGTTGTTTTACATCATCACAGAATGCAACTTACTTACTTCATACTCATGCAGATGATTCAAAGTGCGATTTTCCACAATCCAAAGATCTGTCTGTTCTGAATAAAATATCAAAACAATATCACGCATATTTGTATCCTCGTGTTCGAAACAAGAATTCTGTGACCACAAGAATCAATTTCATGTCAGGTTTTCAGCATCTGGTTGTCAATAGATAATGCTATTCGTACGTTTGAGCAAAAGTAGGGACTTCAAGCGAGGCACAATACCTATTGACGTCAACTTTTGTCAACTCTGACATTGTAATGACCTCTGAGGGCTGGAGGCTTCTCGTAATGAAGTGGAATCGTCTAACGAGTTTTTTTTTCATTACTCTGACAGTTACCAACGAGTTTGTCGAGACTGCATCCAACCCTGTGTAGATGGGTGTTTCTCTCGACTCGATGAAATTTCTTTAAGTTTGCATCATTAATAATTGCCGATTGTATCTATTTTTATTGACTTGGAGGAAATACGCTATGCTGAAAGCAGTTCACTTGGTGAATATATAGTTAGAGGGACCTGGTCACGAGTAGATGAACTAAAACTGAGGTGTTATTCCTTAACCTCGCATCTGCTAGTTCATACTTGATTGCTTTATGTGTGATTTACCATGGTCTTGCATTCACCATGGTTTTAGATCACGTGTTGGACTCGTGATCGACAGCTATTTCCTTTCCGGAAGAGAGCTTAGAGCTCATATATAACCGATCTATGGGTAATGCTGTGACATAGGCACATACACGCCCAACTCCCCGCTCACGAAATTCGAACCTCGTCCGCCGTAGTGGCGGCCGCGATCGCTACCACTGCGCCATCAAGTTGTGTGTGTGAGTGTATGTGTATGTGTTTGTGTGTGCGCGTGTGCGCGTCTGTGTATGCAATTGTACGCTGAGTCGTGCACTGTTCATAATGGTGCTTATCATAGTTTTTAAATACAGTGGTTAACAACAGATCAATATTGAAGAAGATAAATGTTATAGTAATTTTGTATCTAAAATAATTGTTGAAAAGAATTCTGTGTATTACCTGGATTGTGTCCTTTAGATATGTGTCTTTATATAATTTTTCTTTTATAAATTCCGTATTCATATTATAGTCCCAAAGCCATCTTGTAGAATATTGTAACAATAACCGATTGGTAAGGAACTCCACTTGTGTAGCGGGATGGCTCGAGATACGGTGTTATAAAGACAATGTTTGGGTCCAGCATCTTTATTGGCAGAATTTCAGGCTTTTAACCTTAACTGTAACCACTTGAAACATAAGAAGAAATCGTATATCAACTCTTTATGACTTCTTCGTATATTCCGTAATCTATATCTTCGGATTTTCTTGCACATGTCTGATAATTCTTTATTTTGATTTTCAAACTTTAATTTCAAATAATATCTTTAGAATAACTTGAACTAGGCATGGTTCGTCAAAGATGTATTTGGCTGCACTAGAGGTACTTGTTTTAGGAAATTTTTATAGTCTGGATGCAATCCTTTACTGATTTTTTTTAGTGACTGTGATGTCTGTTTTTAAAGAATTTCTTTGTTGTATGTACGTGCACGGATCCCTTCCTACCTTCCCTCGAAGCCCTATTTTATAAAAAGTAAAGTATTTTTTCCCTTAGATACATTTTCTAATGTTTCCAAAGGAATTTCCCAGCGGTTCATTGTGATTGAATTATGGATATTACAGCATGTAAAGAACAGAAAATCGTGTGCCTTTCCACCCAGTTTTCCGCAACTATGGTTGTGGTGGACTTGTGGCAAGAGGCACTGAACTGATGCCATTGCCTTTGTTCTAAGTGATCGAACAGTCAGGACAAGTGGCAGTCATCGGTAGCTGTTAGAACTACGCCAGAGTATTCCTACCCACGATTTTTTTTAAATTTTCATTAAGCCTTCTTTTTGCGTGAGTACATGCGTGTGTGTGTGCATGGCCACGGACTTTGAAAAAACAAAATTTCAGTATTTTTTTTTGTCATGCAGTCCACAGGCAGGAGACTGCAGAAAAGATGATGACGTCAATCAAAGAACCAGTTCCAGCACGGGCAAAAGCCAGGGAAGACCAGTTGTGCATGTGCGAGCAAGAAGAGGAGGAGGTGAAGAAGGAAGAGAGGAAGATGCGAGTTTGGTTCCCTGTGGAGATGAGAGCGGAGGCGCTTGGTCATCGTACTTTTAAGATTGCAAGAAACAGCCGAGGATCTGACCAAATATCAGTAATTTTCGAGCTCCGTACTATGCATATTTTTCATTTGGAAAGTTTTAAATTTAACCTCCTGTGTACTCTCCTTGTGTCCATGACCTTGGACACACCAAGTTATCGCCATTGTAACTTCTATGGTGTAGTGGTCTAAGGCTCAGCGAAGGTGATTTATGGGTGGCTGAGAGCAGTGGGTTCGAATCCTGCATGCAACTTTTATAAAAATTATCGGATTGATGTCGCCGATATTAGCGAATTTCTCTCATAGTTACAATGACGATAAGCGTGAAAGGGGTTTGTTCCGGTCCTTACACCTTACCACTGGTGAGCTCGGTCCTTGAGTAAAACAGGAATTGGGGTCGCAGATTAGTGATCTTCTATCCTCGGGAATCAGTTCAATTCCAGGTTTCAAGGATTTTATAGCTTCTGTGGTGTAGTGGTCTAAGACTCTGTGAAGGTGATCTACGCGTGAGTGAGAGCAGTGGGTTCGAATCCTGCATGCAACTGTTATAAAAATGATCGGTTTGATGTCGCTCCTATTAGCGAATTTCTCTCTCTCATATATATATATATATATATATATATATATATATATATATATATACATACATACATATATATATATATACATATACATATATATATATATACATATACATATCTACATATCTACATGTATATATATATATATATGTATATATATATATATATACATATATATATATATGTATATATATATATATATATATACATGTATATATATGCAATATGTGCGTGTGTTGGTATATTCGTCTATGTAGCAACAAAGAAAACTAGTCATACTCTGAATACTTTTTACATTTTGAACCCTGATTCCAGGAAAGATCTATTATGACGTAGAACAAGTAATCCCCTGGACAAGTAGGATGTGAAACAAGGCGGAGGGAATACCAGTTCTAAACTGAAAGTAACAAACGGGGAGGTGAGGAACGGGGTGGAGGGATGGAATGGTGGGACGGGTTGCCGCTATATAAGACAAGGCTACACGAGAGCAGACACACACGACCTTCCAGCTTCATCTGCGGAACACCGCGAGTAAGGAGCCGAGCATCATATACACCTTATTTTCCCGCAGAAGTTTTCCTTGAGAGAGGATTCTATTTTGCTAATCACCGACCTTCATAATGAAAGTCCTGTGCGTCCTGCTCATGTCCCTCGCCTTGGTGGCGGGTAAGAAACTCAAAGACGACAAGGGTAGTGCTGCGAGTGGAAGTGGTGGAGCTGCAAATACTCGATTCTTTGGAGGACCTCCTCCTCATGCACAAGGTCCTCCCTTCGGAGCCCCTGGTCTTGGAGGTGCTGGTCACTTCGGAGGGAGACCCCATGTCGGAAGACCTCCTTTCGGTCACCAAGGCCATCCCGTAGTCGGCGGCGTCGGTCACGGGATCGGTGGTGTTGTTCCACCTGTCGCCCCCAGCAGCAACTGCCGTTACTGGTGCAAGACTCCTGAAGGAGCGGCCTACTGTTGTGAGACCAACAACCAACCAGCCGACCCCATCGCAACACAGATCGTCAAGCCCGGTCAGTGCCCACCAGTGAGGCCCGTGTGCCCTCGCATCTTCGGACCTCCCATCACCTGCTCGAATGACGGAGCGTGCAGTGGTGTGGACAAGTGCTGCTTCGACAGGTGTCTTGGTGAGCACGTGTGCAAGGCGCCTCTTGGATATGGACGATGAAAGTCTAAGGTCTCCTCCCCAATCCTGCTCTCCAGAACTTTGTTCCTATTGCCATTCGGTGCATCTGCAACATCGGACTGACTCCATGAAATATATGCTATACCCATACAAATCATACATTTTTAAACATAGTACAACGATCTATTTATTGCAAATAAACAGTTAATTACATTCAACGTCTATGTTGTAACCTTCAAATCTAACCTATGAATTCTCTGAAACCATGAAAGTTTATTTCGTGACTGTGGTGCTTCTTGTAGAGTTAGTATGAAAGAGTGTGTCCCAGGAGGTGGTGAGCTATTGTAGAAAAGCCTCTACCAATGTCAGGGGCTCGTGATGGCCACTGTTAGTCACCTAAGGTCATGATTAAGTCATTTTGATCTCCAATGAATCAGAGAAGCAAGATGTCATTGCCAGAAACAATATTGTATTTGAAAATAGATAGATAAATATATGAATGAATAAGTAAAAGACGTCGTCTGAGGGCGTTCTCTCAAATCACCTTTGCAACTGAGAAGGATTAGGCTTGATTCCTAACGGCTATTAATGACAATTTCATAGTCTGGTCAGCCGAGGGAAAAAGGTGATTACGACGACGGATCTCAACAGCTATCGCTAGGATTTAGTCGATAATGATGACAACTATGATAGATTAATGGTCGGTAGGAAGTCATTATTGGGTATTAGATTCCTCACCCCCCATCCCCCCGTCCATGAGGTGGAATGGACGGGGGGATGGGGGGTAAGGTAGTGTGCGTGAGCAAAATTTTGACGCAGCCCAAAGAGATTTCTCCCCGTCTTCTCCTTTATATAGGGGGACGGAGAGGGGGGGGGGTCGCCGATTTAATGAAGCGGCCTTGCTGTGGATGTGCTGTGTCTTGCGACACTGCTTCTGATCCAGGCCAGTGGACAAGGTGCAGGGATGACCCGTCATCTAGGAGGGGTGTGGAGTGTTTTCAGGGATGGAATGGGTGAGAATGATTTTATGGCTTTTCGTTTTTGGCTACCTCCCTTGTAAGTGGTAAAAAGTCTTGTTATATTTATATGTATGTATGTAGATTCCATTGTGGATGTGTTTAAGGTAAAGTGAGGAGGAGGAAAGTCATTGAGTATAGAATATACTAATAATGACAATTTAAGAATATACTAATAATGAGATGTTTAGTAGGTACTATTAATGATAATCTTAATGTGTTCTAATAACAAGTTTAGAATATACTAATAATGAAGATTTTAGAAGGTACTATTAATGATAACTTTTATGTTAACTAATAATGACAAGTTTAGAAGGTACTATTAAAGACAAGCTCAGAATGTACTAATAATAACAAGTTTAGACTATATTAATTATTACAAGTTTAGAATATACTAATAAGGATAATTTTAGAAAACTATAATGTGTAGTAATAGTTAAAATTTTAGAATATACTAACAATGATAATTTTAGAAAATACTTTTGATGATAACAATGAGAGGTTCAAAAGATACTAATAATGACTAGTCTACAATATCCTAATAAGGGCAAGTTTAGAAAATACTAAAAACGATATGTTTAGGTTATATTAGTAATGTCAATCTTCGAATATACTAATGACGATAAGTTTAGAAGGTACTACTAATGATAACCTTAATGTATACTAAAAAGAATTTTTTAGAATAAGATAATAATGACAAGTTTATAATATACTAATAATGTTAAGTTTTGAGGGTAATATTAATGATTAATCTTATGTGTACTACTAATGACACGTTTAGAATATAATAATAATGACAAATTTAGAATATATTAATGATGACAAGTTTAGAATATGATAATCATAACAGGTTTAGGATATACTAATACTGACAAGTTTATATTAATTTTAGAATATACTAGTAAAAACAAGTTTAGAATAAACTAATATTGCTACGTTTGCAAGGTACTATTAATGATAACTTTAATGTGTACTAATAATGAAAAGTTTGGAATATACTATCAATGGAAAATTTAAAATATACTAATAATGGCATGTTGAGAATTTACAAATAATGACAACTTTAGAAGGTACTATAAATGGTAATTTTAATGTGTAGCAATAATAACAAGTTTAGAAAATACTAATAATGAAAATTTTAGAATACACTTCAACGTGACTATTCTGAGGTTGGCAGAGGTGGGTGGACTTTCCCGTATCGGCGAGGTTGATGTTATCTAGCAGGGTTTAGCTTAGATTTAGGTTAGGTTGCATCAGGATTAGGTTAGTTAGGGTACGTTAGAGTAAGTTACGTCAGGTAAAGTTAGGTTACGTTAGGTTTGGTTTGGTTTTGCTTAGTTTTGGGTAATTGAGGTCCGAGTTTTAAAATAATGACGATTTTTGGATAGTCATTAGCCGAGAAATAAATGAAGAGCGCTTCTCTTTCTCGTCCTACAACTAAAGCTTAATACAAATTGATGCTTGTTCAGATATATATAATATAAAGACACATTTGAACGCAATTTTTATGATGAATAAAGCCGTCTGAATTTATTCAGAACAAAATCTACATATAGGGGACAATGGCCGGTGGGGTTTCAAAATTAACAAGATAAGCACTCCGATTAATAGAGAATGATGCCTGACAAATGTATATATATTATTCACTTTTCTATGAATATATCCACAATGGAATCTAATACCCAATAATATCTTGCTAACGACCATTAATCTATCATAGCTGCCATCATTATCGACTAAATCCTTGCGATAGCTGTTGAGATCCGTTGTAGCAATCATCTTTTCCCTCAGCTGACAAGACTATAAAATAGCCATTAATAGCCGTTGAGAATCAAGCCAAATCCTTCTCAGCTACAAAGGAGAAAATGCCCTCCGGCGGTGTCTTTTGCTTATTGCTTTATCTATTTATTTATTAATTTTCAAAGGCAATATCGTTTCTGGCAATGACATCTTGCTTCTCTGATGCATTGGAAATAAAAATGAGTTCATCATGACCTTAGGTGACTAACGGTGGCCGCCACGAGCCCCTGACATTGGTAGAGGCTTTTGCTGCAATAGCTCACCACCTCCTGGGACACACTCTTTCATACTAACTCTATAAGAAGCATCACAGTCATGAAATAAACTTTCATGGTTTCAGGGATTTCATAGGTTAGATTTGAAGGTTACAACAAAGACTATGAATGTAATTAACTGTTTATTTGCAACAAATAGATTGTTGTACTATGTTTAAAAATGTATGATTTGTATGGGCATGGCATATATTTCATGGAGTCAGTCCGATGTTGCAGATGCACCGAATGCCAATAGGAACAAAGTTCTTGAGAGCAGGATTGGAGAGGAAACCTTAGACTTTCATCGTCCATATCCTAGAGGCGCCTTGCACACGTGCTCACCAAGACACCTGTCGAAGCAGCACTTGTCCACACCACTGCACGCTCCGTCATTCGAGCAGGTGATGGGAGGCCCGAAGATGCGTGGGCACACGGGCCTCACTGGTGGGCACTGACCGGGCTTGACGATCTGTGTTGCGATGGGGTCGGCTGGTTGATTGTTGCTCTCACAGCAATAGGCCGCTCCCTCAGGAGTCTTGCACCAGTAGCGGCAGTTGCTACTGGGAGCGACAGGAGGAACAACTCCACTGACGATCCCGTGACCGACGCCGCCGACTACGGGATGTCCTTGGTGACCGAAAGGAGGTCTTCCGACATGGGGTCTACCTCCGAAGTGACCAGCATCTCCAGGACCAGGGTCTCCGAAGAGAGGACCTTGTGCATAAGGAGGATGTCCTCCAAAGAATCGAGTATTTGCAGCTCCACCACTTCCACTCGCAGCATTACCCTTGTCGTCTTTGAGTTTCTTACCCGCCACCAAGGCGAGGGACATGAGCAGGACGCACAGGACTTTCATTATGAAGGTTGGATATCAACAGAGTAGAACCCTCTCACAAGAAAAACTTCTGCGTGAAAATGAGGTATATATGATGCTCGACTGCTTACTCGTGGTTGAAGCTGAAGCTGGAAGGTCGTGTGTGTCTGCGCTCGTCCCGCCTTGTCTTATATACCGGCAATTCGTCCCACCATTCCATCCCTCCACCCCGTTCCTCACGTCCCCGTTTGTACTCTCAGTTTTAAGGAACTGGTATTCCCTCCGCTTTGCTTCGCCTCCTATCTGTCCAGGGGATTGCCCGTTTTACGTCATAACAGATCTTTCGTGGAAACAGGGTTCAAAATGTAAAAAGTATTCAGAGTATGACGAGTTTTCTTTATTGCAATACAGACGAATATACCCAGTCACGCACATATTACATGTATATATATATATATATATATATATATACATATATATATATATATACATATATATATGTATGTATGTGTGTGTGTTTGTGTGTGTGTGTCTGTATGTATATGTATATATATATATATGTATATGTATATATATATATATATATATATATATATGTGTCTGTCTGTGTGTGTGTGTCTGTATGTATATGTATATTTATATATGTATATACATATATATATATACGTATATATATATATATGCATATATATATATATATATATACGTATATATATATGTATATACATATATATAAATACATGTATATATATGTATATATGTATATATATATACATGTATGTATATATATGTGTATATATATACATATATATATATATATACATATATGTATACATACATATATATATATATATATACATATATATATGTATATATATATAAACATATATATATACTGTATATATATGTATATGCACATATATATATATACATATATATACATGCACATATATGTATATATGTGCATATATATATGAATATATATATATATGAATATATGTATATATACATATATATATGTATATGTGTGTGTGTGTGTGTGTTTGCATATGCATATATATATATATATATATATATATATATAATATATATATATATATATATATATATATATATATATTAGGGTGTAGTGTAGGAAATATTTATGAGGCAAATTTCAGGTTTTATAGAGAAAACCATCTGAAATTTGGAATTGAAGAGGAAAAAAATAATAATAGGAAAATAGTAACACATTCACTTATGGGGACCAAGTTCTGCTTAGAAATTGGCTTCTCCTTAGGATTAGGCTGGTTGTATTTAGTCATTATAGTTTTCTTCTCTAGGGCTAAAAATAAACAATTTTCTCACACGAAGAAGAATTCCATTTTAACTCATTATGTATCTAAGGTTTAGGCAATTTTAGATTGAGGAATTCCTTGCTTGTAAACTACTCTGAGGGCACTATTTATTAATCAACGTATGACGAATATACGAGATAGTTACAGAGTACTTCTTATGAAAGGATGTGGCTTCAGCTTTTTGAATGCATGTTATAGATTCACTTCCTATGCCTCTTTGCTCCTTACTAGGCAGTCATTAATTGGTTTACTACAGTTGAGCTAACACGTGTCTTCCATCCTTGTGTCAAGCTCTGTTTCTCATTAGTTGTGAATAATTTCTTACTCCAACCGTGATTTTCTTAGTTGTGGTAAGGATTATTTATGTTGAAAAATAGGAAGGATATATTTATTTGACAAGCTGCTGAAACGGAAATAGAAAAATAAAAAAGAATGAGTAGAGGTCAATTTATATTTCTACTTGGTAAAGTATTATCCTTATTTGGCTTCCGTCAGACTAGTTGCCGTATCAAATTGTGATGTAATTTAGCACTCAGTATATTTCATTGGCTTCATATATATCATTTATGTTTTATACTAACGGGTCTTTCTATTAATCATTTCCAGGACTAAAATGACCAAAAGATCCAGAATATCAACAAGTCACAGGGTCTTTGTCTTCCCATTTTCAGAACTTCCTCATTATGAGTTGCCAACAGAACAAGAAGTTGAAAGATATGTTCAGTATGCAAAAGACAATAATACAAGAGCAACGAGGATGTCATTCCTAAAGTATCCGAGGCCCTTACTGAGATTTAAAAAAAAAACAGCATTCCAGTTCAAAAAAAAAAAAAAAGAGAGAGAGAGAGAGAGAGAGAGAGAGAGAGAGAGAGAGAGAGAGAGAGAGAGAGAGAGAGAGAGAGAGAGAGAGAGAGAGAGAGAGAGAGAGAGAGAGAGAGAGAGAGAGAGAGAGAGAGAGAGAGAGAGAGAGAGAGAGAGAGAGAGAGAGAGAGAGAGAGAGAGAGAGAGAGAGAGAGAGAGAGAGAGAGAGAGAGAGAGAAGGACACAGAGAGAGAGAGAGAGAGCGAGAGAGAGAGAGAGAGAGAGAGAGAGAGAGAGAGAGAGAGAGAGAGAGAGAGAGAGAGAGAGAGAGAGAGAGAGAGAGAGAGAGAGAGAGAGAGAGAGAGAGAGAGAGAGAGAGAGAAACTCCAATTGGTGGAAGAAGCGTCTGTGGTATCAAAACAAAGAATGAATGCTACTAAGAGGAAGAAGTTCGTCTTATCATTGGATCAAGTTTTTCTTTACATAGTAGGCTACCAGTGGGCTGATCTCTTTGATCTCTTGGACTGCAAGTGGGAAAAGAACATAAATAGTGCCACGTCGAGAGCATGAATTTCTTATTGATAAAGAAAATGAGCCGTCGAGTCGTGTGTGTGTGAGTGGGTATGTATATTTCTATGTACGTATGTACGTATGTGTGTGTGTATACGTGTGTGTGTGTTTGTGTGCGTGTATGTGTGTGTATGTGTGTATGCGTGCGTGTCTGTGTGTGTTTCAGCACGCGTGTGTGTGTATGTGTGTGTGTGACTCACCATGGTCTTGGATCACGTGTTGGACTTGTGATCGACAGCAATTTCCCTCCCAGAATAAAGCTTAGAGCTCATACATGGCCTATCTATTGGTAATACTGTGACATACACACATACACAGACGCACACAACTCCTCGCTCACGAGAGTTGGAGTGACGAATCGCAGCGCAGCGAAACTGAAATCATTTCAGCCCTGGGCGGGATTCGAACTTGGTCCGCCGTTGTGGCGGCCGCGATCGCTATCACTGCACCATCAAGTCGTGTGTGTGAGTGATGTGTTTGTGTGTGCGCATGTGCGCGTCTGTGTACGCAATTGTACACTAAGTCGTGCACTATTCATAATAGTGCTTATCATAGTTTCTAAATACAGTAGTTAACAATTGTTCAATATTGAAGAAGATAAATGTTATAATAATTTTGTATTTAAAATAAATGTTGAAAAGAATCCTGTGTATTACCTGGATTGTGTCCTTTAGCTATGTTTCTTTATATATATACATTTTTTATAAATTTCGTATTCATGTTATAGTACCAAAGACATTTTGTAGAATACCTTAACAATGATCGATTGGTAAGGAATTCCACTTGTGGAGCGGCATGGCTAGAGATACGGTGTTATAAAGACAATGTTTGGGTCTAGCATCTTTATTGGCAGAATTTCAGGCTTTTAACCTTAACTGTAACCACTTGAAACATAAGAAGAAATCGTATATCAACTCTTTATGACTTCTTCGTATATCCCGCAATCTATATCTTCGGATTTTCTTGCACCTGCCTGATAATTCTTTATTTTGATTTCCAAACTTTAATTTCAAATGATATCTTTAGAATAACTTGAACTAGGCATAATTCGTCAAAGATGTATTTGGGTGCACTAGAGGCACTTGTTTTAGTATTTTTTTTTTTATAGTATATGCCTTTGTCTGGACGCAATCCTATACTGATTTTTTTTAGTGGCTGCGATAACTGTTTTTAAAGAATTTCTTTGTTGCATGTACGTGTACGGATCCCTCCCCGAAGCCCTGTTATTAAAGATATAGTATTTTTCTCTTTTTTTTATTTTAATTTTCTAATGTTTCCAAGGGAATTTCCCAGTGGTTCATTATCATTGAATCATGGATATTACAGCATGTAAAGAATAGAAAATCGTGTGCCTTTCCACCCACTTTTCCGCAACTATGGTTGTGGTGGAGTTGTGGCAAGAGACACTGAACTGATGCCATTGCCTTTGTTCTAAGTGGTCGAACAGTCAGGACAAGTGGCATCATCGGGAGCTGTTGTAACTACGCCAGAGTATTCCTACCTACGCTTCTTTTAATTTTCATTAAGCCTTCTTTTTGCGTGAGTGCATGCGCGTGTGTGTGCATGGCCACGGACTTTGAAAAAAAAAATCAGTATTTTTTGTCATGCAGTCCACAGGCAGGAGATTGCAGAAAAAA
>NC_134812.1:34972786-34980286 GCF_046742065.1 Oratosquilla oratoria
TTTACTGGTAAAGCATCGTCCCTACTAGATTAGAGCTCTGTCAGACTATTTGTTTTATTAAATGTAAGATTAATTGTGATATAATTTAGCACTCAGTATATTCCATTGACTTCACATGTATTATTTCTGTTTTATACTAACGGGTCTTTCTGTTATTTATTTCCAGGGTTAAGATTAGTGCACTCTAGCCAGTGAGTTAATAGTAGACTTCTATTTTGTTGGTATTCACTACCAAACCTACCCTAAAGGGGCATTTAGACGGCCAAACGGTTTGACAAGCCCGGTTTGTCAAACAAGTGTTTGAAGTGATATTTCACCGTGTGAATAGGGTATTTGATTGTCAAACACGTTCGACAAACGTGTTTGACGACCAAATGCCCCATTCACACGGTCAAACATCACTTCAAACACTTGTCTGACAAACCGGGTTTGTCAAAGTGTTTGACTGTGTAAATGGCCCTTAATGTAAGAATCCTTGGTGCGAGTGGTTGATGAATGTAGTACCATCTGCATACTTGAGCTTAACGATTAATGTGGTCGTGTGGTTTCTCGTACACATTCTGGCATGTTAAAAACATAATATCGAGGATGATAGGGAAATGTAATGCATTATTTCTTAAATAGAAATATTGTCGTTGCCGTCATATCTAATATATAGAATTGGTTGGTATTATCAAAAAGTAAAAATTCTGAACCATGGATCTGTTTTGCGCTGAAACCACCCTCGGTGTCGGCAAAGCCTGAGGCAAACCCGGTTTTTTGTCTCTCGTTCAACTCAGTCCCAGCCTCATTCGAATCCAATACCTCCTCCTCCTCCTCCTGCTCCTCCTCCTCCTCCTCCTCCTCCTCCTCCTCCTCGTTCTCCCCGATCCTCTCACGACCAGAAGTAAGCTTATTTTCTTCTTCACAGGCTCCCAACTTTAAAAATATATCCACGAAACTTTCTAAAGTTCAACTGGGTTTAGCTTAGGTTTAGATTAGGTTAAGGGACGTCAGGTTTGGGTTATGTTAGGGTACGTTAAGGTACGTTACGTTAGGTAAAGTTAGGTTCCGTTAGGTTTGGTTTGGTTTTTCTTAGTTTTGGGTAGTTGAGGTCCCATTTTTAAAATAATGAGAATTATTGGACACAGTCATTAGCAGAGAAATAAAGGAAGAACCAGTCTGAATCTATTCACAACAAAATCTATGTAGGGGACAATGGCCGCTGGTGTCTAAAAAAAATAACAAGTTGAGCACTCCGATTAGTAGAGAATGATGCCTGACAAATGGATATTTTTATCAATTTTACTATAAACACATCCAAAATTGAATTTAATGTCCAATCATAACTTACTACCGACCATTAGTCTATCATAGTTGCCATCATTATCGAGTAAATCTTAACGATAGCTATTAAGATCTGGTGTCGTAATCACTTTTTCCCTCAACTGACCAAACTAAATGATGGTCATTATGTGCCGTTGAGAATCAAGCCAAATCCTTCTCAGTTGCAAAGGTGATTGGAGAGAATGCCCTCCGTCGACGTCTTTTACTTATTCGTTTATCTATTAATTTATTTTCAAAAGGGATATCGTTTCCAGAGCAAAAACTCTTGCAATGATATTTTGCTTCTCTGATGCACTGGAAATCAAAATGACCCTAACATGACCTTAGGTGACTATCGGTGCCCGTCACGAGCCCCAGACAAAGGTGGAGGCCTTTAGCTGCAGTAGCTGACCACTTCCTGAGGCACACTCTTTTATACTAATTTTATCAAGAAACATCAGTCATGAAATAAACTTTCATGGTTCCAGGAATTTCGTAGGTTAGATTTGAAGGTTACAACAAAGATAGTGAATATAATTAACAATTTATTTGCAATAAATAGATATTTGTACAAAATTCTTGAGAAGAAGATTGGGAAGGAGACCTTAGCCTTTCATCGTCCATATCCTAGAGGCGCCTTGCACACGTGCTCACCAAGACATCTGTCGAAGCAGCATTTGTCCACGCCACTGCACGCCCCGTCGTTGGAGCAGGTGATGGGAGGTCCGAAGATGCGTGGGCACACGGGCCTCACTGGTGGACACTGACCGGGCTTGACAATCTGTGTTGCGATGGGGTCGGCTGGTTGGTTGTTGGTCTCACAGCAGTAGGCCGCTCCTTCAGGAGTCTTGCACCAGTATCGGCAGTTGCTGCTGGGAGCGACAGGAGGAACAACTCCACCGACGATCCCGTGACCGACGCCGCCGACTACGGGATGGCCTTGGTGACCGAAAGGAGGTCTTCCGACATGGGGTCTCCCTCCGAAGTGACCAGCACCTCCAAGACCAGGGGCTCCGAAGGGAGGACCTTGTGCATGAGGAGGATGTCCTCCAAAGAATCGAGTATTTGCAGCTCCACCACTTCCACTCGCAGCATTACCCTTGTCGTCTTTGAGTTTCTTACCCGCCACCAAGGCGAGGGACATGAGCAGGACGCACAGGACTTTCATTATGAAGGTTGGATATCAACAGAGTAGAACCCTCTCACAAGGAAAACTTCTGCGTGAAAATGAGGTGTATATGATGCTCGGCTGCTTACTCGTGGTTGAAGCTGAAGCTGGAAGGTCGTGTGTGTCTGCTCTCGCCCCACCTTGTCTTATATAGCGGCAACCCGTCCCACCATTCCATCCCTCCACCCCGTTCCTCACGTCCCCGATTGTTACTCTCAGTTTTAAAGAACTGGTATTCCCTCCGCTTTGCTTCGCCTCCTATCTGTCCAGGGGATTGCCAGTTTACGTCATAACAGATCTTTCCTAGAAACAGGGTTGAAAATGAAAAAAATATTCATAAAATGACGAGTTTTCTTTGTTGCTATATAGACGAATATACTCAGTCACGCACATATTATATGTATATATATATGTATACATATATATATATGTATATATATATACATATATATGTATATATATATATATATATGTATATATATATATATATCTGTGTGTGTGTGTGTGTGTGTGTGTGTCTTTTTTTATTTTTATATATATATACATATATATATACATATATATATATAAATATATATATATATATACATGTACATATATATATGTATATACATATATAAACATATATATATATATATGTATATATATGCATGTATATATATATATATATACATATATGTATATATATGTGTATATATATATATATATATATATATATATATATATATATAGATATATATATATAAATAGAGTATATATATATATATATATATATATATATATATATATATATATATTTATATTTATATGTACATATATATGAACATATACATATATATATATATATATATATATATACATATATATATATATATATATATACATATGCATGCACATATATGTATACATGTGCATATATATATATATATATATATATATATATATATATATTTATATATATATGTATATATATACATATATATATATGTATATGTGTGTGTCTGGTTGCATATGCATATATATATATATATATATATATATATATGTATATATATATATATATGTATATATACATATAAATATGTATATATATAAATATATATATATATATATATATATATATATTAGGGTGTAGTTTCGGAAATATTCATGGGACAAAGCTCAGGTTTTATAAAGAAAACCATCTGAAATTTGGAATTGAAAAAAAGAAAAAAGAAAAAAGAAAATAGTAACACATCCCCTATTGGGGACCAAGTTCTGCTTAGAAATTGGCTTCTCCTTAGGATTCGGCTGGTTGTATTTAGCTATTATAGTTTTCTTCTCTAGGGCTAAAAATAAAAAAAATTCTCACACGAAGAAAAATTCCATTTTAACTCATTATGTATCTAAGGTTTAGGCAATTTTAGACTGATGAATTTCTTGTTTGTAAGCTACTCGGAAGGCACTATAAATTAGTCGATGTATGACGGATTTACAAGATATTTACAGAGCACTTCTTATGGAAGAATATGCCTTCAGCTTTTTTAATGTATGTTATAGATTCAATTCCTATGCCTCCTTTCTCCTTACCAGGCAGTCATTAATTGGTTTACAGCATTTCAGCTAAGGCGTGTCTCCCATCTTTGTATCAAGCTCTGTTTTTCATTAGTTGTGAGTAATTTTTTACTCTATCCGTGATTTTCTTTGTTGTGGTAAGGATTATTTATGTTGAAAAATAGGAAGGATATATTTATTTGACAAGGTGCTGAAACGGAAATAGAAAAATAAAAAAGAATGAGTAGAGGTCAATTTTAATTTGTACTTGGTAAAGTATTATCCTTATTTGGGTCGCAGATTAGTGATCTTCTATCCTCGGGAATCAGATCGATTCCAGGTTACAAGGATTTTATGGCTTCATTGGTGTAGTGGTCTAAGGCTCTGCGAAGGTGATCTACGGGTGGCTGAGAGCAGTGGGTTCGAATCATGTATGCAACTGTCATAAAAATGATCAGTTTGATGTCGCTGCTATTAGCGAATTTCTCTAATGTATATATATACATATATATGCATACATATATATACATATATATATATATATTACATATATTTACATATATACCAAGGCTTTTTCCTCCTTACCAGGGAGGTAGCCAAAAAGGAAAAGGCATAAAAAATCATTCCCACCCATTATATATATGTATATGTATGTATGTAGACAAATCCTTCACAGTTGCAAAGGAGAAAATGCCCTCCGGCGGTGTCTTTTGCTTATTCGTTTATCTATTTATTCATTTATTTTCAAAGGCAATATCGTTTCTGGCAATGACATCTTGCTTCTCTGATGCATTGGAGATCAAAATGACTTCATCATGACCTTAGGTGACTAACAGTGGCCGTCACGAGCCCCTGACATTGGTAGAGGGTTTTGCTGCAATAGCTCACCACCTCCTGGGACACTCTTTCATACTAACTCTACAAGAAGCATCACAGTCATGAAATAAACTTTCATGGTTTCAGGGATTTCATAGGTTAGATTTGAAGGTTACAACAAAGACTATGAATGTAATTAACAGTTTATTTGCAATAAATAGATCGTTGTATTATGTTTAAAAATGTATGATTTGTATGGGAATGGCATATATATCATGGAGTCATTCCGATGTTGCAGATGCACCGAATGGCAATAGGAACAAAGTTCTGGAGAGCAGGATTGGGGAAGAGACCTTAGACTTTCATCGTCCATATCCAAGAGGCGCCTTGCACACGTGCTCACCAAGACACCTGTCGAAGCAGCACTTGTCCACACCACTGCACGCTCCGTCATTCGAGCAGGTGATGGGAGGTCCGAAGATGCGAGGGCACACGGGCCTTACTGGTGGGCACTGACCGGGCTTGACGATCTGTGTTGCGATGGGGTCGGCTGGTTGATTGTTGCTCTCACAGCAATAGGCTGCTCCTTCAGGAGTCTTGCACCAGTAACGGCAGTTGCTGCTGGTGGCGACAGGAGGAACAACTCCACCGACGATCCCGTGACCGACGCCGCCGACTACGGGATGGCCTTGGTGACCGAAAGGAGGTCCTCCGACATGGGGTCTCCCTCCGAAGTGACCAGCACCTCCAAGACCAGGGGCTCCGAAGGGAGGACCTTGTGCATGAGGAGGAGGTCCTCCAAAGAATCGAGTATTTGCAGCTCCACCACTTCCACTCGCAGCATTACCCTTGTCGTCTTTGAGTTTCTTACCCGCCACCAAGGCGAGGGACATGAGCAGGACGCACAGGACTTTCATTATGAATGTCGGTGATTAGCAAAATAGAATTCTCTCACAAGGATAACTTCTGCAGGAAAATGAGGTATATGTGATTCTCGGCTGCTTACTCGAGGTACTCCGCAGATGAAGCTGGAAGGTCGTGTGTGTCTGCTCTCGTGCCGCCTTGTCTTATATACTGGCAACCCGTCCCACCATTCCATCCCTCCACCCCGGTCCTCACCTCCCCGATAGTTACTCTCAGTTTTAAGGAACTGGTATTCCCTCCGCTTTGCTTCGCCTCCTATCTGTCCAGGGGATTGCCCGTTTTACGTCATAACAGATCTTTCGTGGAAACAGGGTTCAAAATGTAAAAAGTATTCAGAGTATGACGAGTTTTCTTTGTTGCTATATAGAAGAATATACCCAATCACGCACATATTACATTATATATATGTATATATATATATATATATATATATATATATATATATATATGTATATATATGTATATGTATATATATATGTATATATATATATATATATATATATATATATATATATATATATATATATATATGCTTTGTTGAAGTCTACAGCAGTAGTAGCATTGTTCAACTTGTAAGAAGTACTCTCGATATTTCGAATGAGAGAGCGGAGGTTGGAGGTCAGGGTATTGATAGAATCTCCAAGGTACATGGTGTTTACTCTAGACGTCTTTCGACCCAATCAGAGGTCATCTTCAGGAGTTACAATATACACAATGATAAACAGGAATGACATACAAGTGTGGCGGGGGAGATTTTGTACCCGCGAAGAAACACTGGGACAGGAAGTCATATGAGGTGTGGCGGGGGAGATGTCGTGTCCGCGTAGCTACCCACGGAGTGCCGACGGGTTCCCTGTAGGTTGCTGGTAGGGCTTCCTCATTGATGGGAGTGAAACTTCAGGCTGTAGCTGGATATTGATGGAGGGTTGATCCAGACGAATAAAAATTGATTCAGCCATCCTTAATCTCCTTCTGTCTTGTTCTCGATACAGTATTGTTGTTTGTGTTTCTAGTTGTTGCCTGGTGAGGGAGTGTCCATGTGTATTACTGGTGTGACGGAGTATTGCCCCATCCTGCAAATGTGCCGTCATCCTTTTTGACAAGGTGGTAGTGGTTGAACCTATATACCGTGAATTGAGGCGACTGCAGTCACCAAAGTTGCAATGGAATTGGTATACAAGATTCACCTCTTGTAAAGGCCTTGTCTGTGGGAGGCAACTATTTTTCATGATGAGGCTTGATGTTCTTTTTGTTTTGTAAAAAATGATGAGCTTCAGGATGGCATGGGGGTCTGTAGGGATGACATGTGTGCTGATGATCTTTCTTAAAGCCTTTTCGTCTTCTTTATATGCGGAAGACATGAAGTTTTTGTAGAAGAGGGTTTTTCTGTTGTAGAGGGGGCTTGTGTCATGAAACTGTCTAGATGTCGCTTTATTGTCTCATCAACTAATTGTTTTGAGTAACCATTATTGGCAAGGAGTTGTGAGACTCTCTGTAATTCAGCATGGGTGGAAGTCCAAGTAGAAGAATGTGTGAGGGCTCTCTTAACAAAGGAATTGATCACAATCCTGCGGTATTTCTCTGGGCACTCACTAGCACCGTTAGGACAAAAACCCAGGTTTGTAGCCTTTACATATACTTCGGTGGAGAAAGAGTGAGGGCCTTGGTGAACTAAAACGTCCAAAAAGGGGAGTATATATATATATATGTATATATATATATATATATATATATATATATATATATATATATAT
>NC_134812.1:34982786-34987786 GCF_046742065.1 Oratosquilla oratoria
CCGATTGGTAAGGAATTCCACTTGTGGAGCGGCATGGCTAGAGATACGGTGTTATAAAGACTATGTTTGGGTCCAGCATCTTTATTGGCAGAATTTTAGGCTTTTAACCTTAACTGTAACCACTTGAAACATAAGAAGAAATCGTAAATCAACTCTTTATGACTTCTTCGTATATTCTGCAATCTATATCTTCGGATTTTCTTGCACCTGTCTGATAATTCTTTATTTTGATTTTCAAACTTTAATTTCAAATAATACCTTTAGAATAACTTGAACTAGGCATAGTTCGTCAGAGATGTATTTGACTGCACTAAAGGTAATTGTTTTAGAATTTTTTTATAGTCTGGACGCAATCCTGTACTGATTTTTTTTAGTGACTGCGATATCTGTTTTTAAAGAATTTCTTTGTTGCATGTACGTGCACGGATCCCTCCCTACCTTGCCTCGAAGCCCTATTATCAAAGATATAGTATTTTTTCCCTTCTTGGATACATTTTCTAATGTTTCCAAAGGAATTTCCCAGTGGTTCATTGTGATTGAATTATGGATATTACAGCATGTAAAGAACAGAAAATCGTATGCCTTTCTACCCAGTTTTCCGCAACTGTGGGTGTGGTGGAGTTGTGGCAAGAGACACTGAACTGATGCCATTGCCTTTGTTCTAAGTGGTCGAACAGTCAGGACAAGTGGCATCATCGGTAGCTGTTGTAACTACACCAGAGTATTCCTACCTACGCTTCTTTTAATTTTCATTAAGCCTTCTTTTTGCGTGAGTGCATGCGCGTGTCTGTGCATGGCCACGGACTTTGAAAAAAAAAATCAGTATTTTTTGTCATGCAGTCCACAGGCAGGAGATTGCAGAAAAAATTATGACGTCAATCAAAGAACCAGTTCCAGCACGGGCAAAAGCCAGTGAAGACCAGTTGTGCATGTGCGAGCAAGAAGAGGAGGAGGAGGTGAGGAAGGAAGAGAGGAAGATGCGAGTTTGGTTCCCTGTGGAGATGAGAGCGGAGGCGCTTGGTCATCGTACTTTTAAGATTGCAAGAAGCAGCCGAGCATCTGACCAAATTTCAGTAATTTTCGAGCTCCGTACTATGCATATTTGTTATTTGGAAAGTTTTAAATTCAACCTTCTGTGTACTCTCCTTGTGTCCATGACCTTGGACACACCAAGCTTATCGCCATTGTAACTTCTGTGGTGTAGTGGTCTAAGGCTCTCCGAAGGTGATTTACGGGTGGCTGAGAGCAGTGGGTTCGAATCCTGCATGCAACTGTCATCAATATTATCGGATTAATGTCGCTGCTATAAGCGAATTTCTCTCATAGTTACAATGGCGATAAGCGTGAAAGGGATTTGTTCTGGTCCTTACCCCTTACCATTGATGAGCTTGGTCCTTGAGTAAAACAGGAATTGGGGTCGCAGATTAGTGATCTTCTATCCTCGGGAATCAGATCGATTCCAGGTTACAAGGATTTTATGGCTTCATTGGTGTAGTGGTCTAAGGCTCTGCGAAGGTGATCTACGGGTGGCTGAGAGCAGTGGGTTCGAATCATGTATGCAACTGTCATAAAAATGATCGGTTTGATGTCGCTGCTATTAGCGAATTTCTCTCTCTCATATATATATATATATATATATATATATATATATATATACATACATGAATATATATGTATATACATATAAATATATATATATATATATATATATATAAATATATACATATCTACATGTATATATATATATTTATATATATATATATATGCATGTATATATACATATATATATATATATATATATATACACATGTATATATATGCAATATGTGCGTGTGTGGGTATATTCGTCTATGTAGCAACAAAGAAAACTAGTTATACTCTGAACTCTTTTTACATTTTGAACCCTGATTCCAGGAAAGATCTATTATGACGTAGAACAGGCAATCCCCTGGACAAGTAGGATTTGAAATAAAGCGAAGGGAATACCAGTTCTAAACTGAGAGTAACAAACGGGGAGGTGAGGAACGGGGTGGAGGGATGGAATGGTGGGACGGGTTGCCGCTATATAAGACAAGGTGGAGCGAGAGCAGACACACACGACCTTCCAGCTTCATCTGCGGAACACCGCGAGTAAGCAGCCGAGAATCACATATACCTCATTTTCCTGCAGAAGTTATCCTTGTGAGAGAATTCTATTTTGCTAATCACCGACATTCATAATGAAAGTCCTGTGCGTCCTGCTCATGTCCCTTGCCTTGGTGGCGGGTAAGAAACTCAAAGACGACAAGGGTAATGCTGCGAGTGGAAGTGGTGGAGCTGCAAATACTCGATTCTTTGGAGGACCTCCTCCTCATGCACAAGGTCCTCCCTTCGGAGCCCCTGGTCTTGGAGGTGCTGGTCACTTCGGAGGGAGACCCCATGTCGGAAGACCTCCTTTCGGTCACCAAGGCCATCCCGTAGTCGGCGGCGTCGGTCACGGGATCGGTGGTGTTGTTCCACCTGTCGCCCCCAGCAGCAACTGCCGTTACTGGTGCAAGACTCCTGAAGGAGCGGCCTACTGTTGTGAGACCAACAACCAACCAGCCGACCCCATCGCAACACAGATCGTCAAGCCCGGTCAGTGCCCACCAGTGAGGCCCGTGTGCCCTCGCATCTTCGGACCTCCCATCACCTGCTCGAATGACGGAGCGTGCAGTGGTGTGGACAAGTGCTGCTTCGACAGGTGTCTTGGTGAGCACGTGTGCAAGGCGCCTCTTGGATATGGACGATGAAAGTCTAAGGTCTCCTCCCCAATCCTGCTCTCCAGAACTTTGTTCCTATTGCCATTCGGTGCATCTGCAACATCGGACTGACTCCATGAAATATATGCTATACCCATACAAATCATACATTTTTAAACATAGTACAACGATCTATTTATTGTAAATAAACTGTTAATTACATTCATAGTCTTTGTTATAACCTTCAAATCTAACCTATGAAATCTCTGAAACCATGAAAGTTTATTTCATGACTGTGATGCTTCTTGTAGAGGTAATATGAAAGAGTGTGTCCCAGGAGGTGGTAAGCTATTGCAGAAAAACCTCAACCAATGTCAGTTGCTCGTGACGGCCACTGTTAGTCACCTAAGGTCATGATGAAGTCATTTTGATCTCCAATGCATCAGAGAGGCAAGATGTCATTGTCAGAGACGATATTGCCTTTGAAAATAGATAAATAAATATATGAATGAATAAGTATAAGACACCGCCGGAGGGCTTTCTCTCCAATCACCTTTGCAACTGAGAAGGATTTTGCTTGATTCTCAACGGCTATTAATGACCATTTCATAGTCTGGTCAGCTGAGGGATAAGGTGATTACGACAACGGATCTCAACAGCTATCGTTGGGATTTAGTCGATAATGATGGCAACTATGATAGATTAATGGTCGGTAGGAAGTTATTATTGGGTATTAGATTCCATTGTTGATGCGTTTATAGTAAAGTGAGGAGGAGGAGAGTTTTTGAGTATAGAATATACTAATAATGACAATTTAAGAATATACTAATAATGAGATGTTTAGTAGGTACTATTAATGATAATCTTAATGTGTTCTAATAACAAGTTTAGAATATACTAATAATGAAGATTTTAGAAGGTACTATTAATGATAACTTTTATGTTAACTAATAATGACAAGTTTAGAAGGTACTATTAAAGACAAGCTCAGAATGTACTAATAATAACAAGTTTAGACTATATTAATAATTACAAGTTTAGAATATACTAATAAGGATAATTTTATAAACCTATAATGTGTAGTAATAGTTAAAATTTTAGAATATACTAACAATGATAATTTTAGAAAATACTTTTGATGATAACAATGAGAAGTTTAGAACATACTAATAATGACTAGTTTACAATATCCTAATAAGAACAAGTTTAGAAAATACTAAAAACGATATGTTTAGATTATATTAGTAATGTCAATTTTAAAATATACTAATGACGACAAGTTTAGAAGGTACTACTTATGATAACCTTAATGTATACTAAAAAGGAAAATTTAGAATAAAATGATAATGACAAGTTTATAATATACTAATAATGTTAAGTTATGAGGGTAATATTAATGATTAACTTAATGTGTACTACTAATGACATGTTTAGAATGTACTAATAATGACAAATTTAGAATAAATTAATGATGACAAGTTTAGAATATAATGATTATAACAGGTTTAGGATATACTAATACTGACAAGTTTATATCAATTTTAGAATATAGTAGTAAAAACAAGTTTGGAATAAACTAATATTGATACGGTTGCAAGGTACTATTAATGATAACTTTAATGTGTACTAATAATGAAAAGTTTGGAATATACTATAAATGACAAATTTAGAATATACTAATAATGGCAAGTTGAGAATATACAAATAATGACAACTTTAGAAGGTACTATAGATGATAACTTTAATGTGTAGCAATAATAACAAGTTTAGAATATACTAATAATGAACTTTATAGAATATATTTCAACGTGACTATTCTGAGGTTGGCGGAGGTGGGTGGAATTTTTCGTATGGGTGAGGTTGAAGTGGATATTGTCTAGCTGGGTTTAGCTTAGATTTAGGTTAGGTTGCATCAGGATTAGGTTAGTTAGGGTACGTTAGAGTAAGTTACGTCAGGTAAATAGGTTACGTTAGGTTTGGTTTGGTTTTGCTTAGTTCTGGGTAGTTGAGGTCCGAGTTTAAAAAAAAATGACGATTTTTTAATACAGTCATTAGCCGAGAAATAAATGAACAGCCAGTCTGAACGTAAATCGCTTCTCTTTTTCATCCTACAACTAAAGCTCAATACAAATTGATGATTGCTCAGATAAATATAATATAGAGACACATTTGAACGCAATTTTTGTGCTGAATAAAGTAGTCTGAATTATTTCAGAACAAAATCTATATATAGGGGACAATGGCCGCTGGTGTTTAAAAATTAATAAGATGAGGACTCCG
>NC_134812.1:34992786-34999263 GCF_046742065.1 Oratosquilla oratoria
GCGTGTCTGTGTGTGTGTGTGCGCGCGCGCGCGCGCGCGTGTGTGTGTGTGTGTGATTCACCATGGTCTTCGATCACGTGTTGGACTTGTGATCGACAGCTATTTCCCTCCCGGGAGAGAGCTCAGAGCTCGTATATGACCGTTCTATGGGTAATACTGTGACATACGCACACACACACCCAACTCCCCGGCCACGAGAGTTGGAGTAACCACTCGCAGCGCAGCGATACTGATATGGTTTCAGGACTGGGCGGGATTCGAACCTCGTCCGCCGTAGTGGCGGCCGTGATCGCTACCACTGCGCCATCAAGTCGTGTGTGTGAGTGTATGTGTTTGTGTGTGCGCGTGTACGCGTCTGTGTATGCAATTGTACACTGAGTCGTGCACTGTTCATAATGATGCATATCATAGTTTTTAAATACAGTGGTTAACAACAGTTCAATATTGAAGAAGATAAATGTTATAGTAATTTTGTATTTAAAATAAATGTTGAAAAGAATTCCGTGTATTACCTGGATTGTGTCCTTTAGCTATGCGTCTTTATAATTTTTTTTCTTTTATAAATTCTGTATTCACATTAGAGTCGCAAAGCCATCTTGTAGAATACCTTAACAAGGACCGATTGGTAAGGAATTCCACTTGTGTAGCGGCATGGCTAGAGATACGGTGCTTATAAAGACAATGTTTGGGTCCAGCATCTTTATTGGCAGAATTTCAGGCTTTTAACCTTAACTGTAACCACTTGAAACATAAGAAGAAATCGTATATCAACTCTTTATAACTTCTTCGTATATTCCGCAATCTATATCTTCGGATATTCTAGTACCTGTCTGATAATTCTTTATTTTCATTTCCAAACTTTAATTTCAAATATTATCTTTAGAATAACTTGAACTAGGCATAATTCGTCAAAGATGTATTTGGTTGCACTAGAGGTACTTGTTTTAGAAAATTTTTATAGTCTGGACGCAATCCTTTACTGATTTTTTTTTTCAGTGATTGTGATGTCTGTTTTTAAAGAATTTCTTTGTTGCATGTACGTGCACGGATCCCTACCTACCTTCCCCCCGAGGCCCTATTCTCTTTTTTTGGATACATTTCCTAATGTTTCCAAAGGAATTTCCCAGTGGTTCATTGTGATTGAATTATGGATATTACAGCATGTAAAGAACAGAAAATCGTATGCCTTTCCACCCAGTTTTCCGCAACTATGGTTGTGATGGACTTGAGGCAAGAGGCATTGAACTGATGCCATTGCCTTTGTTCTAAGTGGTCGAACAGTCAGGACGAGTGGCTGTCATCGGTAGCTATTGGAATCACTCCTACCCACGATTGTTTAAATTTTCACAATGTCTACTTTTTGCCTCAGTTTGTGCACATGGGTGTGTGTGTGTGTGTGCATGGCCACGGACTTTGAAAAAACAAAGTTTCAGTAATTTTTCTGTCAAGCAATCCAAAGACTGCAGAAAAAATGATGACGTCAATCAGAGAACCAGTTCCAGCACGGGCAAAGGCCAGGGAAAACCAGTTGTGCATGTGCGAACAAGAAGAGGAGGAGGGGAGGAAGGAAGAGAGGAAGGAGATGCGAGTTTGGTCTCCCTTTGAGACGAGAACGGAGGCGCTTGGTCATCGGACTCTAAGACTTTTTATTTACAATTTCATTTATTAGTGGTGGAAGTAGAACAGTTGTCTTTGCAACTCCCATCTGCAGTAGCTGCTACTACTGCTGCGAGAACGTCAACCAACCCACCAACCCCATCGCTACGCAGATCGTCAAGCCCGGCCAGTGCCCACCCGTCAGATCGTCGTCGGGCCTTCCAACACCTGCTCCAACTAGGTGTCTTGAACTGGAATGGACAAGTGCTGCAGGGTGTCCTTTGGGCATGGAAGATAATAAAGTTTTTCCTTTTTTCGAGTTAATCGTTCCAAATACCTCTGGTTACTCCTACACCATCATTTCATACCTATCTCATATCAATGGAAGATATGATGGATTCCTTTTTTGATAAATTAGTGCAAACATATATTCATTGTAAAGAAACACTGAATAATCTTTTTCTGTTGTAACTTCATCCAATACGTAATTAGTTGTATTTCATAACTCATGGTTGCTGCTGCAGATGATGGTGATATTTAAGAAGTCTATCTATGGAAACGACGTCAATAATATCGATACGATTTCTATCATGCATATCATAATACACAACCTTAAACAAAAGGGAAGGCAGAGATCATAAAACGGAAGCCAAATAGTACTCATTCGTATAAGATTTCCTTTATTACACGACTAGACATAGTGCTTCAATAGTCTTGTAGCATGGCTTAGAGATGAAGGTTAAAGAAGGAATGAGAAAATGCGTCAACTTGTGTACAGACTAAATACCAAGTTCATGGTATCACACAAAAGGTTTCAATTTACCAAGGCCAAATCTTTGCCAAAATTCTTGATGGTTCTCATTAATCTCTGATTATGTTTTGAATAAGCCAACTTGATCAGTGGTCAAGTGAGCATATAGGAAAAAAGTGATCTGCGGGACTAGTGAAGAACACTTTCAAAGTAGGAATGAATCCCGCGAAAGCGGATGAAAATTTCTCAGAGCTGCAAAGAACTATCTTACATTAGTCAATATAAAAACAATAGAGAGAACGTTGAGATAGTTCTGGTGCTTTTCTTCTGGACCTTTAAAATCTCTTGCATTGATTCTACTTAGAAGAATGTCAACCTATGTTTTCGGCACCGTCACGCATTACTGTACCTTCTTGACCAAAGTGCTCGCCAAATATGAGTTATAACATGAAAGAAAACTGCATTATCTTTAAAGACTACCACATCGTTATCACCTATACAATCATTCGCCTATTCATTTGTTTCCATATATATTCATGTTCCAATTAAATGACTTTATATCAATTTATTTATCTATTTCATCTTTTTTGTTGATCCCTGGTGCGTATATCTATTTACCTTATTCATCTATTAACAAATGAATTTCTTTTGCAAAGCCATCATGATATGATTTATCTATTGATTCTTTTTCACTCATGTATTCATGCTTTCATCACCTTTCATCATCTTATCACTTTTCCAATACGCCGTATTGATCGTATTTAGTTTAATACGAAATGTATTTTTTTTCGGTATATAGATAATATTTTCTTAGACGTGGAAGGAAAAGAACAGCTTGATACAATTAAGGAAATGATGGAAACAAAATCTTGCCTCCATTTTACCGTGGAGGAAAGTATCGGTAACAAGATCCTCTTTTTAGATGTTTTGGGTAGATGGAGCTAAAGGCGCATTTACTACGAATGTTTACAGGAAACCAACTAACTCCGGTAGATGTTTAAATGAATTAAGCGAATGCCCATCAGAATACAAAATCAGTGTTATACACGCGTACATTACGAGAGCTTTTAAAATATGTCCTAATTGGTACCTCCTCCACCAATAATTGAATAGAATCAAGTAAATGTTGACAAACAAAGGGTTCCCGATGTATGGTATTGATAGAGAAATTAAAAATAAAATGGAGAAGTTAAATTCTGAGCTAGGTAATATAGAAAATTCGAAGAATACTATAAATATTTACTATCAAAGTACAATGACATCCGCATAGAAAACAGATGACAAAGTAATTGAAATATCATATATAAAAATTGTAAACCCAAGAAACAAGAGGACTCCTTGCAATTGGTTATATATTACCGTAACCCCAGAATTGCATCAATAAATATGAAAAATAACTTGTCAGGAGAAAAAGATATTTCAAAACAAAGTTACGTTGTGTACAACTACTCATGCCCTTTCAAAAAAGACGGTGCGCTTTGCAATGACGAGTACATTGGACACACAACTCAAACTTTGTCTCAGAGGCTTATTTTTCATATGCAAAATGGTACAATAAAATCACACATATCAAAAGTACATAAGATGAATATTTCGCGGGAAGTTTTGAATAGTAATACCCCGATTTTAGCAAAGAACATCAATAAGAGTAAATTAAAGTGTATGGAAGCTGTACTAATAAAGAATTACCTACAAGCAATTGATATACAATTGAATATGTGTGGAACCCTGGAGCTGTTCGGGGCATCCCACGGAGCGCCAAGAAGAAATTTAACCAAAATATCTTTCCTAGTTTCTTTTGTACATTGTATTTATGATCATGATTTGTAGATTCAAAATAAAATTACCAGAAGATGCCTAAAGCATAGGCAAACGTTGTAAATAATGCATTTGTTTTTATTTTCAGAATCACTATGGTTTCATTTGGTGATATTGTGTTCTCCCTACTTCCCACAGAAAGGAAAATAGCGAAATGAATAGAAAGTTTAAGGAAGAAGATTTCCAATGCTGAGTATGCTGTATTATTTAATAGAAAAAAGTATATACATATATTATATATATATATATGTATATATATATATATATTGGTGAAGCGTGGCAGGAGATTCTCTCTGAGACAGTGTTTGTGGTCCTGCGTGTGACTTCCCCCAGTTGCAACACGGTGACTTCTCCCCGTGCTTCCCATTTCATTTAAAATATGCTCCCTTTCCCTTTCTTTTCACTTCAACTGAGGATGCAGAAAGATCTGCGAAACGTCTTGATAACTATTTTGTTGTGCTTGTATTTTGTTTTTTGCTGTATTTCTTGTATTAATTTCTTGTATTGTGTTTATTGTGTACTATACTTTTGTGTCTATTATAACTTTTGTGTTTCCTATGAATTTTGGAAATCTGATTTACTCCCTTTCCCCCTACCAAAAATCTACTTTTCGCAAGCTTGAGAGCTCACGGAAAAAACTAATCAATAATTCTTTTGCTGTCGTTTTTAACAGAATATATATATATATATATATATATATTCATATATATATATATATATATGTATATGTATATATATATATATATATATACACACATATGTGTGTGTGTGTGTAAATATATATATATGTATATATATATATGTATATGTATATATACTGTATATATATGTATGTATATATGTATATATATAAATATATATATACACACACACACACACACACACACACACACACACACACACACACACACACACACACACACACACACACACACACACACACACACACACACATATATATATATATATATATATATATAATGTAATATGTGCGCGTGTGGTTATATTCGTGCATGCAGCAACAAAGAAAACTCGTCATACTCTGAATACTTTTTACATTTTGAACCCTGTTTCTAGGAAAGAGCTGTTGTGACGTAGAACAGACAATCCCATGGACGAGTGGGATGTGAAGCAAAGCGGAGGGAATACCAGTTCTTTAAAACTGAGAGTAACAATCGGGGAGGTGAGGAACGGGGTGGAGGGATGGAATGGTGGGACGGGTTGCCGCTATTTAAGCAAAGGCGGGACGAGAGCAGACACACACGACCTTCCAGCTTCATCTGCGGAACACCGCGAGTAAGCAGCCGAGAATCACATATACCTCATTTTCCTGCAGAAGTTATCCTTGTGAGAGAATTCTATTTTGCTAATCACCGACATTCATAATGAAAGTCCTGTGCGTCCTGCTCATGTCCCTTGCCTTGGTGGCGGGTAAGAAACTCAAAGACGACAAGGGTAATGCTGCGAGTGGAAGTGGTGGAGCTGCAAATACTCGATTCTTTGGAGGACCTCCTCCTCATGCACAAAGTCCTCCCTTCGGAGCCCCTGGTCTTGGAGGTGCTGGTCACTTCGGAGGGAGACCCCATGTCGGAAGACCTCCTTTCGGTCACCAAGGCCATCCCGTAGTCGGCGGCGTCGGTCAAGGAATCGGCGGTGGAGTTGTTCCTCCTGTCGCCCCCAGCAGCAACTGCCGTTACTGGTGCAAGACTCCTGAAGGAGCGGCCTACTGCTGTGAGAGCAACAACCAACCAGCCGACCCCATCGCAACACAGATCGTCAAGCCCGGTCAGTGCCCACCAGTCAGGCCCGTGTGCCCACGCATATTCGGACCTCCCATCACCTGCTCGAATGACGGAGCGTGCAGTGGTGTGGACAAGTGTTGCTTCGACAGGTGTCTTAAAGAACACGTGTGCAAGGCGCCTCTTGGATATGGACGATGAAAGTCTAAGGTCTTCTCCCTAGCCCTGCTCTCCAGAACTTTGTTCCTATTGCCATTCGGCGCATCTGCAACATCGGACTGACTCCATGAAATATATGCCATTCCCATACAAATTATACATTTCTAAACATAGTACAACGATCTATTTATTACAAATAAACTGTTAATTACATTCATAGTCTTTGTTGTAACCTTCAAATCTACCCTATGAAATCCCTGAAACCATGAAAGTTTATTTCATGACTGTGATGCTTCTTGTAGAGTTAGTATGAAAGAGTGTGTCCTAGGAGGTGGTGAGCTATTGCAGAAAAAAACTCTACTATTGTCAGGGGCTCGTGACGGCCACCGTTAGTCACCTAAGGTCATGATGAAG
>NC_134812.1:34999763-35027263 GCF_046742065.1 Oratosquilla oratoria
GTCTTCCGGGATGTTGTTTGTCCTGTCGGACTAGTCCACTTCCTCGGGAATGCGGGTAGCCGCAACCTAAAGTCGCTTTTGTGGGCCCCTTTTCCTCCTCTTCTCCCTTCTAAATAATCCTCGTAAAAATACTCTATGTTCACCACGTTTACAGCAGGCCGGGGTGCAACACTTTTTAAAGACCTTCGCCAGCCAGTTATAGTATCACCATAAGAGTCCCAGTTCGTTACTCTAGATACTGGCTACTTATGTTGACCGTGCCGCGATGGCAATGCTACAGAATTCCGAGCGAGGGTAACCCACAGCGATCAAAAAGTCTGTCCCAGGATCTGGTTGATCGTCATAGCGTAACTCAACTTTATCGGGAATCTGCTTTCGCCTGATAGGGCACGGGGAGTGTTCATGCGACCTCCTGAGCAATTCGCGGGTATCATTACCTGTTCACCCCCGATAAGCACCCCCTAAGATTTTTCCCCCCCACAATGTGTTTCTTGAGGTTCATGTGACCATCTACACGTGTTCCGTTTGCTTATCAAAGGAGGACAGATGTTCCTCATCACCATCACGATAAGGCCGATCTTCAGCCTATGATCGTGCAACGGCTCAGACGGGGCCTGGTCATGGAGTTGAACACTGAAACCTGGATATCCGTGTCATGAATTCCAACGGTGCGTTGTCCGCAGCTGTAGTAATCGTACCTCATTTTCATGGTTGAGATCGCATAGATCATCTGTGTTCTCAGAGTCGGAACGTCGTCGTTGGTCGGCGAGTCTATCGACCGAATTTTCGAAGTAGGTAAGGGTCAAGTGGTTAGCTCACGATGTCGTCGTAAACTCTTGTTAGACCAACTCCTCTATCGAAGTACGCTCGCAATATACGACGAAAACCACTTCCGATGTTGATCTCGCCGATTTCGCGTTGACCCGATCGTCAACAGCGTGCTTCGTCGAACTTGCTGGGTTCTTGACGTCGTCCATTTTGAGTCGGACGTTCCTCGTAAGCTGCATCTTCGCGTGACCCTTCCCACTTGTAGCTCGGATTTGATGCAGTGGGCTAGTTCCTGCTACTTCACCTCCGTTTCTTATCCACGGCAAGATCTGACGAAAGTATCCTGCGCACACATACACTTTGCCCCCCCTGTATTCGTCGTTGTCCATGATGTACTCTAAGAGTTGATATCCTCAGCCAGTCAGCATGTTCTTGTTCGCACATTACGACTTCGTCCCCTAGAACGATCAGCTCGGTCTGTTGTAGGAGCTTTCGCCCACACAAATTCCGTGTTTCTTCTTGTCGGAGCACGCTTTCGTTTCGTCTAACTCCATTTACGGGATATTGAACATTACAGTTGTGAGGCCGTGCGGCCCCAGGCGAGGGGGAAGTCCCGCTTTTCGTATGGAGTGCGCGGACCGAAACGGGAAACGAATCATAAAAACGGGTCAAGGTTTAATAATTATATTATTGATGATGACTATTGTCAATTATTTTTGTCTTTTTTGTTATTATTATTCTTTGTTTTTTTTATTATTTATTATCATTACTTTCATTATTATTTTTCTATTACTATTACTTTTATTTTTATCATTACTATTAATACTATTATTATTATTTTATTACTTTAATTACTATTATTCGCTTTGTATGGCCAGTTTCTCTCTTTCCCCATAGGTACGTTCCGTTTAGGAGGTTACCTATAGCCTAGGTGATATAGATTATAGATATAAATATAGATATAAGACATTATGATTTAGATATTGGTATAGATATATATATAGATATACTGTAGATATGGATCGTTTTCGCTATACGTTGTATAAGAGTTTTGTAGTCCAAATGCTTTAGGGGGACATTGGCATTGATGTGACTCCCACTTTTGGACCAGAATTACGCGGTATTATTTCACGGATTGTGGACTAATTTCTCTATTCAAGGAAAGATTGATGATCTCATTTAACTTCTACTATCGTTCCCTTCACCTTTACTATCCTTAAATCTCTCTCTTTGACCTCCTCATTGACTCGATCTCTTCGGTGTGTTATTTCCCAAGGCGTGAAGCGATGGGTCTTGGCTCAAACGAAATTTTAGAAATCTTTCCTGCTCTCCTCTTTTCTCAATGATGTTACCTTTCCTGGGCATTTATTAGTTCTTCACCCACCAGTTCTGCCTCCTCCTCCTCCTCCTCTTCCTCCTCATAATCATAATCATCATCGTCGTCAGTCATCATTCATCATTCATCATTTCCACGACCACCTCCAACAACTACATCATTTATTCATATACAAAGTCCAAACTGGAATCCAACCCATATCCTTTAAACAGACAAACTGAAAGATTCCCACTAGCTAGATAAATGAATGTGAACCGAAAACATATATTTTGTGTCTCTGGCAATGGCTGGGTTCGCTTACTTGCCGATTGATCAGGCAGATTCTAAGTTTTGAAGTAGACTTCGTATGCTCGCTGCCTCTCCTTCGGGGCGCCACATCGGCGTAAGTTCAGCTCCTTGATGGTTTCATTCTTGAGATGATGTATAACTTTTTTCGCAACTAATCTGACCTATATCTCAACAACGGCCAAGGGCTAGGCTGTGTAGCGTCTGCCTGCAATAGGAATTCTGTCCTCCCTGGGTCGATCGGGAAGTCTCGTCCACTTTATTTTTGCATTTTTCTGTGAGGGTGACCGGTTTGTTACAGAAGTGTGCTACATGGCTTGGTGAATTCAACTTTATATAAGCAAGATGGCTTGATGCCGCGTTTTATTATTTCACGGTGTATGTTGCGGGTACTCTCGTGTCGGGCTATTTTGATTCGAGGAACTGTACTTTGTTCAAAGAAAACTCTTTCTTCCCTTGTGAAGAAACATCTCACTGTTTTCTGGCAGTTTGAGAGAGCATTGAGACTACTACAGAGGACATGTATAGAGTTGTATTGATGTCACTAGGCTGAACTGCTGATCCGTTGGGTTAGCCGCTTTGTCCCAACATCGTGGTAGGAAATGATCTAACGCGTTTTGGATGTTGTTTCTCTCGGTATTGGGGTGAGTGGGGGTGTGGTGGGCGTGAGGGTGGTGATTCGATGGTAACAAGAAAACTATAAAAGGGAACATATGAAAGTGTGCGCAGGATTTTTACGATAAATATGAAATACAAATTACAAAATGTTTTGGGGGGAATGTAAAATGATTCAGTGACCCAAAAAGAAGAGAATTCACGTGTTCCGCCCAAGATTTTTCTTTCTTGTATTAAAACCTGTTATCTGAAAACTCGTTGAGTCTTCCTTAGTCAACACACTGGGGTAATACCTGCTTACTTGTTTATTTAAGAGGGAAAGAATTTGGTTGTTTGTTGACAATAGAAAAATAAGAACAGTCACGCTAGATGAAAAAATATGGATTGATATCATATCACACCAGAACTTGCTCAACCCATGATACGATATTGTGAACAAAGCTGCTTATCTGAGATCAACAAATGAGGACAAAACTAATAAACTTTTTCTAAGAACGCATAATTAGCTTTAAGGGCATTTACTCTGACGTACACAGTCACTTGGACTAATCTTTGTAATAGATACAGTACTATGCGATGAAAGAGTATAAAAACTATACAGAGATCTAGAAAACAGCCTTTGTTTAACTATACAAAATGCAAAATCTTGAACACTATTAAAGAGGAATGGATTGGAGGTGGTGAACTTTGATAGATAAATACTGGTCTAGAGCTAACGGATATTCTTTGCAGAAGGCAAAGAAAAAGAATGAAAGAAAAAGAAAGAAAAAAAGAAAAAAAAAGAAAGACTAAAATTGCTGTTTTAGGTAAACCTTCCCTCGCCACCGCCTTAATACAAGGAAGCCGAGAACATATTGTGACCAGGTTGTCAGACTTGGGAAATAATTTTTGCTGATTCTGATACTTCAACACTCGCTGTAGACTTTGAGCTGTATCTATACTGATCAAACAGACGACCAACGAAAACAAGATCAATAAAATAAAACATACATACATACATACATATACCAAGGCTTTTTCCCCCTTCCAAGGGAGGTAGCCAAAAAAGGGAAAGGCATAATAAACACTCCCACCCATTTCATCCCTAAATACACTCCACACCCCTCCCACCCTTCCTCTCATCTGAGCACCTCCTGGATGACGGGTCATCCCTGCACCTTGCCCACCGCCCTGGGTCAGAGAGCAGTGTCGTAGGACACAGCACATCCACAGCAAGGCCGCTTCATTTAATCGGCGACCCCCCCCCTCCGTCCCCCCTTGCATATACGGAGAGGACGGGGAGAACTCCCATCGGGCTGCGTCAACACTCACTCACACACACTCCCCTACCCCCCCACCCCCCTCCCATTGCTCCCCATGCAGTCACAACATCAGCCATATACAACCATTCTCCACTCACCTCTGTCTTCCGTCCTCGCCCTTCCTTCCTCAACAGACATTCCCCTCTTCCCCAAAGCCCCCTTCACCCAATCCAGCCACCTCATCCTAGGACGTCCCCGCATGTTCCACTCCCTCCACATCTGCCTTCCATACCTCTTTTACTAGTCTTTCTTCACTCATTCTTTCCATGTGTCCAAACCATCCCTAATATTCTTTCATCAACCCTCTCTCACAAAGCCCTTTTCCCCCCTGTTCTCCTCCACACCTCCTCATTTCTCACTCTACTCTAGCCTAGTAACCCCCCACCATACTTCTCAGACACCTCATCTCAAACACATTCAAACTCCTTCTCTCTTCTTCTCTTATGTTCCACGTTTCTGCCCCATACAGTGCTGTTGGCACAATCACTCCTTCATACAGTCTCCTCTTCGCATCCATTCCCAAATGTCTATTTCTCATTACACTCTTTAAACCACCAAGGCATTTACTCGCTTCTCTCAATCTACATTCTACCTTCCACCTTCACTCCACCTTTTCCTGCTACACTTGCACCCAAGTATCTAAAACTATCCACTTCCTCCAGTCGCTCTCCCTTAATGTTCACTTCCAGTCTACTGCCACTTTCACCCCTTGTACATCTCATCACCTTACTTTTACCCACATTTATCTTTAGCTTTCTTCTATCACATACTCTCCCAAACTCTGCCACCAGCTTCCTCAATCCCTCCTCTGACCCTGCCACAAGCGCAGTGTCGTCCGCAAAACAACAGCTGGCTCACCTCCCACTTTTCTCCATTTTCTTTAACCATCTCCAATCCCTGACTCACTACCCTAGCATTCACTCTCTCGCACCACCCCATCCATGTATAAGTTGAACAGCCAGGGCGACATAACGCATCCTGTGACGAAGTCCCACCTTTACCTTCAAACCACTCACTCTCTCCATTTCCAATCCTAACACATGCTCTACTACTCACATAAAAACTCTTGACAGCTCCCAAAAGCTTTCCTCCTATCCCATAAATTGCAATAACCTCCCACAGTGCCTTTCTGTCTACCCTATCATAAGCCTTTTCCAGATCCATAAAAGCCCAAAAAACATCCTTCCCCTTTCCTATAGCTTTCTCACATATCTGTCTTACCACAAAGATCTGATCTACACAACCTCTACCCGTCCTAAATCCACACTGTTCCTCACCAATTACTCCTTCTGTTCCTCTCCTAATCCTCTCAATTAAGATCCTCCCATAAGCCTTCCCTACTACACTCAACAGGCTAATCCCTCTGAAATTACTACATTCACACTTGTCCCCTTTTCCCTTGTAAAGAGGAACTATACAGGCACTACTCCAGTCCTCCGGTACTCTACCCTCTCTCCAGCAAACATTTAATAATCTCACCAACCAGTCCACCATCACTGAACCTCCCTTTTTCAGACATTCTGCATGGACAATCCATACCAGACCAGGTGCCTTACCTGCTTTTCATCATCTTTACAACTGCCTTCACCTCATCCTTCTGTATTTCTCCTCCATTCTCCTCACTCATCACTCTCATTTTCTTCGTATTTCCCACTGCAGCTATCTTTCCTTCCCTATCCTCCTTCACATTCAGCAACTCCCTAAAATATTCTGCCCATCTTCCCCTCACTGCCATCTCTTCCATTATCAACTCTCCATCTGTACCTTTTACCTTTTCTTCTTTACTTGATTTGGCCTCCTCTTCCTCTTTTAATTTCTTTCCAAAACATCTTTTTATTACTTTCAAAATTTTCTGTCATACTCCTACCCCATTTCACATCTGCTCTCCTCTTTGCCTCCTTTACCTTTTGCTTTACTTCTCTTTTCTTTTCTTTGTACGTCTCATATGACTCCCCTGTCCTCTTTTGTAACCAATCTGTGAATGCTCCGCTTCTTCTCTTCTACAACCTTCTTTGTTTCCTCATCCCACCATTCACTACCCTTTCCTTCTATTTCCCCCTGTCCTTCTTGTTCCACACACCATCCTTGCACACTTTAAGACTCCCTCCTTGAACCATCCCCATTCCTCCTCCACACCCATCTCTGCTCTATCCTTTACTCCCTCCCACTCCTCCTTCAGCTTCTTTTCGTACTCCTTCTCCTTTTCCTTTTCATTCAAGGAGTTCACTCTAAGAACCTCCCTACCTTTTGTCCCTTACCTCCTTCTCCATCTATACTCCACTCTAAACATACCTTCAACCAAAAAATGATATGATAATCCCCCACCCTCTCCCCTAAGCACATGTACATCCTTTAACTCTTCCTATCATAATCCTATTTACCACTACATAATCCATTAGCGCTTCTATCTACCACCCTTCCCTCCACCACCCTCTCCCATGTGTACTTATGCTTGACTTTCTTCCGAAACACTGTATTTGCTATCATCAGCTCTCTTTCTAGACACATTTCCACCATCAACTCTCCACTACGATTCTTTCCTGGAACTCCACACTTCCCAACCACTCCATCGATTGGACCATTTCCCACTCTAGCATTAAGGTCTCCCAGTACTATTACATTGACATTTCTTCCTAAACCCTCTATGCACTCATTTAAATCTATCCAAAAGGCCTCCCTTTCTTCCATGCTCTTCTCACTGCCCGGCCCATATGCACTTACAAAGACCCACATCTCCTTTCCCAGTTTCACCTTCATCCACATTATCCTTGAGGAAACCTCCTTCCACTCCACTACCCCCTTTACCTATCTCCTCACTTACTAGAATAGCCACCCCTTCCCTCCCTCGCCCTCTCTTCACTCCTGATAACCTCCCACTTACACTCCCAAACATACACTCACCCTTCCCTTTCAACTTAGTTTCACTCAAAGCCAACAATTCCAACTTTCTTCTCACAAACATACTACCTATCTCTTCCCTTTTACTCTCATCTGTACCACATCCACGCACATTAAAAGACCCAAACCTTAGGGTGCTGGCCCGAGGCCCGCCAGCACCCCTTATGCCTTTTCTTTTTGATTTAGGAATTTGCCCCTTGGGGCTACAGGGAGAAGGATGCCTAGTCCCTCTCCCCGTCCCTTTCTTCTCGCCTCTTACGATCCAAGTGGGAAAACTTGGTGGCAGTATTCTTTTCCCCCACCACAGGGAATTCCCCCAATCAGAAAGAGAATACTCAGAGAAATGGTACAAGCCAGCAACAAGGGGTTGGGGGACAGCATAACGGAGGGACAGTCGTAGTATAAAAGTGTCATCATTTCTCTATGAACAGAATTTCTTCTATCATAGACAAAATGATGTGTGGCTCTGGTCCGTAGGGGCGCCCCATATAGACCCTAAAGTATCGACTGCATGCTACTTTGCCACAATAACAAGCAGCCAATACCCCTGTAGACTTTGAGCTGTATCTATACTGATCAAACAGACGACCAACGAAAACAAGATAAAAAAAAAAAAAAAAAAAAAAAAAATTAAAACTAAACTAAAATAAAATAAAATAAGGTTAAATAGAATAAAATTAATGAATAAAACTAAATAGAATAAAAAATAAAACAGACGCATAAACAAATCAAATATATAAACAAACGAATAAACATGCAAATAAATGATATAAAATAACATTAAATAAGTTAAAATAAAATCAGATAAAACAACATCAAATAAAATCAAGATCAAGGTTTGACTGTATATCATATTGTAACTCATGACGTAATAATTATAAATCTTTGCCTTTTCTTTAATCTCCCATGCATAAACACCAAAAACGTTACGCCTTATCATGCACACATACCTTGGCATCAATTATTCCCTAATTGATGCCAACGGACATTCATTCGATTACCAAAACAGATACTCATAATTATGTTATTGATTTGATCTGAATATGTTTACACGCCCACATATTGTTATCATACTACCTTCGTTTAGCATACTTGCTTATTCCGTGACCGCTTTCGCTTCAGTCCAATGCTATCAGAAGTCCTCGACCTTTCAACAAGCGTCGACTTTATGTAAGGAATGTAATGGCCTCTGTTTGGAGTATGCATCTCATCTGGAGCGACTAATCAAATTTGCTCTGAGCTGGGTGGGGTCCTAAAACCATCAGTCAGTCTTATTGGTTTTTTCTTTTACCGTCCACTAAGAGTCTTCAGCCCCGTCTCTTCTACTCTCTCTCTCTCTCTGTATGGGGTATTGGCTACATGTTTTAGGGACTTCAGTGACATTGCTAAAGACCAAATTATTCAACATTCTTTTATGACTGGAGACTAATTTCTATTCAAAAAAGAATGTTGAACACTTTTTACTTCAACTATCCTTCCGATCTGCTACTCCCATCAAATCTCTACCACCTCTATGACTTCATCTTTTCGGTGTAATATTGTCCATGTAGCGGAGGGGCTAGGGGGAGAAGGAAAGAAGGCTAGTAATATTACATGTGGTTTTAAGCCGTGTATATATATATATATATATATATATATATATATATATATATATATATATATATATATATATATATATATATATATATATATAAATATACATATATCTCCTGCGTGGGGAAGCTCCCGTGATGTTGTCTTTAATTGCATTGGGTTGGGTCAACATCAAGTCATGCTGTCACACTGACCAGGCTGGTGTGTGAGTCAGGTTGCAGTGCGTTTTTTTTTTTTCTGATGCATGGCATTGGTCAGGTAGGTATGCGCGAAAAATCGCTACGCCACGTGGTCAATACAATGCGTGCCGTGTGGTTTGTACATCCTCAAGGATAAAAGCTCTGGTTATTGCTGAGAAAGTACTCTCTTGCTCTCTCTCTCTTTCCCTCTCTGAAGTTAGTAGATATGCATCTTCCACTTTTCAACCATCTCCTATAAAAATAACTTGCACGGGTCAATCATAGTACGCTTTTTTTTTCTCTCTCTAAGAGTCACTGGATTTCCCTCTCTCCCTTCTAACTCTTTTTCACTTCACCACAGCGTAGCCGTTCTCAGAAGGAGAATTTCGAAATGCTCTTCCCCCTTTGGCACATGAATCTCAATTAATGATTTCTCTACAGTATGTTTTTCTCGAAAATATTGTGTATGGGGTTTTCTTGTGGTTTTCTGTACACATTATTTGTTTCGAAAAAATAACCTTCTTCATAATGTTTCTTTCTTATATATATGCATGTATGCACTCAAATAGCGACACACACACACACATTTGGAGAGACTTTTAACTTACTAAGATCAATGAAAGTGGCCTTCGACTACATAGATGAGGAGATGGTTAAAAAGATAGTGGTTACACTAATAAGACCTAAACTAGAATATGCCGCAACATTGTGGGCACCCAGCACAAAGAAGAATATAAGAAAAGTAGAAAGAATCCAAAGAGCAGCGACAAAAAATGGCACCTACACTGTCAAATCTGACATACGAACAAAGATTGGAGAAATTACATCTGTCAACACTGGAACAGAGAAGAGAAAGAGGTGATTTATTGACCATTTACAGACTCATGAAAGGGATGGAAATTCTCGATAGAGATGACTTGTTAAAGTGGGACAGAAGAGAAACAAGAGGACACGAGAAGAAACTAAAGAAGGACACTTATAGAAGAGACCTGAAAAAGAATAGCTTCCCACATAGAGTGATAGATGTCTGGAACAAACTAAACGGAGAAACAGTGAATGCCAAAACTATACACGATTTTAAGAATAAACTGGATGCGGAGAGATACGAAAACGGGTCCCTACGAGCATAGCTCTCGTCCCGTAAAATACAACTAGGTAAACACACACACACACACACACACACACACGCAAAGGCGAACGGACCGACACCCAATGTGTAGCTACGCGGCTAACTGTACGAGTTAAATTTCCATAGTGCTTAGTTTAGGGTTTTTGTATCTATTGTTTATTGCGGACATTATGTACACATGTTATTCATTATCCAAAACTTGTGGCTTGTGATCGCTGATCTAATTTTCTCGTAGTGAGCAGAAGCTTTTTGGCTCCTCGTGTCGTTGTTCCTTTGCCTTGATCCTACGTGATCGACTACTGTGACTTTTTAAGTAATTCATACTGTACCAGCTGTATCGTTTTGTCAATCACCTTCCCTGAATACAGACGTGCCAAGTATTATTGTCCTACATTCCCTGTGTCAAGGTGTCTGAATGCAGCGAAAGCAGTGAAATCCTTCATACGTCATCCCATTTCACTATGCGACAGTGTGAGTCTCCCATCGTCTTCCTGAAACACAAACCAGAAAGTCTATTGCCACTCACATGTTTATATTTATCTTTATTCTAATAAGCAAAATTTTAGTGTGGCACTTTCCTCAAACACTTTGCTAAATCCTCGCGTGACAAGTGGCACTGAAGTTTGTTTCCCATCTCAACATGCTACTCTTGACCTTTGACCCCAGAAGGCTCATGTCCTACACTCCTTGAGCAAACCCCTTCTGCAGCTCTCTATCTATCACTCTCTGTCTCTCTGTCTATCTCCATTTCTCTCACTATCTGTCAGTCTATCTCCTTCTCTATCTATATCTTATCCTTTCCTCTGTCTCCCTCTTTGTCTATCTGTCTGTCTCTCTCACTCTCTCCGTCTATTTGTCTATCCAACTACTTTTATTTCTTTCCCCGTGTGGGATATTAACAGCATAAATTATATGCAATCAATATTGATTGACAGTGACATCCCTACGAACCACAGTCGCACAGCATTTATGATTGGAGACTGTTCTCTATTTAAAAAGCAGAGTTGATCAATTGCAACTTCTACTATTTCCTTTTCCCCTCTCCCCTTTAAATCTCTTCTTAACAGCTATATGACTCCACATCCGGTTCGACATTTTCCCCATGGATAGAGGCATCAGTTTTCGCAGAGGAAATATTCTTCTTTTCCTCCCTTACTTCTTTCCGTGTCCTTACATCTCCTGTCCCAGGGCTTCTGCTATCCTTAGCCCATGCCCTCTCTTTCTCTCTCTGTCTCTCCCTCTCCCTCTCTCTCTCTCTCTCTTCGTACTCCTCGTCAAATCACTCCACGAGTTTCAATATGAAGTATCTTTCCTAGAATCAAACTCTGCTCGCCATGTGGCGCGGGAGCCCTTCGACCCTTTTACTCTCATGATGTGCCAGACACATTTCCTTTCCTACACGCGCTCTCCTCCTCTCAGAACCGAGGAAGAGTTTTCCCGTTTTCTTTAACCTTAAGAGGAGCAGAGAGAGGTTTAGGGGAGAGAAAAACCTGAAAAGAATGACAAAAAATGGAGAACAGACGGTGATAACACCCGTTGTTTAGTCTGTCTGTCTGTGTGTATTTACCTAGTTGTATTTACCTAGTTGTATCTACCTAGTTATATTATACGGGAAGGGAGCTATGTTCGTGTGTGTGTGTATGTGTGTGTGCGTGCGTGTGTGTATGTGTGTGTGTGTGTGTGTGTATGTGTGTGTGTGTTTCTGTGTGTGTGTGTGTGAGTGTGTGTGTGTGTGTGTGTGTGCGTGCGTGTGTGTATGTGTGTGTGTGTGTGTGTCTGTCTGTCTGTCTACGTGTGTGTGTGTGTGTGTATGTCTGTGTGTGTGTATGTGTCTGTGTGTGTATGTGTGTGTGTCTGTGTCTGTGTGTGTGTGCGTGTGTCGGTGTAGATGTGGGTGGGTGCGCGTGCACGCGTGCAAAAGTGATAAAATTAAATTCCAATTTATCTAAGAGAAACAGGCAACTCCAGATATGGAACAGCATAAGCTCTAATGTTATGAGCAGGTACCGATTAATAGCATGCATCAATTCTGATAAAAAAAAAGAAGATAAATACATAAATCTGAACCACTTGAAGCCAAGAGATCTGGCACAGGTCTGAGCATGTGTCTTATTAACTCAGGGCAGACTGGTAATGAACGTAGATAAACATTAAAAGTACCCTGAGAAGTATTTGTGCGTTAAGAGGTGCACTACACTGACTTTTATTGGCGCAGCATATATAACCGGGTGGGCAGGCCCTGCCCCTTCCTCAGAGAAAGACAAAAAACAGGAACTCTCTTCTTCACACAGACAGACACAAACACACACAAACAGACACACACACACACACACACACATACACACACACACGCACACACACATATACAGATACAAACGCACACACAGACACAAACGCACACATAGACACAAACACATACAGACAGACAGACAGACAGACACACACAGACAAACAGACAGACACACACACACACACAGCCACAAACGCACACACACAAACACACATACACACACACACTCGTTCGTTTATCCTATTCGTTCATCGTATTCAGCCCGCTTACTTCGGAGAGATTAGCCGGTCCACAGACACTTGATCTTGCCCACACTCATGAGCTTAGCTTTCACGTGAACCTTCTTGTTAAGACCCCCTGCACGCCCCACTCCGACACCCTTCCCCTTCAAAGCAAACATAAAATCTCGCTTGGCGTGAATACGGATCTACTCAGCTTGTTACCCTATCCTCACGTCCCTCTACACCCCTCGTCCCAACCCTCCCAACTCTATCTAAACACTCTGTTTGGCACTATCATTTACTCCCTAATTGCTCCCTTGATCTATTCCTACTTGGTCTCTTAGAAGCAGGGATACTGTCAGTCCCCGTGAAGGGACGGGATCAAACGAGCGAGCGCGCCGTCGACTTTTTTTCTTCTTCTGTCCTCTTACAGAAAAGACCCTTCAGGGTGCGTCCTTATTCTGTAAGGAAAAAGTAGATTTCAGGTCAAGTTACAAGTGCAACCTGAACACGAGAATTTCTCGCCTCCCCTTCCCCCTACCCGATCCTGTCCTTGCTGCTGCCGCTGCTGTTGTTGTTGTTTCGTTCATGTTGTGCGAGTGTAGTCCACCCAGCCCTCACATTCTTTCTCATGTCTTTCCAACCCCCTTGACCTGATGCAGCCTCCTTCCTTCCTCCCTCCCTCCGTGTATAAATAGGATGTTCATTCAGAAAGGTTGCTCCATCATCTATTCCTCTTGTGAAGATGAGATAGATTAGTCAAAAAATGAGTTAGTTAAATAGACAAATAAATACGATGAAAATTCATGATGATATACAATCTCTTCTCGTTTTCTATCACTCCAAGCTCATAACCTCGTGTACAGTATGGACTGCATAACTTCTAAGCAGTCAACATATTAGACACTGTAGTGACATCCCTACGGACCAGAGTCCTGTAGCATTTTTTTATGATGGAAGACTTATTTCTACTCACAAAATAGTACTGATCACTTTGAATTTTTAGTATTCCTCCGAGCTATTGCCCTTATTAAATCTTTCTCTGACCATTTTTATGACATCCACAACGAAAGAAACACTAGCCATTTGCAGATCGAGGCTGACAACGTACTCCCGTACTCTTTGCCCCCTGTCCTCTCTTCTCTTCTTCTCTCCTTCCTGATGATGACGTATACGAAGAATGATAAGACCTTGCCGCTCTTTTGTGTGGTGCTGTAGGGTGTGTTACCCGAGATCTCAAAAAGAAGAAGAAGAAGGAACAGAAATAAAGTTATCGAGTTTTCGTAGAGATCTGTGTTCTTCCACCCAACCTTACCGCAACCACTCCTCTTCCTCCTCCTTCCACTTGCTCATTCTCCTTCCTCCTCCACCTCCTCCTCGTACTGTTTCTCCTTCCATTTACCAACCCAGCCCTTCCCGATAATTTCCTTCCGGTGACAGATAAAGGCGTGGTGGGGGTAGGGTAGCGTCTACTTCGAGTCAATACCGTTTACGTTGACAAAAATAGTAATAGGCTCATAATTGCATTATTGATAATGCTGATAATGGTAATGGTGATGATAATGATAATAATGATGATAATATTATTGATAGTGATAATTATGATAACAATGATAATAATAATATTAGTAATAATGAAAATAATAATAATAATAATAATAATAATAATAATGATGATAATAATAATAGTGATAATGATAATAATAATAATAATAGTGATAGTGATAACTATGATGATAATAATAATAATAATAATAATAACAATAATAATAATAATGATAATAATGATAATAATAATAATAATAATTATAATAACAATAATAATAATAATGATAATAATAGTAATAATAATAATACACATATACCAACGGCCTTTTTCCACTTACAAGGGAGGTTAGCCAAAGTCAAAGGCATAAATCCAATCCCACCCATTTCATCCCCACATACTCCATACCCCCTCCCTCTCTCTTTTCTTGGCTCCTCCTGGATGACGGGTCATCATCCATGCTTCTCGCCCCACCTCTCCATCCCTTCATGCAGAAAAAGGGAAGACGGGGAGAACCCTCGTGCTACGTCAAAATATCATTCATATATACTCTCACCCCCCTCCCTTCCCCCACACATTCCCTTCCATGCATCACAGTATCATCTATACACAACCATACTCCACTCATCCCTATCTTCTGTTTTTTCCCTTCCTTCCTCAATAGATATTTCCCACTTTCCCTTTTACCCCATCCATCCATCTCATCTTTGGTCAACCCCCCATATTCACTCCCTCCACATCTCTTTTACTAAGCTTTCTTCACTCACTCTTTCCATGTGTCCAAACCATCCCAATACTCTTTCATCCACCCTATCTCCCAACTCTTTTTCTACCCCCGCTCTCCTCCTCACTTCCTCGTTTCTCACTCTAGCCTTCCTAGTAACCCCTACCATACTTCTCAGACATTACACCTCAAACAATTTTAAACTCTTCCTCTCTTATGTTCCATGCTTCTGCCTCATAAAATGCTGTCGGCACAATTACTCCCTCATACAATCTCCTCCTAGTATCCATTCCCAAATGTCTATTTTTCATTAAATTTTTTAATCCCTCCAAGGCATTTACTTGCTTCTCTAAGTCTACATTCTACCTCCACCTTCACTCCTCCCTTTCCCGCCGCATTCGCCTTCAAGTATGTAAAGCTATCCATTTTCTCTAGTCTCTCTTCCTTAATACTCCCTTCCAATTTGCTGCCACCCTCCCCCTGTATATCTCATCACCCTATTTTTACCCACATTTATCTTTATCTTCCTTCTTTCGCACACCTTCCCAAACTCCGTCATTAACTTCATCCTCTGATCGTTCTGCAAGCGCAGTGTCGTCAAAAAATAACAACTGGCTAATCTTTCACTTTTTTTTCCATTTTCTTTAACCATCTCCAATCCCCAGCCCATTACCCCTTGCGTTTACCTCTCGCACCATCCCATCTATGTATAAATTGAACAGCCAAGACGACATAACACATCCCTGACGAAGTCCCACCTTTCCTTCATACCATTCACTCTCTCCATTTCTAACTTTAGCATAGGCTCTATTACTCGTAAAAACTCTTGACTGCTCTGAACAGCTTCCCTCCTATCCCATATATCTGCAATACCTCCCACAGTACTTTTCTGTCTATCCTGTCATAAACCTTTTCCAAATCCATAAAGGTCCAAAAAATACCCTTACCTTTTCCTAAAGCTTTCTCACATATCTGCCTTACCACAAAAATCTGATCCACACAACCCCTTCCTGTCCTAAACCCACACTGTTCCTCACCAATTACTCCCTCTCTTCCTCTCCTAATCCTCTCAATCAAAACCCTCCCATAAGCCTTCCCAACTACACCCAGTAACCTGATTCCTCTGTAAGTACTACACTCACACTCGTCCCATTTTCCCTTGTAAAGCGGAACTATACAGGCACCTCCACCCGGCACCTTACCCTCTTGTAGACAAATATTAAACAACTTCATCAGCCAGTACACCATCACTATACCTCCCTTTTTTACACACTCTGCATGATACCTTTTGGTCCATAACTAGGCTAGATGCGGAAAAATCAATAGAAATAAGTGAATAAATAAATAGTGATAAACAATAATCAAACAAAAATAAAATTTATTTATAATAAGTAATAAATGAATAAGTAACGAAAAATAAACAGATGAATAATAATATATAAATAATAACAAATAAATAAGATAAAGTAAAATAAAATTAAATAAATGGCAGGCATTACGGCATATTGCTTAGCTGTTTATCTAAATGAATCTTAAAACTTTGAACTGTACTACATTGCACTGCATCTGCAGGAAGTTTATTCCAGTAATTAATATATGGTTGTCGAAGTTGTTTCTACCCACTTCCAAATTAAATCTACTTCCTGACAGTTTGAAGTCATCATCATCATCATCCTCTGACAGCGCCCGTAAATATGAACATGCCTCCACCTATCTCCTTACCCCTCCACTATCAGAAGAGGTGCTACGACGACCAAAAAAAAAAAAAAAAAAAAAAAAAAAAAAATGATACGGGATGATTGGTTTGACATTGGCTACCCCCCCCCCCATTGCCTCAGTGTGTGTGGGGAGAGGGGGGGGTAATAGAATTAAATTAAATGGTAAGAATAAAAGGTTAAGTGCCACACGATATGCTAGAGCTTAAATGTCAAGACTAGGTTCACCTCCAGCTGAGCTGCAGTGTTTTATTTCTGCCTGGTAGCCTGCAGTCGCCTCCGAAGCCTTCGCAGACACGTGCTTAAATTGATGTGTGAACGTGTGAACGGGGTATTTGGTGTTTAACCAACGTGTTCGACAACCAAATACCCCGTTCACGCATCACGCCGAACCGCTAGACCGGGGTAAACCCCTTCTAACTCTACATTCCCGCGTCGCGCGACGGCTCCGGACCCACAAGCGTCCCCTCTTCCCACCCTCGATCTCCCCTTTACCTCGTCCCCGTCCCTCGTCCTTGTTTGAGCTTGTTACCGGACTTAATTTCCCGCTAATGAGATGAGACGTGTGAATGAAAACCCAACTGAGATTCGTCCTACTGACGGCTCCAAGTCTTTCGCTCCTCTGACTTCGATTAGAATGAAGAACAGGATATGAATCTTCCACAATTGAGATTAAGATATTGTGAGTTAATGAAGTTTGAGGGACTCCGAGCATTAACGACGATTTTGCGCTCGGCGCGGAGCGGTGAGGCGTCGTCCTATCTCACATAATTATGTGTATGTGTGCGTATCCATATATATATATACATGCATGCATACATACATAAATACACATATGCATACATATATACATATTACATACATACATATATATAAATATATATATATATATATTTATATATATATATACATATATATATTTATATATATATACATATATATACATATATATATATATATACATATATATATATATACATATATATATATATATATACATATATATATATATACATATATATATGTATATATATGTATAAGAACATAATAAAGGAGACTGGAAGAGATCATAAGGTTAGACTAGGCAGTTCCATACCCTTTACCACTTGTCATCCCTATCCTTAAAGTTGTCTAACCGTTTCTTAAAATAACCGATAGTTTCAGCGCTCGCTACGTGGTTACTAAGTCTATTCCACTCATTGACCACCCTATTAGTAAACCAATTCTTGCCTATTTCCTTCTTAAATGTAAACTTGTCCAATGCAAATCCATTACTGCGAGTCCAATCCTGTTGTCTTGGTATGATGACCTTATTTAAGTCACCCCTGTTAAAGCCTTTGATTCACTTGAACACCTCTATTAGATCTCCCCACACTGCGTCTTTCCAGAGAGTGTAAGTTAAGGTGCCTAATTCTCTCTTCGTAAGGTAAATTTCTGAGCCCATGTTTCAATTTGGTCATTCTCCTCTGTACTGATTCTAGTGAACTGATGTCCATTCTATAAGACGGAGACCAAAACTGTACCGCATAGTCAAGGATGAGTCTAACTAACGCTAGATAGAGTTTATTAATTTATTACCTCTGTACTTCTATTCGTAACCGTCCTAGCAATGACACCTAATGCTCTGTTAGCTTTATCCCTGTCGCTAATACACTGTTTCCTGGAATTAAGGCCAGGACACACTAGAGCTTCCAAGTCTCTCTCGCACTCAGTTTTCTCCAAAAAAAGTGTCATCTAAGCTATTCCTATTTTCGGGGTTGTACAGCCCTACGTTTAACACGCTGCACTTTGAGATATTATATTTATGCATACATGCATACATACATACATACATACATATATGTATACATCTACATACACGCACACACGCAAACACACACATATATATATATATATACATATATATATATATATATATATATATGTGTGTGTGTGTGTGTGTGTGTGTGTGTGTGTGTGTGTGTGTGTGTGTGTGTGTGTGTGTGTGTGTGACGTGAGTGGGATAAGGAAACACGGGAGTCTTTGTATGAGTTTATTTCTGACTAGTGTCGTATATAAGCTTAAATTTATTAACCTGTGAAACCAGACAAGAATAAACTCAGTCTAAGACTCTTTTGTTTCCCATTGTTACTCACATCAACCTGCCTGAATATCCTAAGACACACACACACATAGACATACGCACATACATAGACACACACACAAACACACGCACACACACACAGACACACTACTGTGGAGTTAGGCATATACCTGTACAACTGACATAGTAATAAGTAGCGAACAAAGACAACCATATGACAAAACCCCCCCCAAGCCCATCCCAAACCTCCGGTGTACTTGAATACTGAACCTTTTTTCGAGGCGTCGGGTTTCTTTCCCAGCTTAATAAAGTCGCCCCGTGGTTGGCCTAGCATAGCGGCAAGTGACCCTCGAAAGCGACAGCGTCCGTTGAGATTGGGTCACAAGTGACGATGATCGAGTGGCTTAAGAACTAATCTCGCACAGCAAACGCTGTTGGACTAAAGTGCAACCAGTTGGAAGTGGAATGTAAATGGAATGTCAGAAGGAATTAGGTTTAAAATGAATTGAATATGTTGGGAGTGGAATTGAAAATCTTTAGAATGGGATTGAAATTTTTGTATTTTCCATTCATTGTGAAAATATGTACTGTAGTATCATGCGTGGGTATAACATACACTATATAAATATATGTATACATATTATATATATATATATATATGTATGTATATTGTATTGCATTGTATTTTAGTGTAGGAAAAAGAGATTAGCCACGCACTCAGAAATAAGCGTTCTAGAGATAAGAATTATATTATGGGAAGAATATCAAGACTGATATATATATATATATATATATATATATATATGTAATATATGCTAATAAAAACACTGGTAACTCGTGTTCAATTATGCAAAAGTGTCCACTGGGAAAGAAATATTAAACGAAGCAAAGCGCTTTCGAATATTACATCTTCACTGCAAAGTACATGGAAAGGAAGGATTAAAAGAATATATACACATATACACACACACACATAAACATATATATATATACAAGCCGCGGGCTTCGCCCTCCCCGCCTTCGACGGAGGCTTGGCTGCGCAAACAGCGGCCTACGGCCGCAGCTTTTCGCGCTCTAATCCCTCGTTTTCCCCTTCGGCCTCGGGGCGGAACCCCAACACGGGATCCCCCACCACGAAGAAGAACGCGAAGAAGAATACCACCTGACCCCGACTTACCCAAGCGCTTTTTCAAGAATATTTTTAGGACAAAGTGTTACCGTAATACCACCTGTCCCCGACTTCCACAGTGTTTTTTAGAAGAGTATTTTTATTTAGACTTAGATATATATATGTAAAGGACCAATTATGTCCTTTAGTTCTGAAACTAGGTGCGGACCACCACTGCCTGCTTCAGAACTCTCGATTCGTGTATAGACTCGTAGGACAAGTAAGAAAACACAGGATTTCACTGGAGGTTTATAATTCTGGTCCTTCCACAATGCACTATCAAATCAATTTCAGGAAAAGGGGAAAAACAACACCAACTGTTTCACCTTAGGTCAGTTCGGTCGTAGTTTACTCGAATTGACTCCACAGTAAACACTTAAATTACTCGTAGGAAGCTTCGGTCGAAGATCAGGGTTTTGGAGCTGAGCGATGACGACTCTGGCAGGGCGGAAGGCGAAGTTGGAGACAAACGACGTCCAGTCGATGTATCACGCCAGTTTTAGAGTGGAGAGAGGGGAGGGGAATAGTGGAGTAGGTGCAGTCACCAAGTTCTCTCTGAAAAAACCATGTCTGTCCGGGGCGCACGTAACCTCGGTCGTCATACGTGGCAGCTCGTTTCGAGTAAGACTTCGAAGCGCACTCGAATTGTGCGTAATTTAAGAGGGCTGGTTGTTTACAACATTAAGTGGCGATTTTCCCTAACACAACTCCCCCCTTAAAGAGTCTTCCTTTGGAAGACTAAGTGGGAAAACGCCACCTGAAATTGAGAAGAAAAGTTTATGCTCGACTAAGCAGGTCAGCCCCAATATTGTCAACTCCGGCCACATGAACGATCCTGAACTTGTAAGCTTGCAGACTCAGAGCCCATCGTAACAGTCTGTCATTCTTACCCTTGAACGTGTGAAGGTAGGTGAGGGGTTTGTGATCGACTTCGAGAACAAATTCTCGCCCTCTGAGATAATAATCAAACCTTTGGATCCCAAACACAACCGCCAAACATTCTCGTTCAATAGTGGAATACCTGCTCTCTCGGTCGAGAAGTTTCCGGCTGGCGAAGGCAACTGGGTGGGGGTAGTCAAGATGGTATTGTAGTAGGACGGCGCCGAGACCATGATTAGAAGCGTCCGTACGGAGGACGAACGTTAGACTAGTGTCAGGGAGTCTGAGGACAGGGTTAGAAGATAATACAAGCTTAAGGTGATTAAACAGGGACTGGAGCTCTTCCGTCCATGGTAGAGGTTCTCTGACGGTCTTCCTAAGCAGATTAGATAGAGGCCCAGTGTAGTCAGCGGCCTGGGGGATAAACATCTTGTAGAAACCTACCATACCCAAGAATGAGCGTAGAAGCTTTTTGGTGGAAGGGGGTGGTACGCGACACAGAGCTTCCACCTTGTCTGGTTGAAGCTGTAGACAATCCCCACCCAATATGAAGCCAAGATACTGGATGGCTGGGAATCCAAAACGACACTTTGAAATCTTCAGAGTGAGGTGATGGCTCCTGATCCTGTCCAAAACAGCCCTAATTGCCGTACAGTGTTGAGACCAATCTGAAGAATAAACAAATATGTTATCAAAATAGAAAGAGACATTAGGTAAGCCGGCAAGGACAATACGCATTAGGCGGATGTACGTTGCGCATGCAGTGGCAAGACCAAATGGTAAGCGACAGAATTCCATGAGGCCGAGATGAGTTGGGAAAGCGGTTAGGAGTTTGGCTCTTTCAGAAAGAGGCACTTGGTAATAGGCCTTGCACAAGTCCAGTTCAGAGAAGTATTTCGAGCCGGAAAACTTGTACAAGTCCTCTTCAATGTTACATACAGGTTCGGCGTGGAAGACAGTTACAGCGTTCAGCTGGCGGTAGTCTATCGCCATGCGATACGAGGCGTCAGACTTTCGAGCCATTACGACTGGTGAACAATGTGGCGACGACGATCTTTGGATGATACCTTGTTGGAACAGGCGCTCTACCTCTGATTCAAAGTGCGGTTTAAGGTGGACAGGCACAGGGTAGACTTTCATATGAATCCTATCGGTAGTGGTAAGGATTATATCATGTTCGACAGTCGAGGTACAACCTGGATTATCCGAGAAAACTTCTTTGTATTCACTTACCAATTCTTCCAAGGAAGTCTGTTGATATTCCTCCAATTTAGGGTTAACGTTTGGCCTCGAATCTGTTTCGTCGGTTTGACCATCAGGGGTCACGGGTAGTCGGGAATCTTCTGGTTCACTAAGGCAGATCTCTTTGTGTAAAGGGCTATCATCTATAGTGGAGGGTTCATCCAAAAGCTCGGCAAATGCAACTGAAGGACGTCGATAATACTTTTTTAGCAAGTTGGCGTGGTACAACTTGGGGCCTGTGGGGCTATCAATGACATAGTCCACCTTACCTCTCTTTTCCAGTACTTCGTAGGGGCCCTTCCAGGCGACCAGAAGTTTACTTTTATCGCTGGGTAACAAAATTAGTACTTCATCACCGGGTTGAAATTTGCGATCTTGGGACCTGACGTCGAAATAAGCTTTGTATCGGGCAGTACTAACGTCGGCGTTTTGGGCAGCAATCTTAGCCGATTCTGCCAGTTTGTCTTGGAGTTCGATGACGTAGCTGAAGGTGGAGCGGTCGTCATCCTTAATGCTGCGGTCCTCCCACAAGTCCCGAAGTACCGAGAGGGGCCCTCTTACAGTTCTTCCATACAAAAGTTCAAAAGCAGAAAATCCGGTCCGATCGCTGGGGATCTCTCTGAGGGCAAACAAAGTAGGGACAAGATACCGATGCCAATCTCGGGTTTTTTCAGTACACATTTTGCGTAGTGCAGCTTTCAAGGGACCGTGGAGTCTCTCGACGCGGCCGTTCCCAGTCGGATGGAAAGGCGTGGTAAATGATGGCTTGACATCCAGGAGCTTATGCAATTCTGCCATTAGTTGTGAAGTAAACTGTGTTCCCTGGTCAGACAATATTTCTCGGGGAATGCCAACTCTGGAGAAGATGATGAGGAGTGCTTCGGCTACAGATATGGAATCGACCTCCTTCAAAGGAACTGCCTCTGGGAAGCCCGTGGCGAAGTCAATGAGGGTAAGAATGTAACGATGTCCCTCTGCAGAAGGTGGGGATAGTGGACCGACCAAGTCGATGGCTACCCTGGAGAAAGGTTCAGTAATAATAGGTAGAGGGTGTAGAGGTACAGGTCTGACTCTGCCCTTACTCGACATTCGTTGGCAGATGTCACACGAGCGGCAGAAATCACGAATATCTACTGCCATCCCAGGCCAGAAAAAACTTGTCTGCTATCTTCATAGCAGTTTTTCTTTGAGAAAAGTGTCCCGCTAATGGATTTTCATGGCCAACAGACAAAATGATAGGTCGGCACTCTTTCGGGACAACAAGGGCGAGTTTACCCACCTTTTCAACATGCGTAGATAATACGCATTTTCGGTACAGCAAACCATCTATCTTGAGATACTGGAAGGAGGAACCATTCTTCATCTGATCCATCTCCTCAGATTTTGTTTTATCCCACAATCCAGCAAGAGTGGGACAGGATTCCTGTAGACTACAGAACTCTTCAGGGGTATCGGACAGGGGTTGAAGGGCAGGCATCTGAAGAGGATGAACTCTCTTCATCTTGGACCTACGAGTCTCGACAGCGTTGATCTGGAAAGTGGACTCTTCAGTTAATGTAGGAGGTGGGACCGTCTTCGTGATAGGGGCAGCGGCGGCAATGGATGTTTGCATGCCTGTAGGAAGAGTTGAATGTGTAGTAGTGTCTAAAGAGCTAGCATGGGGTTTGAAAGGAAAAGGGTCAGGTTTACTAGGATCCCGTGCCCCAGGAACGTTGCCGATCAAGACGCTTGCGCACTTCATAAGGGCTCTGACTGCGTCAACCCATACCTCGTAGTATGGACAGCGTATATAGCAGCGGACAACAGGAAACTCGTTAACTCGTCCCAAAATGTCTGCTACAGATACCTTTAGGCACAGGGACACATCTGCGTCTGGGACAGCTTCTTAGGAGACCAGGACACAGTTGCAACCAGTGTCCCTGACTATGGTAGAAGTCCAAGAGCCATTGATAGTTCCTGCAACGGTGAAACATGGGGTGGTCCTGTTACTCATGCAAAATCCTACCTTGAATTGAGATTGGGTTTCTTTGTCTTTGAATGCACGGGAATTCTTTGGACAACGAGATCGATGATGTCCTTCTTCACCGCAGTTGAAACACCTCATGGGCGTACGGAAGGCACCGCCTTTTGTATCTTGATGGGTTGAGCCATGGCTAGGGGGAGGTAAAGATTCGACCACATTAGTTTTCCTACGAGGAAAAGAAGTCTTACCGGAAGCATAGTTAGTATTCGGCTTTGGATTGGCCTTATGGGCGGAGGCCCAATCATCCGCCTTTACCACCGCCGATTCTAGGGAATTTACACTCTGTTCCTTGATAAAGAGACGTATATCTGGAATTAGAGAAGCAAGGAACTGATCTAAGACAACAAATTGTCTTAGAGCTTCGAATGTCTGGGGGACCTTGCACGCCTCCAGCCAGTTGTCGAATAGCTGTCGTAGACGGATAGCAAATTGTCGGTAATTTTCCCCGACGCGAATCTTGTCGTTCCTGAAGTCCAATCTATAGCGTTCGGGAGTCTTGTCAAATCCTGTGAGCAATGCCTGCAAGGAGGGAAAAATTGCTTATCGTTGCCAAATCAAACGTAGAATACAATTCAGCAGCCTTACCTGTTAAGGTGCTGCCCAACCTGGCGGCAAGCGAATCTTCCTCAACTTGGAGCAGGTTTGCCACCCTTTCGAACCTGGAGAGGTACGAGGCTATGTGTTCTTCTTGGCACGTGGGGAGGTCGGGCCGCTTGACGAAGATGTCCTGGCTAGAAGGCTGGTTACGGGAGTCGGGTGCAAGTTTGGCAAGCTCAATTTCCTTTTCATGTCGTAATTTAGCCATCTTTTCTTCGTGTTCTCGCTGTTCCCTCTTTTCTTTCTCTTCGTGTTCTCGCTGTTCCCTCTTTTCTTTCTCTTCGTGTTCTCGCTGTTCCCTCTTTTCTTTCTCTTCGTGTTCTCGCTGTTCCCTTTCGTGTTCTCGCTGTTCCTTATCCCGTTCTCGCTCGCGTTCTTTGGTTCTTTCATCCCTTTCAAATGCCTGTTGATTTAAAACAAAGCGGCCAACATCGTCACCCTTTAAACCGATGGATTCGGCCTGGGCCTTGAGTTCTTCGATAGAAGTAAACTTAGACATTCTTGGGAGTATGGCTACGATTAACAAAATACTAAGACAATAAATAAATAAACAGCACAAATTAAGGTCAAGTACAGAGGAAAAGTTGTGTAACTAAAGTTAACGAAAAATATAAATACACCAAAATTTCAATACGGAACAAACTATGGTCGTCCAGCTGATGAAAGGACTTGTTGTCCTAAACAACACCCTACTGACTAAATAAAAAATGAAGTAGTAACCGGAGCTTTTTGCTTCCGTTGCTACAGTACTAAGTAGTCTGACCAAGTGTGTGTGTGGGGGGGGGGGTACCGCACCTAACCCACGGTTACACGACTACAGTCGAGCGAAGTGCCGAGGTGGCTAGAATCACTCTGAAAGACAAACAACTTAAATGGACAGTTTGCACGCTCAAAGTCCCACCATAGTCGAGCAAATTGTTAAGATGGCAGAAACCACTCGAAAAGACAATTTAAATGGACAATTTGCACGCTCAAGGTGCCTCGACCACAGTCGAGCATGTGTCAAGACGACAGAAATCACTCTAAACAAATTCAAATGAACGGTTTGCACGCTCAAGGTGCAAACAGACAAATCACCAACCTTACGAGTCGTTACGAGTCTACAATCCTGGCAAGGTCGCCACATGTAAAGGACCAATTAGGTCCTTTAGTTCTGAAACTAGGTGCGGACCACCACTGCCTGCTTCAGAACTCTCGGTTCGTATATAGACTCGTAGGACAAGTAAGAAAACACAGGACTGCACTGGAAGTTTATAATTCTGGTCCTTCCACAATACACTATCAAATCAATTTCACGAAAAGGGAAAAACAACACCAACTGTTTGACCTTAGGTCAGTTCGGTCGTAGCTCACTCGAATTGACTCCACAGTAAACACTTAAATTACTCGTAGAAAGCTTCGGTCGAAGATCAGGGTTTTGGAGCTGAGCGATGACGACTCTGGCAGGGCGGAAGGCGAAGTTGGAGACAAACGACGTCCAATCGATGTATCACGCCAGTTTTAGAGTGGAGAGAGGGGAGGGGAATAGTGGACTAGGTGCAGTCACCAAGTTCTCTCTGAAAAAACCATGTCTGTCCGGGGCGCACGTAACCTCGGTCGTTATACGTGGCAGCTCGTTTCGAGTAAGACTTCGAAGCGCACTCGAACTGTGCGCAATTTAAGAGGGCTGGTTATTTAGAACATTAAGTGGCGATTTTCCCTTACAATATATATATGTATATATATATATATATATATATATATATATATATATATATATATATATATATATATATATATATATATATGTATATATATATGCACCCACAGAGGAATGCAGTAAGGTAATAAGGTGAGACGTCAGTCCCGCTTTAGGACCTCCTAGAGTGACGTAGAGGACGAACTAAACCTTAGGTTAGATTCCATGGAGATTGATGGGGGCGTCTCGAGGTCATATGAAGCCACTTAAGATTTACATATTTGTTGACACATAAAATTATTCAATTTATATAAACCGTGGTGTACATTTATATTATGAACTACTATGTATATAAACACACACACACACTCACATACACGCACACACGCACTCACACACACACACGCACTCACACACACACACGCACACACACTCACACACACACAGACACACAAAACTCGTGGCGCAGTAGTAGAGTTCCTGGCTACCACTACGGCGGCCCGAGTTCGACTCCCACCCAAGGCTGAAATAATTTCAGTATCGCTCCGCTGCGAGTCGTTACTCCAAATATAGTGGGCGGGGAGTTGAGGGTGTGTGTGCGTGTGAAGTCACAGCATTACTCATAGATCGGTCATATATGAGCTCTGAGCTCTCTTCCGGGAGGGAAATAGCTGTCGATCACGAGACCAACATGTGATCTAAGACCACGGTGAATCACACACACACACACATACGTATCGGGACAATTTCCACCCGTTGTCAATTGCCTCCGAGGACAATTACCCCCTAGGACAATTACCCCTTGACGTCAATTTCCTCCGTTGACATTTGAATGATATACACTAAATATTATTCGTAATTTAATAATATAAATTTTCTGTGTTGTTATATATCATATATACTATTTGTATCGGGAAAATCTAAACCTTCAAGACGATAAGTGGATCTGTATTAAACATTCTGTCACTAATTTTTTTTCTCGTAATTTAATAGTATAAAATCTCTGTGTTGTTATATAATATATTGTATATACTATTTGTATTTACAAAACTTAAACCTTTAAGACGATAAGCGGATTTATATTAAACCTTCTGCCAAAGTTTTTATACATTTTAGAGTTTAGAAGAGCTTACCCTCTCCCAGTGAACAGTATTTAAGCTTATGCTTCATCGTGTCAGGGATTCATTCTGTTAGACTTATTACACTGTAAAGTCGTTTATTCCTGGTGAA
>NC_134812.1:35032263-35042263 GCF_046742065.1 Oratosquilla oratoria
TTCTTTGGGAAGAATATGTAGACGCATGGCAGCGTGCTTGTGGGCTGAAGTCCTCATTAATCTTTATGCTCATGTAATTAGTGATTCAGTGTTTTAGTATGGTATAGATTGCTGTGTGGTTATGCGCTTGGCGCATTATACGCTGACCTTCGGAAGTCGCTGCAGTTGCCAGATACCATTCCCGGTCTTTGTATAAGTACAGCAATATCATGCTGTCTTCTTATTGTCAGGAACTCACACAAAGAATCCTTTAAAGCGGCTGTCCTGGTATTGTATACTACAACTTTAGGATCCCCGTGTATTTCACAGTTCAGCAAGATTTTTTCTTTTTTTTTCAAGAGTTCTACAGTATATGTATTTAAAGATATTCCTAGACCTATGACTGTACTAGACCTACTTTGGGCATTTCATGACCAAATTTCTTAACCTGACTGTGGGGTAAAGAAAAGCATAATTATAATTACAACCCCTTAACGATGATTACACTGGTCAACAAAATTTAGATTAAAAAAAAAAAAAAAAAAAAAAAAAAAAAAAAAAAATTGTCCCACAGGTAAAAGGTGAATTTGGTCGAATTTTTTCTGATGATTTCAAACAGATTTTTTTTTCTTTGATAGCATATTGAAATCTAAACTATTTTAGCTAATAAAAGAGGCTGATATTTCAATGAAACTTACCCTTAAAATGTAAAAATGTATGATTTTCGAGTGTATTTTGCTTCTGGGAGATCCTTTTTTAATGTCCAACAGTAATCAGCCAACATTGAAAGCTCCACTTCCCTTGATACCGGGTTTCCATGTTCAGAATGTTCTGGCGAAATCTCTCACCATGCTCGTTACTGACGGTGCCAAGATTTGCAGGGAAAAAGTCTAAGTGAGAGTCTAGGAAGTGAATTTTTAGGCTCAAATTGCATCCCAAGGCCTTGTAGGATGTCAGTAGCACTTTTACGATTTCAGAATAGTTATTTGATTTATGATTCCTTATAAACTCTGCGCAAACTTTCATAAATGACAGCTATACAGTTTTTTAATGATAATTTAGCTCTTCATCAAAATTCTGGTCTCTCATCAGCTCCCTAATCTGTGGTCCAACAAAAATATCTTCTTTGATTTTTGCGTCACTTACTCTAGGAAACTTATTTTTCAAATATGTGAATCCCTTGCCAGTTCTATCCATACCTTTCACAATTTTTTTCATCAACCCTAGCTTAATTTTCTCTGAATCAACAAGAGGAGAATTGACAACATTCTTCTCTCCTGGGTTCAGAGATTGTCTCGGCCACACAATTCTTTTCATAATGACTTTTCTTATTCCGACTGTCCCACTCAAAGAGAAAGCAAAACAATTTTGTGTAAGGCAGTTGCATTCCAAGTAAAAGTGCCACAACCTTTCGGTTACCACAGATATTCCATTTGTGTTCTTCATAATTATTTTTTTTACAATAGAAGCTTCATACTCTCATAAGTTTCCTTCATGTTAGCTGCATGGGCCAGAGGGACAGAAGGAAACTTATTTCCCTTCTGGAGCAAAACAGTTTTTGGGCTCACTTTTGAAGAGTCAATAGATAAGTGCCACTCATTCTTTTCATATATGTTAAGTTCCTCCATAACAGAATATACATCATTGCAAAGCACATCCATCCTCAAGTGAGAAAAATGTTTCAAAATCACAATGTCACTTACAATAAAAACTAACTTTGGGTTCCTTCTGGAGAAGATTACAGCCCTTTAACCTGGAAGCAAGAAGATTAGATTGCTTTTTTGACAAGTTTAAATCCTGCACAAGATCGTTTAGATCTACCTGACTCAATGAATGTGGTTCACTTGAAGAACAGACTTGCTGAATGTGCATAACAATCTCACGCAGTGTTGGTAAAATCAGTGTTGCCAATCGCTTGATTGAAATTTATCCCACGTAACACACGTAGCGTAACATACCGTGGAGCACAAAAAATGTGTTTGATGGAAAAAAAAATGTCCATCATTTTTAGATTCTGCATGCAAAAACATATGATACAACTATTGTTTTCCTTTTGACAAATTATTAATTGACCAGTGCTATCAGTGTACTTAACTCTACATTCAGCATCTTGGAAATACTTTCTGAACTGGGAAAGACTTTCAGTTACGGTATATCATTACTGTGTTTCTTGTGAAGGGCAGTGATATGATAATGTGTCCCCCAGTTCTGCTAAAGTTGTACTCCTTCGGGTCCCTCTCCTTCCAGAACGAAGTGAAGAATGCTCGGTTAGATGTGACTTCTTGCAACCAGTGTGAAACTCGCTTCTCTGAGTAGCACCAGAAATTTTATTTTCCCATTGTTCTTCTTGGGGACTTCCACCCATTTAGTTATTGTGATTTTTTCTATTTATTTATTTATTTATTTATTTTTTATTCCAACGTTGGTGCGGTGTTTGTTCAAAATCTGAGGGTATGGAATATTTTATGGAATTTGAGATCTTCCTCTACTGGAGACGAGAATATTTTTAGGGTCACTTTTACAGCTCAAAGTTGCTTTAACAGGGCCACTATAGATATATCTATTTCTATTGAGGGTATCTAAAATACAAAAATCTTCCAATATTTGGAACGAAAACGTCTTTCAGAGATATACTGGAATATTAGAAAGTGCTTCTGGTACCCAAGATTATCTAGATTTATCGAATATTAGAGAGTTGCGGCTTTTGGAGACTGTTAACAGAAAGAACAATTTATGTTGGTATGAGACCTTGGTCCCACACCTTGTGCCAGATAAAGGAATTCTCACAAGAACGAACACACGAGGCAACGTCATAAGAATACTCTAGAAATATGTAACACTCAAAAAAGTGTATGCTTTCAATAAGGGCATAGATCTGTCACATGAAATCACACTGACCCACAGGTGTCACGGTCGTTCCTGTTGGGACTGCATGACTGATTTATTAGTCATGAATCATTAATATGATTTAGTTGTATCCGCTTGTATAGTCAGGCACAGCTTACAGTTTTGACATTCCATTCTATGCACCAACGAATTCATCAAGATAAACAGGGACAGCTGTGACAACGTATCGTTATGAATGCTTTATCAACGTAAATCTACCATAAAGTAGCACTCCATCATCGTAGTCTGAGTACTAGATTCTTTTTGTTGGTTCTAAGTCTTTTACAGTAACTTGATACTCTTTCTTCAGAAAGCTGTTTTTGTTCGTGTTCATATGATCAGTGTAATCCTGCTAGGAAAGATTGTGTGTGTGTGGGGGGGGGGTGTTGGGGGTTGGGGGAGGGGTTTCCCTCTCGAGTGTACGTAGCTGTAGTTGAACAAAGGTGCAATTCCCCTCCCCCATCCCCCCAAAGCCGCCTCGGCATCAACATCCCACAACGCCCCACGCACTGCAGCACACCCCCCCCCCCCTGTGGACTGGGGCCCACCAGAGCACGTTGCTGTACATAGACAGACAGATGGATATATCCCTAAAGGGAAAGGCACCACGATCCACGAAAGAAAATCTGAACTGGAACGCACTGCCGCAGACTTCAGTGAAACTGCAATTTCACGGGGAAAACAACTGTGGGGCCATCAAAGAAACGATCCGTTCATCATCATCATCGTCATCATAATCATCGTCGTCGTCGTCATCGTCATCACATCATTATAATCATCATCGTCATCATCATCATCGTCGTCGTCGTCGTCGTCATCATCATCGTCGTCGTTGTCGTCATCGTCATCAACGTCGTCATCACAATGATGATGTTGAATGGAGTTGTGATGCTAACACTGGGTGAGTATTGTCCCATTCAGGGTTGTTGTCGCACTCAAGAATCGTAGTCTGACGATTCTATTCACTTAATAGAGGACATCAAACATCAGAGGGTGAGTGCCCATTGCTATTACTGGTAAGAAATAAGAATGTCTTCATAGTTACATTGTTGATTTTCATATGAAACCCTGGATGTTACAGCTGCGGATGATGATCACCTTGTACCAAAGTACCCCAGAGTACCGTCTGCAGATTCCAACGATCATGAATTTTGTAGTTTCAACAGAACCAAAAATGGGTTAGTAGTGCGCCTGCTTAGTCTCCACCCCTCTCCCCACACCCCAACGGCTGTATTTCCTTATTGTTCGTAATAATTACTTGCGACACTCGCCAATGACGGGTCCACGTGGTTTTATTTTAGCCAAAGATGATCACGGTGACGGCACCAGGATTAAAATCGGGATTGTGTCTTGGGAATGAGTAAAAGTACCCCAGACAGAGATGATGATTACGACAACAATAGTCGTCATGACGGTTACTCGAATGTGCCGCTTAGGAGAGCTAACGGATGTCGGGGCAGCTTGACGGCGACTCACAGCATTGACCGTTTTCTGTTTATTTATCTATTCAATCATTTACATTTTTGTCTATTTATATTTATTTATTCATTTATTATATTTATCTATATCTATTTGTTTTCGTTTGCATACAATAATTCATTCTTTTACGATAATCTTGTGGCCTGCCCCCATTTCCACGAGACTTCACAGTTCTGCCGGTTTCGTCTTGCACGAGTCGCTTTCTTTCCCAACCAATGACTCCCTCCTATTCTTTTGCGTTCCTCCTCCTCTTCATTCGTAAGATCTCCCCCCATGGTGGGGATGGGGTGAATCTCCACAGCACAGTGTAACAAGATGCAGATTAACTGCTTCCTCCCTCTCCCCCCCCAACAGATACTTAGATTTCAAAGCAAGCTCTTGCCGGCATATACTCCAACTGATCACTTGTCCTCATACCATTTTGAAACAGAATTCTGTATAACGAAGCCTCCTTTCCTCCTTACCGAGCTGTTCCATCAGACAAATATTCCTCTACACTCTGAATCTTGCACCCATAGGGAATTCAAGTGACCCTCAAAGTGTCTTCTTCACCGGAGCTCAACTGAAGCCTCAACAGTCATTCTACCCTCTCCCGCCTCATCACTCACCCTACACTCTTTCACCTCACCCAAACTTCCCTTAGCTCTTCTATCACACTCCTCCGGTACCTTTCTCTTCTCTCTCTTCTCCCCTCTCCCGTATGTGGTGGGCGCTGAATGTAGGAACCGACCAGCAACCAGCCCATGCACGGGCCCTGGGGTATAAACAAACCTGCCTCGATGTTGCACGTGTTGGATAAGCGACGACACTCAACACCGCAGCCAGCGAGCGGCAACAAGTGTTTCTCCTCCCCCCTCTCCTCTACTTCACTACCTCCTACACTTCCTTCTCCTCCGCACCCACTTCTTCCTCTTTCTCCCTATTCCTCCTCTCCACCGTCTCGACCTCCTTTCTTCCTCTTATTTCTCCCTCTCCACTATATGCATCGTCTCTGTCATATTCTTGCGGCAGCCACCGCCGCCACCATCACTCCACTTGTAATCCTCGACTCGTTTGACGCTCGGTTCGCGGTGCCGGTGCCGATGAGGACCTAAGAGCGAACGCCCTCGGCCAAGAGGGATGTGCCATACACGCCCCAAAGCCTAAGAAGCTAAGGATGGTCACTCGGGCCAGGGCCTGTGCAGGCGAGCAGCATCTACAGTGGATGCCGAGGGACCGTGGAGATGGTTGGGTGGTCGACACCTTATCTGATTTTTTCTTGTTACATAAGACAGGAAAGTAAAGAAGGAAGAAAGCGTCCTGGATGAAGTCAGATAAGTATCAGAGGGAAGGGAGGCAGACTCCAAACACGTATTGGCATTAATGAGAAAGCAAACTTCAGGAAAAGAAGGGTGTGAAGGGAATCTACAGTTAGCTCGTTAGGATGATCAGTAACTTGGTGAAAAGGACGAGAAAGTGGTTGGGTAAGAGGGGAGGGGACCAGGAAATCACCAAGGAGGCTAGTAGTATCAATGGGCGCATGGAAGTGAGTGGGGGTTGGGGGGTTGCAAAAGATTGAAAGTTGGGTCCTCAATTGATTAAGCCGCTTATGATGTAAGACCGTTGGAGTGAGTCAGTGAGTGAGTGAGGGAGGAGGAGGAGAAGAAGGAGAATGCGAGCTTTGTGCGAGTACGTGAGAGTGAGACGGTGCAGATATGGAGGTAGAGGGCCCCTTACCTTGGATGAAGACGTAGATTATTTTGATTAATCGGTAAACATCCTTTTTATTTCCTATTTGTAACTTCACAAAAATCCCTTTTGAGGTAGTACTTCCATGCTAAATCAATACTTTTCTGTTAATACTTCAAAACTTCATTACATTATTTCATCCAAGTAATTATTTCTCACGTGATTACTTTTGAAGTTGGGCTTCCGCGTCCAACCAACGCTTTCCGTCGGAACTGTATTTCTTCACTCCACTGTCTCCTGCCCCCGTCCACACTTGCAGATACCTTAATCACCACCTCTCCAGCCTATGACTGTCAGCCAGACAGTACGACGGCAACCCAAGGAGAATATTTCTATTCAGAGAATGTAAGACGAGAATAGAAGACTTGGTGATGGACCCATGTCCACTCTCCTTCACCTGTGAGGTTTAAGGGGCCAAGTGATGGGAGACCGCGGATGGAGGCTTTCTCGTAACACCGCACTACTTACGGGCACTTCACTGACTTCAGAGGGACGCCTCAGGCCCCAGCGATGTTCACTCCACGGGTACCAAACGCAGACTGGTGTCCCTGTGTGTGTGTGTGTGTGTGAGTGTGTGTGAGAGTGTGTGTGTGAGTGTGTGTGTGTGTCCGCACGTGTATTCTCTAGGTTAGTTTTCGAGATGTAATGTACCTCTTCTGAGTATTCTTGACTAAATTCTTAGTAATCAGATAGAAACTGATTGCCGCTCCTGATCTTGTCTCCTCATGATTGGTGCTGGAGATGTGGATTAAGTCGTCTTCAGTCGCGGCTCAAGGGACTTGATTGGCAGCCTCTGTGGGGCCGTAGGTTTTAATTGAAATTCGAGGTAATAGTTATTAGCAATGTTGTTATTATTATTATCATTGCTATCATTATTGTCATTATTATCATTATTGTCATTACTATCATTATTTTCATTACTATCATTATTGTCATTACTATCATTATTGTCATTACTATCATTATTGTCATTACTATCATTATTGTCATTACTATCATTATTGTTATTATTGTTATTGTTACTATTGTTATTGTTATTGTTACTATTATTACTATCATTATCATTATTATTATTACTATTATTATTGCTATTATTATCACTATTATTATCAGATCTAAACCGAATAACCATTTTAGTAAGGAAATATCGAAACTAGATTGAATCAGGAAGCTGACTTCACCAGCACCAAACCATGACGGTCCACACTTGTCCGCGTTCCTTCCCATGCGGGTTTGCTCACCGACATACCCCTTTGGCTGTATTATCACTTTTCTTGTACTTACCACTGAGCATATGATATAGGAAACCTCTCTGCTTTGTCAGAGGTATATAGATAGGTACACAAATACATATGAATAAATGAATAGACATGTAGATATGAATAGGTGGATAAATAGACCACAAGATATGTAGACTTAGTTATTTCTGGTTAATTTTTAGATATACTTAGCTATTTTATTCCAATCCTAAGCTAGGAAGAGTTTTGCATCATATTTGCATTTAGAGAGAATGATAGATCTGAATGTGCATAGGTCCGAGTAATTATTCACGTCGATTTATATGGAATATAATTCCATATAATATATATTACAATATGGAATACAATTTAAAAAAAAAACAAAGACGTCATAACGATTTTGAAATTAAATTTCAGTCGCTCACTTGCATAATCTATGTCGGAGTGAAGAACATCCGATAAGTTAAAGACAAACTCTGAAGAACTGTAATCATAATGATGAGTTCAAACGTCGAGTTGTTGATTTTGAGAGATAAGATGCTTCAGTTGATGTCACACTACCTGTCCAGAGCACGAGATTCGATAAGCCATCAACATCACCTCTTACTTATTAGTATATAGATAGATAAGTAATCTTATAAAGCTCTGCCTAGGGATTCGAACCCTGACCTGTGTATGCATAATCACGAAGCCAAGACGCTAGCGACTGAACTATGTACAATGCTACAAAAGGACTCTACAAGTCCCCGACCACATTCCTTTTGTACCATCGTTCATAGCTCAGTCGCTAGCGTCTTGGCTTTGTGATTATGCACTCACAGGTCAGGTTTAGTATTGTTCAACGCGATGGTTGGCAGTGTTTTTGCTTCTAGACACCGAAACAAGTGTTTCAGCCTGATCACGTGACCATGCGGACATTCAGGAGAAGTTATTTTCTGTGTGTGAGATATCATATCTTGTCCCATGTAATACTCATAAGAACACAAGAACATGATTGTTTTCTGAAAGTGTTCAAAGCGCGTAAATTTGAAATCTGCAACCAGTTAACGGAAATATCTAATAAGTCGGTAGACACAGAATTCGAGCCCATTTCTTGGGGACAAGCAAACGTTGTTCCTATTAAAAAAAAAAAAAGGGCGATAAATCGTGTATGTATAACTATAGGCCAATCAGTATGACGTAGGTTATAGGCAACATGCTAGAATCAATAATAGCTAATAGAATCAGAGACCACATCCAGAAACATGATTTGATTCGTGACTTACAGCATGGGTTTACTAATGTCTACAAGGCGTCAGATAACAATGATATTTATGATGTAGTTTACCTTGGCTTTAGCAAAGCGTTCGACAAGGTGCCCCGCCAGAGAATACTAAATAAAGTCAAAGCCCATGGGGCCATTGGAGGAAATGTGTTTGAATGTGTTAGAGCATGGATCAGAGACAGAAAAGAGCGGGTCCATTAAGGGTGTAAAATTCGAATGGTAAGTGTTACTAGTGGAGTTCCCCAGAGCTCGGTTTTGGGTCCCTTATTGTTCATTATGTATATAAACGACTTGGACAATGGGATTATTAGTGATTTTAGAAAGTTTGTGGACGACACTAATTTAGGACGCCAAATCATGTCAAGAGAAGACGCCGGGATACTGCATGAAGATCTTTACAAATTGTTCATATGTTCGGTGAAATGGCAATGGACTTCAATATCTCAAACTGCAGTGTGGTTAACGTAAGTTTACACAATCCAGAAAGCAGATATAGCTTAGGTAACAAATTTTTAGAGAAAATTGAGTGCGAGACAGAACTTGGTAGTGCTAGTGAGTCCTGAACTTAAATCCAGGAAATATTGCATTAGCACCAGGAATAGAGCTAAGAGAGCATTAGGTTTCATTGCTAGGACGGTTACGAATAAGAGTGCAGAGGTAATTTTTTAAAATTCTATCTGGCGTTAGTTAGACCCATCCTTGACTATGCGGCACATTTTTGGGCTCCGTACTATATAATGGACATAGATTTACTAGAATCAGTACAAAGGAAAATTACCAAAATGATACACGGGATCAGAAATTCATCTTATGAGGACAGGCCTAGGCACCTTAATTTACACTCTCTAGAAAGACGCAGAGTGTGGGGTGATCTAATAGAGGTGTTCAAGTGGATCAAGTTTTTTAACTAGGATGATACAGACAAGGTCATCATATCAAGACAATAGGGCAAAGCTCACAGTAATGGATTTAAATTGGGCAGAATTATATTTAAGAAGGAAACAGGCAAGAACTGGTTCACCAATAGTGGATGACGAATGGAAAAGACTTAGTAACCACGTAGTGAGTGCTGAAACTATCGTTTGTTTAAAGAGAGTGTTAGATAACTTTATGGATGAGGATGATAGGCAGTAATGGGCATAGAACTGCCTAGTATAGATCTTATGGTCTCTTGCAGTCTCTTCTTTCTTATGTTCTTATGTAATACCCAACTGTGATACTTTGATATTATCTAAGTTTACAAAAGACCTCCGAAGAGTTTTCTTACGAAGCCTATATGTCTGTTGTGGGAATTCTAATTGATACAGAAACCTAACAAAAATTGTTTGACGTCAGTTAGAGAAAAGACAAAGAAAACTTAACGTATAACACTCGATACAACGGATCCGAAAGGGGGATTTTATTCAATAAGGGGTGAGTTGGGGCT
>NC_134812.1:35047263-35064763 GCF_046742065.1 Oratosquilla oratoria
GTTTTCATTGTATTCCTAAAGCAGCTCCTCTTCCAGATGTAGGTGTGAATGAGGTTAGTCTGGACCAAGCTTAGATGTATAGAATTATCAGTGCTATTAGATTTGGTATAATTGACTATAATTTCCTACATATGAAACCAGGGCCAATATCTCATGTGAGATGACTCACCACTGCCAGCACATGTGGCAACAGAAAAGAAAATAATGACTTGTATGTCCTTACAGATTTTATCGTGTGTCATTATGGGAACATATTTGCCTGAATTGATGTTTCCTTGATACTCCACAAGTTCTGATCGACCATCACTCCAAATTGCATCCCACACCATTATTGAAATGACCCATGTTTCACTGTTGGCTGCAGTCTTTTGAGGTCAAACTCTTGACTACAAAGTCTCCAGACCCACACTCTTCTACTGTCAGAAAATAATGCGAATCGTGACTCATCAGAGAAAATGACAGTGCTCCAAAAGGCCACACGTTTCTCCACCATCTCAACAAGCCCACCCCTTTTTGCGCTTGATATTGGCTGGACGAAGGAGTGGTTTCCTTCTTGCGGCTCTGCCATAGTAACCCAGATTGTGGAGATACCTGACAACTGTTCTGGGACTGACATCAGCTTGTGCTGCTATGTCAGAGGCCTTGCAACATGGATCCTCCTAGACATTTCTTTTGACAAGACGCAAGGTTCTTTCTGAGGGCCCAGGACGACCTGAATGAGGTTTTATGCCCTTGTTGCCCTCTCTGGTGAATTGTACGATCACTCTATTAACAGCAGAAAGAGGTATTGACAGATTTTCAGATATTTTGCGTTGACTAAGTTCATCTTCATGTTGACCCACAATACGACCTCGCTGAAATTCATATAGGTCTACTGCTCCTTTTGTTCGTGGCATGCTTCATTAATCTTGTATGTAATCTGAAACATAAATCTAGGTAAATATGACATATTAGGTAAATTTGAATAAGATTAAGCATTAAATAAGAGCAGAAATGCATTTTTCTTGGTGTCTATTCAATTCTGTTATGTCTGTGTATATGTGTGCGTGTATGTATGTATATATATATATATATGTATATATATATATATATATATATGTATATATATACATATATATATATATATATATATATATATATACAAATGTGTGTGTGTGTGTGTTATTGCGTTTGTGTGTATATGTGCGTGCGTGTGTGTGCATATGTGTGTGCATGTATGTAAATGTGTATGCATGTATGTATGTATGTTTTTTATATGTATGTACGTATGTATGTATGTATATATGTATGTATGCATAAGAACATAAAAATAAAGGAGACTGCAAGAGACCACAAGGCCAATTCTTGCCCATTTACCTCTTAAATCTAAATTTGTCCAGTTTATACCCATTACTGCGAGTCCTGCCCTGTTGTTTTATTATGATGACCTTGTTTGCATCTTCCTTGTTATAGCCTTTGATCCACTTGCATGTATGTATGTATGTTATATACCTATATGTACATGTAAACGTGTGTGTATTTGTGTATATGAATAAGTATATATTATATATGTATGCGTCTATATATGTATGATTGTATGTGCGTTTACCTATTTGATGAGTATTTGTTTATCCACCTATGGAACTGGCGAAAGAAACGAAGTGAAACAAGCTGCCAAAAGGTAACAGTAAAATAATTCCATCTCCTCGCAAAAATATATCCCAAATTGGAAGGAAATGAACAGATGATGTCAAACACAAATTTTGCTAAAAAAAAATGGTGGAAGACAGTGAAATTCAACCGGAAGTAACTTTCCAGCAAGAAATTTCCAGAAAAGAAAAAATGGCACTCGCATGAACACATCGGCATGCCGAGAGTTTGAAATGAAATGTGCCAGACCTCCCCGGAGAGGAGGAGGAGGAGAAGGAGGAGAAGGAGGAGGAGGAAGAGGAGGAGGAGGAGGAGGAAGAGGAGGAGGAGAGTAACAGAGGTGTAGGAAGAGGAGGAGAAGGAGGAGGAGGAGATGGAAGAAGAGGAGGAATTAGTGTTTTGTCAACAGAAACTAATACTTATGCCCTTTGGGCGACAATATCGCTCTGAGGAGGAAGATTCATGAGGTTGGTTAAGAAGAGATTTAAGGAAAATCGTAGAAAAAAAGGGATAATAGATTTTTTTTTTCTTTTTGGGTGGGAGATGGGGATTAGGTTTCAATCATATAAGAATACTGAGTGACTTATTCCATTGGGAAGTCGCTAAAGTTTCTAAAATTTCGTCTACATAAAACTTATCCAATTAGTCTCACATTCAGGGACTGCGGATTGGGAGAAAGGCAGGAAGAAAGGAAGACAGGAAGGAAAGGAGATAGGAAGGAAGAAAGGAAGGAAGTAAGGAAGAAAGTTAGAAAGAAAAGATAGGAAGGAAGGGGGAAAGAAAGGAAAGAAGAAAGGGAGGGAATAAGGAAGATAGGTAGAAAGGAAAGATAGGAAGGAAGGAGGGAAGGAAGGGAAGAAGTAAGGAAGAAAAATAGAAAGGAAAGATAGGAAGGAGGGAGGGAAGAAAGGAAAGAAGACGGGAAGGAAGAAGGAAGAAAGGTAGGAAAGAAAGAAATAATATTGAAAGAAGGGAAGATAGGAGGCAAAGAAGGAAGGAAGAAAGGGACAAAGAAACGGAGGAAGGTAGAAAGGAAGTAAGGAAGGAAGGAAGGAATGATGGAGGGAAGGAGGAGAAATGGAAAAGAAGGAAGGAAGGAAAGAAAGGAAGAAGGAAGGAAGGAAAGGAATAGGGAAAGAAGGAAAGAAAGAAAGAAGGAAGGAAGGAAAGAAGGATGGAAGGAAAGAAAGTAAGGAAGGAAGCAAAGAATGAAGGAGGGAAGGAGGAGAGATAGAAAAAAAGGAAGGAAAAGAAGGAAGCAAAGAATGAAGGAGGGAAGGAGAGATAGAAAAGAAGGAGGGAAAGGAAGAAAAGAAGGAAGAAAAGAAGGAAGGAAGGAAGGAAAGAAGGAAGGAAGGAAAGAAAGAAGGATGGAAGGAAGGAAAGAAAGTAAGGGAGCAAAGAATGAAGGAGGGAAGGAGGAGAGATAGAAAAGAAGGAAGGAAAGGAAGAAAGAAATGAAGGAAGGAAGGAAAGAAAGAAGGAAGGAAGGAAAAATCCAGGGTAATATGTAGTACACGAAGTACGGAAGTTTGTCGACATCCAGGTAGGAGCTATTGAGGTGTCGAAGTGAGGAGGCGGGGTTGGGCTGGGCAGCTGGTGCTGAGCCCCTTGATCAGTTCCCGACCTCCTGCCGATAGCGGCTCGTGAGCTAAAGGAGATTCAAACGGGAGGGGGTGGGGAGTGGTGTTATAAGGCTACAGAGAGATTCTTTTTTTTTTTTTTTTTTTTATTAGATTTTCTTTGCTTCCCGAAAGAAGAAAGATACGTAGAGGAAGAGAATGAGGTTCGTATCCTCTAGAACAGCAATTCTAGGAAAGAAAATAAATAGATAAATAGACAAATGGATAGATAGAATAGAATATATAGATGAATAAATGGATAAATAAACAAATAAATAGATAAAATAGAAAGTAAAAAACAAGATAGAAAAACTACTACGTCACATCAAATGATAAATAAAAAACTAAAGATAAATAAATAAATCAAAATTAGATCAACAAATAAATAACAAGAATGAATAAAAAAAATAAAAGAGGGAAATAAAAGCACTTAATACACAGATTCTGCACCAAATAAACTTTAATCGTGAACTAGATTATACATTCCTTTCGTTTATACAATGTGTAGGCCGGGCCGGTATAACATTGCGGAATTAATGCTAAATTTTCAGGTGTGGTATGTTTACCCTGCATAGGGTATTAACTGCATAAATTTGATACAGTCAGTACTTTAAAACGAGCGAGGGACTTTAATCACACCCCTACAGACCAGAGGCACGCAGATATTTTTGTTATTGCTGGAGATAAATCTCTACTCAAAAAGGAATGCTGGCAACGTTTATACCAGTGGATCTTAACCTGTGGGGAATTCCCCACTGGTGGGGAATGGCGGAGTTGCCAAATGGGGAATGACCGGTTGGACAGAAGAACCACCGTCTTTTTTTTTTTTTTTTTTATAATCAATGTGTTTTTGTTTCTTTTTGTTTGTTTCTGGTGTCTTCTTGTTGTCACATTTCGTGAATTTGTTTCCACCCACAAATAATCGATAGTGCTTCAAAATTTAATACATTACATTCAAATGTTGACTTACTTTATAAATCACAACCATTTACAGACTGTTTTAATAACAAAAACAACCAATATATGAGGTATTGTAAGTCATGTTTGGGTAAAAGGGACAACACTGTATATTTACGTACTAAACACTGCATGGGTTAAAATCGAATTTGTCAAAGACCAATGCTGTGGTGGGAAATGGAGAGTTGGCTCACTAAAAAGTGGGGAATTGGAGAAAAAAGGTTAAGATCCCCTGGTTTATACCCTACTGTACCTCCTTTCTGTTACCTTGCTTAAATTTCTCCTTTGTCATCTGTCAAACCTTGTGGAGGGAGAGAGGTCCCGTTCCTGTATGTTGTAAGAGGTGATTAGATGACAAGGAACGGCTGACTGGGGACTTCCCCGCTTTTTTATCACTCAATTGAAGTCAACGCAGAAAGTGAGATATGATTCTGCCACCCTTCATGTAAGGGGAAAAGGGTCGCTAAACCCTATCCAATATAATTACAATCCAAACATATGAAAAGGATTAGTGACTAACCTTGCTGAGAAATTATTATATATATTCCATTACTGAACTCATAGAAGTTCAGTGATGGAATATATATAATAATTACATATAATATATGTAATGGTATCTCAGCAAGGTTTGTATCACTAATCCTTTTCATATGTTTGTATTGAGGGAGAGTGGGTGGGGGATGGGGGTGAGGGAGTATGTATGAGAAATAAATTGACGTAGCCTGAAGGGATTACTCCCCGTCTTCTCTTTTTCAGCATGAGGGGACGGAGAGGGGGGTCGCCGAATTAATGAAGCGCCCTTGCTGTGGATGTGCTGCTTCTTGCGACACCTTCTGACCCAGGGCGGTGGACAAGATGCAGGGATGACCCGTCATCTAGGAGGTGCCAAGATAAGAGGGAGGGAAGAGGGTAGAGGGGAGTGGAGTATGTAAGGGATGGAATGGGTGAGAGTAGCTTCTATGCCTTGTCTTTTGGCTACCTCCCGAGTAAGGGGGGAAAAAAGCCTATGGTATATGTATGTATGTATTACTGAACAAAGGTACTTTTTTTATTTCAAATTGAGAATGTCAGTTTGTAGGATACAATGAATGCACATTATGATTTCTCGTGGTAAATATACAGAGTACCATTGCACTAGCTATCATGTCTCGTAACCCCAGGGTTAAGGTTTCGAACCCCAGGCTAGGAACCACTGCTGTATATGTATGTAAGTGTTTTACCTCCCTTCTCCTCCCTGCAGGTGTAGACATATGTACCCTGGGTCAAAAATCACTACCCTGCTCGCGCGCACACCCTCAGGAAATGTAAATCATTCCTTCCCCCTCCTTCAGAGGTAACGAACTGGAAAGTGGGAATTCGTATCATGTCCAGGAATTAGAAAGTCTATGAGGTTGTCAGTATTCATTTTCAGTCGGGGTTCCCGATATGTAATGCTTTCATTGAGAATATAGAATATCTATCCATGTGTTGGATGAATGCTTAATTATTGTCAATTCAGAGTTCCGAGTAAATTCACAAGGTTGAGTGGTAATAGACTCAAGAGTAGAGTTGAGTAGATAGATTAAAGTTGATGATATTTGGTAGGTTCAAGTAAAAGTCTCTATCGGTCAGTGCAATTTCACGACAATGATTACGCTGGTGGCGTAATCGTAAGCATGCTGATCTCGCATTCGCTTAGTTGTGGGTTCGAATCCCGCATTCCTCTCCGATTCTTAGTAGTGACTGTTACCTGTCCCAACAGTCCTCAAAGCGTATAGGGGAAAGGTGACGGCTTCGGCCGCAGCTATGCGCCACCTGGCGTAGGCTCCTCCTCCTCATCATGATCATCACTATCATCATCATCATCTTCTTCTTCTTCTTCTACTTCCACTTTTTCCACTTCTTTTTCTTCTTCTTCTTCTTCTTCTACTACTTTTTCTACTTCTTTTTCTTTTTCTTCTTTTTCTTCTTCTACTTCTACTGTTTCTACTTTTTTCTTCTACTTCTACTTTTTCTACTTCTCTTTCTATTTTTTCTACTTCTTATTCTCCTTTACTTTTTCTTCTTCTTCTTCTTCTTCTTCTTCTCCTTCTTTTTCTTCTTCTTCTTCTTTGGTTTGATGGACACGGGGCGTCACTTTACAGTAGGGAGCACCTGGATGCAGCCAGCCAGCCCCCTCACGTGCCACCTCACCCACTTCCTTCGACAGGTGTTCTATATTGCTTTTATGGGGGTTCAGAAACGACGAGGACAAGAACAGCAAGCATTGTCACTGAACAATGATACCATACAATGCCTATCTGCCAAATGTAGAGGGAAGCAACATCTACAAATCCTTGAAACTAGAACTAAGCCGTGGCTCAAGTTTACATCGTACCGCTGAAGTCCATCATACAAAATGACATTGAGTTTTACTTCCCGGGGATTTATAACAGAGGCAGCAGTCGCCAATGTCTTGAAAATGAACAGAGTATCTTCGGTTTCTTATCGAACGTTCACATTTCACACACTAGAACATAGAAGTATTCAAGGTGGAGAGGCCCTTATCTGCAAGATCTTAAGCCAGTGAAACGTCACTTTGAACTGTCAATCAACCTGTCAACCATCTTGTTCGATATCGTCAGAGGTCGTATATCTTCTATGGTCAGAGCCATGGGTAAGTCTTTGACAACCTCCATGGTCAGGTCTGTCTTATGAACGAGGTAGTAAGAGGAAAAAGTGGAAATAGAGAAATGGAATGCATACTGAGGTAGTCTATCCGTATAAGTAAAAATGTATCCCTCACCTTTGGCCAATATGGCGGTCGGGGTTGATGTATGAGGTAATAAAGATACAAAAATTAGTTTAAGAAGAAGAAGAAGAAGGGGAAGAAGAAGAAGAAAAAGACGAAGAAGAAGAAGAAGAAGAAGAAGAAGAAGAAGAAGAAGAAGAAGGGGAAGAAGAAGAAGAAAAAGACGAAGAAGAAGAAGAAGAAGAAGAAGAAGAAGAAAAAGAGTCCATTACCAATAGGTTGGACGGAAAATCGAATTCGCTGGCAAAAACAAGAACAAGAAGCTGTTGGTCAGTTATTATAGGTGACTGACCGAACAAACCACGAGCCATCGAAGAAATTGATCTCTTCTGCTGCTCCAGACGGTCGATATTAGAATCAGGTGCTGCAAGAGATTCGATCACCCATGTGCAGACTCCCTTAAAACGGAAAAACTCGTGAAGGTGGGAGTAGCGGGAAAAAGGCGCATGGATTACGACCAGTACAGCAGACAAGAATGGGTCCTTAGACAATAGTGGACTGTCGCGTAGTACGTACAGTTAGAGCAACCTACCACACGCTTGTTGGATGTACTCTGCTAGGAGCACACCTAACCTATCCTTCCTAACCTGCTCGGAGGTGCATGGTACGAATGACTAAGCTCTCTGCGCATGTGCACTACACCACACTCCACTTTTTCCTAGTGTTCCGTTTTTGTCTGCTACACTGGTGCTTTGTGACTCGGTGGAGGAAAGGCCATCCACGCAGGACGTATTTATCGTGCACTTCCCTGAACAGGAATCATTGAACCGCCTACACCGGGACACAAGCCCGCGTCCTTGAGAATCACAGAAGCTGCTGTCAACCCAGGATTAGGCGTGGATTCTTGTTGCTCCATTCCACCCACACAAAACTCCCCAAACCATAATTGCCCATGTAACTTTGCACCGCCCCGGTTCACGGCCGCAGATCAATCATCGCATCTCTCTGTACTTCAGGCCTTCTGCAGCCCGGGAACGACGGCGTTGGCGTCGGTGGAGGCTGTACTCAATTAAAGAGAATATAATAACCAGTATTTGAGTAGTAGCTCTAAAACTCGCCTCGGCACAGTGGTGAGTGATGCATGCAGGAATGAAGATTGTCTTGGGGGGGGGGGACACCGTTCTGGGCTTTGTCATTATTGTTTGGGATTTCGTGGGGGGTGAGGTGGTCTTCAGTGATACTCCAGCTCGAGTCACCGAGGGTTAGCCACGAGAACAGCACCAAAAAGGGGATCGTTGATGCTTCGGTTAATATTTGTATTTAAAGAGGAGCTTGTGGAGGGACCAAGGTACCCTCGCATCATAGAAATGTCTCGCAGGGAGATGAAGCCAACACATCCACGCTAATACTTTCTGGAGACCCTGCCGTTGGTCTTTGGCTCGAAGTTTCACGTTTAACTTCAGTTGAGTTACCTGCGCAGATGTAGGTTCCTCACAGTGACGCCAGTTTGGCTCGTCTGTACACGTATCTTGTTTAGTTTGCAAATCGGTTAATTTCCATGAAGTAACAAATGGGCCGTGTCGACTTTAGAATCACTGACTCTAAGATATGTTCATGTTTGGTAAAAGCCTACAGGTATATAGCTTTAACCTTTTGACCGAGAGGTCATCGGAATCCCAGGGGACGTCAGCAAGGACCCGATCTGACACAGACAGAGGGCGAGGTGTCCCAAAAATATCTCAAAGCTGTAATGCGGGGGTTTCGTGGCTGACATGAATGGCATGATCGTTTCGTCAAGGACCGAATTCTAGACATCCCACGCCACATCTCCGTTTCCAATAGGGTTGGACGTTTCGTGTATTTGCATCCGTTACTTCTACCTTCTAGCTTTCATATCATCTAATAAATGCATCATAGACTTTGCAAGGGGTTATGGACAGCGGCGGCGCCAGGAATTTTTAGTTGGGGAGGCCAAGGGGGGGCTGAGCAAATTTTGGGGGGGGGCTAATAGTAATATGATAATACACATATATTATCCTCATTTCAGAAGGGGAGGGGGTTAATGGTAGGGCTAGCACTGATGGCTGACAAATCTTTAGCCCCGGCAATTAAAAATTCCACTTAATAAAATTATTTCAATGAGTGTTTTAAATTTGCAATTTGCTCATTTCAGTTAGGGGGGCTAATGGGGGGCTAAAGCCCCCCCCAAGCCCCCCCCCCCCGGCGCCGCCACTGGTTATGGATAGATTAATTGGTCAGCAATTTGCCTTGGATTACATCAATGGTAATTATGATATAATCTAATGGCAAGTATCTTCATGTAACAGCATCGCCAACATTGGAAATTCATTAGGTAACTCAGTTTGGATTTGTTTCTTCGATTGGTGTGTGTGTGTGTGTGTGTGTCTGTGTGTGTGTGTGTGTGTGTGTGTGTGTGTGTGTGTGTGTGTGTGTGTGTGTGTGTGTGTGTGTGTGTGTGTGTGTGTGTGTACGCACGTGTGTGCGTACGTGTGTCCAGGTGCGGTCTACTTACCAAGCAGAGTTCCACTGAAGAGCCAATTTCGTAATATTCCTTATACCTTTGTTTAACCCATGCAGAATCTACATGTGTTTGCAGTATTTTGTTTTGGTGCCACTTTAGAACAGGATGGAGGAAATGTACTGTACTTAACAACCTACACGGTAAAATCCAAGAATATGATTTTTTTTTTTTTTTTTTTTTTTTTTTTTTTAAGTAATAGCGGGTCGCATAGAAGTTGATCGGGAGACAGTGGACTTCCACCCTGAACCAGAAACTACAATCTGCCGGTGACACCACGCTACGTTTACACCAAAAGTCTATCAAATTTTGACACTAACTAAAGATTGTGCCTCCATGCTGACTCCCTGTCTCGGCAAATTATTCCGTCTCTGTCTACTGACATGCCCTACACCTTCAGGCTTGAAATATGCCTGGATTCAAATTGTCCCAAAGAAAGGGAACCACCTCTGATCGTCGAACTAACATCCAAAAATTTTTATTTCCTGCTTATCTAAAGTTTTCAAATCTGTCCTAAATACGATATTGAAACATCTCTGTTCATGAACTTATCTTTGGTTCTCGGTATGGCTTTCGTAAAGGATATTCTCCTGTGATCTTCTATCTGACTCTTGGCCCTATCCTCTGGTGGAATTTGATGAAATATGTTTGATAAATTCTGGCACAGATATTTAATTTCCGATCTATTCTCTTACAACGTCTATCCCTCTAAAGAAGGTGGAATAAAAAGAATAACGGTCAGGAATAAACTCGGAACTAGACCCATGTCTTCATCGTTTTCCACATTCTTCAACTTGCCATAATGTCTCAACGTCTATCCTTCCCTCTGCTCTTTCATTTCTGATTTTCTTTCAGATCATTCTGTAGCTGCTTTTGTAAGTGGTCACTCCTATTCTCCCATCCTATAATCTGTTATATTACAGAATTCTGTTTTTTTTTTTTTTTTTTTTTTTTTTAACGCATGCACCCTAAGCTCTCATCGTCTGTTGACGCTACCACACATTTTTCAAGGTGGTTTCGTAGACATTCTTCTCAATCTGAGTTTCATTATTCAAGAAGTATTTGCTAAAGAACGTCTGACTATTATATCTGACTGGGGCAAAGAAAACTTACGGTGGTATTCTTAAAAAAATCTTTCCTTATATAAATCTTATATAAATCCTTGGAAGGGAAAGATTTATATAAATATTTTTTTAAGAATACCACCGTAAGACTTATATAAGGAAATATTTTTTAAGAATACCACGGTGAGTTTCTTACGGTGGCATTCTTCGAAAAAAAATCTTTCCTTATATAAATCTTTCCCTTCCAAGAATCTATATAAGATTTATATAAGGAAAGATTTTTTTTTTTTAAGAATTCCACCGTTAATGTCTTTCAGTATCACCAAGACTGAGTTTTCCACCTCTGCACTCGACATAATCTTTCGAAACTACACAACTTTTTCCTCCTTCAGATCCTAAGCATTTACTAGCAAATTCAACATGAAATTTTACACCACCCATATTGCTAGAAAAGCTTCAGAGGAATTAGCTATCTTACGAATTATCTACCATTTCCCTATGCTATCCAACGTAACTCCTTAAGAAGACCCGTGAATGAAATGAAGATATCGTGAGATCGAATCTGATTGAACCCAGAACTTTCGTTTCGTCACATGAATACATGTATACATATGCCTAAAGAAAATGGCAACTGGCTGAAATAGGGTGGGAGGAAAGGCGCGCTGGGGTGTGGGAAAGGCTGGTATTCATTAGTGAGAAGTATTTCGTTATGAGCTGCCTGCCACACTTTTTGAAGCCCACCAGGGGCTGGATGGAGGACTAAAATATTGCATGGGAGCGAGAACCTCGCACTCCCTTGATAAATACGCAGCAGCCGACTCTGCTCTTACTTTTCTTACCTGCCCTTCCTACTTACTCTCTCCTTCCTCCTCCTCCTTCCTCCTCCTCCTTCTCCTCTTCCCTCTCCAGTTGATTCTATCCCTGCCGCATCTCCTCCTCCTCCTCTTTCCTCTCCAGTTGATTCTATCCCTGCCGCACATCCTCCTCCTCCTCTTCCCTCTCCAGTTGATCCTATCCCTGCCGCACTTCCTCCTCCTCCTCCTCTTCCCTCTCCAGTTGATTCTATCCCTGCCGCACCTCCTCCTCCTCCTCTTCCCTCTCCAGTTGATCCTATCCCTGCCACACTTCCTCCTCCTCCTCCTCCTCTTTCCTCTCCAGTTGATTCTATCCCTGCCGCACCTCCTCCTCCTCCTCTTTCCTCTCCAGTTGATCCTATCCCTGCCGTACTTCCTTCTCCTTCTCCTCCTCCTCTTCCCTCTCCAGTTGATCCTATCCCTGCCGCACCTCCTCCTCCTCCTCCTCTTCCTTTTACAGTTGTTCCTGTTCCTACTCCTCCCCACTTCTCTTAACTCCTCCTCCTCCTCTTCTTCCTCTTCAAACTTTTCTTATAGTAGCTATTCCTTCTCCAGTTATTCCTCCTCCTCCCATTCTTCTTCTCTTACTTCTCAAATTATTACTACTCTTTTTAATCCCACCCACTCTCTCTTCCTCTTACTACTTCTCTAATTGTACCTTACTCAGTTTTCCCTTTCCCTTTGCTCCTCCTCTTTCTCCTCCTTCTCCCTCTGTTCCTCCTCTTTCTCCTACTCCATCTTCTCCTCCCTCTGTCTCCTCCTCTATTTCCTACTCCTCCATCTCCTCCCTCTGCTCCTCCTCTATCACCTACTCCTCCCTCTGCTCCTCCTCTATCTCCTACTCCTCCCTCTGCTCCTCCTCTATCTCTTACTCCTCCCTCTGCTCCTCCACTATCTCCTACTCCTCATCCCTCTGCTCCTCCTCTGTCTCCTACTCCTCCCTCTCTTCCTCCCTCTGCTCCTCTATCTACTCCTCCCTCTCCTCCTCCCTCTTCTCCTCCTACTCCTCCCTCTGCTCCTCCTCTGTCTCCTACTCCTCCCTCTCCTCCTCCTCTATCTCCTACTCCTCCCTCTCCTCATCCCTCTACTCCTCCTCTATCTCTTACTCCTCCCTCTGCTCCTCCTCTATCTCCTACTCCTCCCTCTCCTCATCCCTCTGCTTCTCCTCTGTCTCCTACTTCTCCCTCTGCTTCTCCTCTCCCGACTTCTCCAATAATTATTCTTGCTCACGAACCTGACCCTCCCCCTTCCTCTTCGTATTCCTCCTCATTACAATGGACTACAAAAGCAAAGCAAGCCGACAGGATACTCATCAGTCTACAGTGTCAGGTAAGAACACATAAAAGCATGAATGAGTATGTAAATAAACGAACAATTAGTTGATGGATGTTACAAAACATATACATGGTTTTAAGTCGTGTTTTCTTCCTCCTCCACCTACTTCGTGGATAGTTCGAATCATCTCGTTCTCATGTTCTTCGGTGTGACCATTACCATCTCTTTCCTAGCTTTCCACGTCTTCCGAACTCCTTTATCATCTCACTATTTCTTTTCGTTTTTTCACCTCCTCCTCTTTCTCCCATGGCTCCTTTATTACCACCGTCCGACTTCCAATTTCCCTTCACTTTTGTCCTCCACCTTCGTTTCCTCCTGCACCTTCATTTCTCTTTTCTTTTCTTTTCAGAAGTGACAGGCACCAGATACCGCTGTTGCCGCCTTTGGTGTGGATGATCTCTCCCCCCCTTCCCCACTTGGTCTTTTCCAATCCCTCCCCCCTTGTCACACGTCTCAGTAGCTCCCTTTTTTCTCCCTCACTCGCCTCCCTCTCCCGTTCCATCCCTCGGGTCCTCCGTGTATTGTCATGGACTGCGGTCTGCTGCCGGCTCTGTTCTCCTCGTGGACACTTTCGATCTCGTCCCCGTCCCTCTTTCTATGTTTACCTTCTCGTGCATTTCCTCCCTCGTTCGATCTTCAAGACGCCCTACTGGTCTTCATTTCATCAGGTCTTTTTATTTTATCTTTCGCGCTCGTTCTCTTATCAGTTTCTCTCACAAGTTGCAATAACACACATCCACCCTCAAAAGTCGAACATACGGACTGTGCGTTCAAATTTCCCTCGCCTGCTGCCCTCCATTCATTTGGTGACTTTTCATTATCTTTTCTTATTCCTCCGTTTGATCTCTCTCTCTCTCTCTCTCTCATTCTCTCATTCTCTCTCTCTCTGGCCCCGTATGGGATACTGATGACATGATTTATGCAGTCATTATTCTAGGGTGTCTAGTGACATCCCTTCGGACAGAGTCACTCTGCATTCTTTTATGACTGGAGACTAATCTCCAGTCAAAAAAAGAATGGTGATCACTGCTTTTAATTTCTACTGTCTCTCCGTTCTACAACCCTCCTTAAATCTTTCTGTTACCACCTCTGTGACTCGATCTTTTAAGTGCGATTTTGTGCACAAGGATAGAGGCGCTGATTATTGCTAACGAAATGATAAACTCTCTCTTATATATATGTATATATAAAGTATATATACAAATATATATATATATATATATGTATATATATATGTATATATATATGTATATATATATATATATATATGTATATATATATATATATATATATATATATATATATATATATATATACATATATATATGTTCACTTTAAACCCACTATCGGAGAAATAATATCGGAAGTACAGGAAAAACTGTATATTTCGACCACTATCTAAATTCCTCTTTAGCAGAAGAAGACAACAGGTAGTAGTCGAAATATACAGATTTCCTGTACTTCCGATATTATTTCTCCGATAGTGGGTTAAAGTGAACATTTACAAATGTGTTATAACATACCAATTTCCATATATATATATATACATATATACAATACATATATATATTATAATATATATACATATATATATTCATATATATACATATATATATACATACATATATACATACATATGCATATATATACATACATATACACACACACACACACACACACACACACATACATATATATACATACATATACACATATATATATATATATATATTATATATACACACATTTATACCGTATGTGTGTGTGTATGTGTGTGTGTGTGTGTGTGTGTGTGTGTGTGTGTGTGTGTGTGTGTGTGTGTGTGTGTGTGTGTGTGTGTGTGTGTGTGTGTGTGTGATTCATAATGGTCTTGGATCACGTGTTGGACTCGTGATCAACAATCATTAACCTCCCGGGTGAGAGCTCAGAGCTCGTATGACCGATCTATGGGTAATACTGCGACCTTATACGCACACACACCCCCACCTCCCCGCCCACAAGATTTGGAGTAACGACTCAGAGCACAGCGATACTGAAATTATTTCAGCCTTGGACGGGATTCGAACTCAGACCACCGTAGTGGCAGCCGAGAACTCTACCAACTGCGCCACGAGTCGTGTGTGTGTGTGTGTGTGTGTGTGTGTGTGTGTGTGTGTGTGTGTGTGTGTGTGTGTGTGTGTGTGTGTGTGCGTGTGTGTGTAGGTATGGATGTAGGTGTGGGTATCCATTTCAGGTGCAAGTAATCAAATCCATCCCATGGTGTCGAAATAGTAACGGACCAAAGTGAAGCTTATGACTTAAGATCGCACGTCCTGACTAACATCCTAGGGATGAACTGTCTCCCTCTGGATGGTCAGTTTCAAAAGTGACGATATAACTCTGTCAGTCACCACACACATTTACATATATATATATATATATATATATATATATATATATATATATATATATATATATATATATATATATATATATATATATATATAATTATACATATTACCAAGGAGCTGAAGTCCAGGATACAATACTGGGAAGACTGAAACACCAGACTCCGCGGCATTTGGTATTTTCCCAACGTTTCGAACTCTGCACAGATTTCATCATCAGGAGGTACAATGAAAGGATGTTGATCACGTAATATAATCTCACTCCCAAGGGAGGTCACCGGGCATAAGCTTGCCTCACTACTACATCTCTGTATTACAATAATCATGAAACGTTCATATGTCTTGCGAGGTGACCTCAACGTCGATGTATGAACGTTTCATAACAGGGGGATGGAGCGTCGAGGAATGGTCATGCCCGGTGACTTACCCAAGGTATCGGAGTGGGACAGCATAAGATGCTGTCCACTCCTTCCATTGTATTCCTTGAGGACGAAACACACACACACACACACACACACACACACACATACACACACACTCTCTCTCTCTTGCAGGATTCATGACACGCTGAAATGACCTCTCAGTCCTTACAGACTGACTGAAATACTGAAGTCTTCTTAGAGACTGAAGCTCTGGTGCATCTCAGTGAGGAAGAACATGTAAGCACAACAAGACTCCTGTGAAACTAAGTACACACACACACACACGCACACACACACACACACACACACACACACACACACACAAAGATATATGCACGCACACACACACGCACACACACACAAAGATATATGAAATCCATGCAGAAATTACTGCAAAACCTTTTTTGGTATACTCTTTCGCTACACCAGCATGGGACATCCTCTTAGTTGCTCATTCTGCCTTCTTGTAAAGAAACAGGTCTTGAAAGCTGCCCCTGAATTTCGACGCCAGCAGCTCCACAGTCTTTGGCCGTTTTCCACCAAACGTTTCAAATTCACAGATGGAAACTGAACACGAAGAGTGACAACCTTGTGGACCAAAAGGTCTCCTGGCGGGATAATATTCCTAAAACCTCAAACTGAAAGTTATCATAAGAGTGTCATGCACGTCACAGCGCAAGAATTTGTTCTCAGCATCTTTCCGTCATTAGATGTGTTTGTAAATCCCGGCCTCAGTTCTGCATCTGGACTTGCTTTGGGTTTATCAGATCGAATTACTTTATGTTTGCTCATTTATTTCATTCTATTTCTGCAAATTTTATAACTCTTTCGAGCCCACCTGATGGGTGGATTACATGTTTATTTGCATAGATAACTGAGTGCTTTTTCTTTATACTTTTTTCACACAGTCAGATCTTTCTCGTCTGATCCAATCATCCAATTGCCATCTCCAACATTTTTCTATTAGTTTGCACTGCTTCTCTATTCACTGGACTGTTATGTAAATATGTAATGGAACCATGTATTTTGTGAGCGTAAATCTCTATGCACTTATGTATATATGTTTGATGCATCACCCGTTGAGAAACTTTGTACAGAATAATGGATATTTATATATTTTGATCTATTTGTCAAAGTCAGATGATTTAATTCGGTTCAGAAGAATCTTTGGGTTTCAATGGGCTAAGTGCACACGCACACGCGCGCACACACACACACACACACACACACACACACGCACACACACATACACACACGCACATACAAGCACACACACACACACACACACACACACATACACGCACACACATGCATGCATGCATACATACGTACAACTTTTACATATTTTGTCGACACATCAGAGAGCGCGCAGGCCCTAGTCGCCTAAGGCCTTTTTTCACCAAAATTTTCGCATGTTGTCACCAGCTGCTAAAAAAGTGCATGTAATTTGTTAATTAATATTTACCTGCAGGGGGATAGGGCGTTATTTACTTATTTATTTATTTATTTATTCATTAATCATTTATTAATTTATATATTTATTTCTTTATTCATGTGTTTGCTTATTTATCTATTAATTTTTTACTTGCCTATTCATTTATTTATCTATTCTTTTATTCATTTATCTATTTATTCATGTTTATTTATTATCTTTTAATCTATTTACTTGCCTATTCATTTATTTATCTATTCCTTTATTCATTTATTTATTAATTGATTTATTCATTTACCTTTACATTCACCCCCCCCCCCCCCCTTACAACACGCGGGCGCCACTCGGCGTCTGCAGCCGTGACGTCAGTGTGCCAGCTGACGCCGCCGCTGCGAAGGTCGATACTCCACTAACGATGGACCGCGGCGGTAGATCGGTTTTTAGAGAGTGAATGTAAATAGAATAATCAGCAACGAGCACAGTCAGTCAGCCACACAGCATCCCTGCGAGTGAGAGCAAAGCGAACGATTCCATCGTGCAGATATTTAC
>NC_134812.1:35079763-35117263 GCF_046742065.1 Oratosquilla oratoria
ATGTTTACATATTTCTTGTGTTCATATTTTTGGTACTAAACACAAACAAGTCTCATCATACATACCAGAAAATCAATATTTTCCCGTTAACATTTTAGATCCGATTCAGAACACCAAGAAACTAGAAAACTAAGGTTTATTTAAAACTAAGTATGGGACCCCGTGTGTGTGTGTGTGTGTGTATATATATATATATATATATATATATATATATATATATATATAATGTATGTGTGCATGTCTATGTATATATGCATATGTATATATATATATATATATACATATATATATTTATATATCCGTGTGTGTGTGTGTGTGTGTGTGTGTGTGTGTGTGTGTGTGTGTGTGTGTGTGTGTGTGTGTGTGTGTGTGTGTGTGTGTGTCTGTGTGTCTGTGGCATCACACCCGGTGCATAGACAAGCCTTCTATGCTGCATTGTGCCTCATTCATAACCCTCATTTTCCGTTTCACAAGTTCCCCTATTGTGTTGAATGGAACGCTGCACTGAATTCTGATTTCTTTTTTATTTTCCGCGAATTATTTCCAAGAATTCTACCATTAGTGAATGAGGTACTGTGCGGATAGATATTGGAGTTCTCATGCGCTCCACACCCACGCCTCTATAAGCTGTATCTATTCATATTCACACGCACGCACACACACACACACACACACACACACACACACACACATATATATATATATATATATATATATATATATATATATATAAATATGATATATATATATATATATATACATACATACCCACACACAAACACGTGTGTGTGTGTGTGTGTGTGTGTATGTGTGTATGTATACCTGTTATATATAAACAAATAAAGATGACGGAGTGAAGCATACTTAACCTGTGATACCAAAGATTTTTCTAAGCTGAATAAAATCATCTGTGTTTAACCAGAACACAATCTACAAATGTCCCAAAAATTACCCACTGCCATGATTTGGGTTAAATCAAACTTGGAGAAAAAAAAAAAAAAAAAAAAAAAAAAAATACTCGAATTCTAATCAGCAAAATGGTCAAAAATTAAGTTTGGAATGGAAACTGTTCGAATGTAATCCACAATCTTTATATATCATTTGTGTGTCTATTTACTTCATGAAGGCCAGAGCTTAAACGTTAATACTAAGTTTTTAATCTTTAGTCAAATGGCAAACATCGCTTGTTAATCACTTCTAATCTTTTATTCAATCCGTCAAATAATTATCATCTTCTCGATATGTTGGCATGCACCTCCCGTCTCTTTTCTCTCTACTCTTCTTCTTTTTTTCTATAGTTCCACAGATCTCCGACCGAAATGCTTTTACGCCATAAACCTTTAATAAACAAATGCGCATGGTGCTGGCAACAACTCCACGTCCACGAGCTTAATTCTCTTGATGCATTCAGCACCATGTGGCTGGTCATACGGATTCCCTCCCTCTTTACGTATTTTATATTTCAACAAACACGCCCTGTAATCGTCCTTGGGTTTATTGTTATGATCCGTTATTTTAGTGAACGGATTTAAGGGAAAGACGACACGTGCGGATCAGGACCCCTCGAGAGGCTATACGTAGGAGCGGGGACGCCATGGGTGGACCTGCCAGCAGCCCTGCATGTAGTGCACGTGGAAATGCAGACGTCGCGTCGTGATCATGGCGACCTATAGATTTCCTTTTCTGTATTTCACCCCTTTCGCCACCCATTCCTTAATCTATTCATTAATCTATTCTTTATCATTTATCCTTTACTTCATTTAGCTACCATTTATCTATGTATCATTTATTTATATATGTATTCATCAATTATTATTCCTTATATTTTTTATTTCTTCTTTGTTCTTTACGTTATTCATTCTTTTACTTGTTAGTTTTTTCTTCATATGTTTCTTGATTTATCCATTATTATCTATTTTACTAATCTATTTATATATCTATATATTCTTTTTAACAAACGGAACAATACCTCACATGAGATTCTTCAGGTAAAATCACTGGTTCTAGTCTGGACAAGCAAACAAGCCCTAATTATTGCATATACACAGTGAATAAGAAACCAAAGGTGTATAGAACATAATGTCGAGATAAACGTGATTATAGTGAGCGAGAAGACACCAAGAACATGTCAATAATATTCGAAACGGTTCATGAAGGTGTGTAAATAGTATCAAATTGGTTTACGGACAAATAAATGAAGTCATGAATTTTCCTTGTGATACATTCGTGTCAATGAGCGCACTCGAGCAAAATTCACTTCCTGGTTGATTACGGAAAACTGATGATAAAAGAAACGATGAACTCACTATATTCAGGACACATGGAAATAGAGATACGTTTGCAGGATTGAAGAATGAATAATTAACTGAAGAAAAAAAAACAGAGGACACAGTAAAAGAATACATATCAAGGAAACACACACATGCCAAGTAGCTACAGTAAAATAGGTTATCAGCGAGAATGAATACTTGTAAGAGAAATATTATGGACTGATATGGGAAAGCTTCTACTAAACTACAAATATATAGGAAATTGCCACCTGGTGCAATTAAAGAGGTTGAAGAGGAGGAAGAGAAGAGAAGGAGGAAGAAGAAGAGGACAAGGGGGAGGAGGAAGAGAAGTAAGAGAAGGAGGAAGAAAAGAAAGAGGAGGAAGAGAAGTAAGTGAAGGAGGAGGAAGAAGAGGACAAGGGGGAGGAGGAAGAGAAGTAAGAGGAGGAGGAAGAGAAGAAAGAGGAAGAAAAGTAAGAGGATGAGGAGGAAGAAGAGGACAAGTAGAAGGAGAAAGAGGAGGGGGAGGAGTAGAATACTATCCTTTGGACTGATCCTTACTCAAGAGGAGGATGACAAAGAGGCTGGAACTGTATGCAAGCAGACTTGCATAAACTAAAGAGAAGGACGAACTAGCTACACTAATATATATTTCCCTCGTCTATCTGCTGTACTAAGGAGAGAGAGAGAGAGAGAGAGAGAGAGAGAGAGAGAGAGAGAGAGCGCAAAGCAAATCAAAGGACACCTGTAGCTTGAATGCGAACACTCAGGAGGGCATGGGATGGCATGAGATGAGGAGCCACCTGTAGGATCATCACGCGAGGGGAGGTGGGGGGGTAAGACCAAGGAAACACGTACAAAGAAGGAAAAGAAAGAGGAGGAGGAAAGGGGACCTAAGCAGGTGATAATAGAATATGTACTCCATGAAGCAGAAACTCCTGCTGGTGAAGATCAAATGCAAGACATTCCTTGAGACAGTCTCGATAGGCCACATAAAACTTATTCGGGAGGAGGCGCGTAGTCAGATCATGATTCTACATGTTCTAGGCACAAATGATGATGATCATCATCATGATCATGATGATGATGATGATGATGACGATGATTCTACATTTTCTAGGCACAAATGACGATGATGATGATGATGATGATGATTCTACATTTTCTAGGCACAAATGACGATGATGATGATGATGATGATGATTCTACATTTTCTAGGCACAAATGATGATGATGATGATGATGATGATGATGATGATGATGATGATAAATACATGTGGGCAGTATGAGGCTACGTGTGCGCATTGGTGTGTCTGGTACTGATAATGGCGAAGAAGTTTATATGTAAGTGCTGCGTGCAAAACAAGTGCAATTTTCGGCAATGGTCTATCTTCCGTTCGCGCGGTCTGTGTTGTACTCGAATAATTTACCATTACAATACTATCTAATAATCTCCCAGCCAGCTAGGCCTCTATATCATACCCCAGTAACAATAAATACATAGATAAATAAATGGGTAAAAATTAATGAATAGATAAATAAACAAATAGATAAATGAATAGATAAGTAAATAGAATAAGATGATAAATTATGCTAAATGTGTGCGATCCTGGGAAAAATGCAACTCGACTTACCTCTGGAATTGCATGATGGGAGTCGTCACTCTGCGAAGCCACGGAGAAGCATTTCAATCCTTTTTCTTGTCTTCACAACTCCACACAGAAGTAATGAAGAAATCCTTGTTCCTTAATTACCACTTTTACCATGCTTATGTCAGTTTGCCACGTAAAGATTATCTACCACCGCAAACTCCACAAGAGCTCGAAACTTTTTTCACAATTCCGAACAATATCGAAACATTAAGAAACGAACGATAATGGGCACCAAAGCTCAACTGAAGAAAGTCGGTCTTATACCTTCACTGATTTCGGCAGTATATGTAGCTGTGGTCCTTTCCCAGCCCGAAACTGCTGAAAATCTCACACCATTTCAAAGTTAACAGAACCAGGGAAGACGGGAGTCGCGTGGCCGAGCGCTCTCACGGAGCGAGCACATCCCTCCCCTTCGAGTGCACAGAGGTCACTGATGAACTTGTTGCGACGTGGCTCTTATATCTCCTTGGGTCTGGAGGGGCGCGGGGGGACTCGGTAGGAAATTAATTCTCTATATTAGTGCAGAAGCGACTGCTGATGACAAAAAGAATATTGGGCCATGGTGATCGGATCAATATACGGATTATTGTTCCGAATTAAGATTAAGAGTAGGAATACGATAGCGAGAGCTCGGGACATGTGTACCTGTAATTCTTGAAAGATTTATTATTGCCTTCCAGTACGAGATTCTGCCGTAAACCTGAATAGAATCGACTGGGGTACATGCTGATCTCTTTCGTGTATCTCAAAGAAAAAATAATTGTTTGCTGGAGTATGGAAAACCTCAAACTACTAAGGGCAGACCCTCCACCCCCCTTTTCTGCCGCCAGGACAACTTTAACACTCTCACTGTCGAACACAAGAAAGAGGAGACACACGCTCCTCTGTCACTGAGTTCCGAAAAATCTATAAACGATATTTAATGCCACGTGGTCCCTCAGCATAAAGGACTTCATTACCAAGACCTTAGATACCCCCATCTATATACATACATATATATATATATATATATATATATATATATATATTTATGTATATTTATATATATATATATATATATATATATATATATATAATATATACATATATATATGTGTGTGTGTGTGTGTATGTGTGTGTGTGTGTGTGTGTGTATGTGTGTGTGTGTCTGTGTGTGCGTGTGTGTGTGTGTCTGTGTGTGTCTGTGTGTGTGTGTGTGTGTGTGTGTGTGTGTGTGTGTGTGTGTGTGTGTGTGTGCGTGTGTGTGTGTGTGTGCGTGTGTGTGTGTATTCACTTGGTCTTTGGATCACGTGTTGGACTCGTGATCGACAGCTATTTCCCTCCCGTATGAGAGCTCAGATCTCGTTGGCCCTATCTTTGGTTAATGCTATGACCTTACAAACACACACACACACACACCCAACTCCCCGCCCACGAGAGTCAGAGTAACGACCCGAAGCGCAGCGATACCGAAATAATTTCGGCCCTGGGAAGGATTCGAACCAAGTACTACGGGCACCACCATACAAGCAGTTCAGCGCTCTACCAACTGCGCCACCGTGTGTGTGTGTGTGTGTGTGTGTGTGTGTGTGTGTGTGTGTGTGTGTGTGTGTGTGTGTGTGTGTGTGTGTGTGTGTGTGTGTGTGTATTTACCAGGTGAATATCTGCATTTAGGTTTTCGTATAAGTAACAACCCGACTGTGAAAGGGTTCATAAAAACAAAGAAGGAAAATATTAGTGGATTTTGGTCGAATCAGTGGAGAGGAACAAACTGAGAGTTTGTCCCGCATAAGGACTGTATAAACAAGCTTACGTCGACCCACTGAGGTCACTGAAAGGGTTTCGCTAACAAGTTCCTGGATGTTTTAAAACACCTAAATACTAAATATTTTGAGTTTGCAAAATAACGCGCTTGGGTGCACACACACACACACACACACACACACACACGCACAGACACACACACACACACACACACACACACACACACACACACACACACGCACAGACACACACACACACACACACACAAGGCTTGTTGTATCAGACTTGATGATATGGTGGTACCTCTCTCGACAGCTAATTCAGAGGTTCTGAATTCGAGACTCGCCCAGGGCCGAAAAGCATCAAAACGCTGCAAGCCGGGCTTCCAGCTCTGGTGAACAAGGAGTTGTGTGTGTGACTGTGTGTATGTTTCACCATGGTCTCTGATCACGCGTTGGACTCGCGACCGACAGCCATTAACCTCCCGAACGAGAGCTCAGAGCTCGTATGTGACCGATCTATGGGTAATAATGTGACCTTACACGCACACACACACCCAAATCCCCGCCCACAGAGTTGGGGTAACGACTCGCAGCGTAGCAATACTGAAACTATTTCACCTCTGGGCGGGATTTGAACCCGGAAAGCTGTGACAGCAGTTGCGATCGCTACCACTGCGCCATCAAGCCGTACCACTACGTGCAGTGTGTGTGTGTGTATATGTGTGTATGTGTCTGTGGGTATCTGTGTGCGTGTGTACATGTATGTGTGTGCGTGTATGTGTGTGCGTGTGTGTGTACATGTATGTGTGTGTGTACATGTATGTGTGTGCATGTGTGTGCGTGTGTGTGTGTGTGTGTGTGCATGTATGTATTCACTTGGTCTATGGATCACGTGTAGGACTCAGGATCGATAGCTATTTCCCTCCTGGAAGAGAGCTCAGAGCTCGTAGGTCCGATCTATGGGTAATGCTATGACCTTGCACACACACACACACCCAACTCCCCGCCCACGAGAGTTGGAGTAACACTCCTCAGCGCTGCGATACTGATATTATTTCAGCCCCGGGCGAGAGTCGAACCCGGACCTCCGTAGTGGCAGGCCAGAGCTCTAACCACAGCGCCATGAGAGGTGTGTGTGTGTGTGTGTGCGTGTGTGTAAGGTCACAGCATAACCCATGGATCGGGCCATGTATGAGGTTTGAGCTCTCGTCCGGGAGAGTAATAGTTGTCGATCACGTGTTCAATACGTGGGTCCAAGACCTTGGAGAATCCCCCCCTCTCTCTCTCTCTCTCACACACACACACACACAGACACACACACACACACACCTACGCAAACACACAGCATAATAAAAGTTGAAGCTAATATAACATTTTTAAAAAAATTACATTTGATGACACCAACCAATGTATCTACTCCACTGAACTGAAACGAGCATCACGATGAGTCCCTTTCCGTGTCACGTGTCATGCAACGTCACAGTATCGGCATACGTGCAGCAATCCCGGCGTCACGAGCCAGTAACACGTAGACTGTAGCAGGCCGGGGAGAGGGTGGGGGGGGGGGCAATTCGGGCGGGCAGGTCAGCGGGCGTATGGCCCATTCCTTCCGGTTTAGTGGATCAGGGTTCGTCTTATTGCTTCCCTCAGCTGCGTATCGCTTCCGTAAGTGTGGTCAGTATCTATTTATTTATCTATTTCTTTTATTTATTTTTTATATGTATTTATTTGTTAGTTTATTTATTGATTTATTCAACCCTGTTCATTAATTTCTTGCCGGTTTACTTAATTTATTTATATATTTATTTATTTATCGATATATCTATTTATCTATTATTCACTTATTATTATTTATTTGCATATTTATTTATCTATTCATTTATTTATTTTCGTCTATTTGTTTATTAATTTATTCAACACTGTTTATTAATTTCTTACCGATCTACTTCATTTGTTTTTATATTTATTTATTTATCCATCTATATATTTACTTTACTGTTATTCACTTATTATCATTTATTTGCTTACTTGCTTATTTATTTATATATTCATTTATTTATTTTTGTCAGACGTCTGTCCTATTTCTCACCAACTGACTTTATTCAACCAGTGGGATTGTATTAACTTGTCTTAACACCTTCCCTTTGGTAATAACATTAATTCTTTTTATTCTGTCTAACGCCATGTGATTTCATTCCAAATGCAATGCGCTCTGGTAGCGTCATCGGAAACGTACTGGTCTCGCATTCACTTAGTTGTGGGTTCGAATCTCGCATTCCTCTCCGATTCCCAACAGTGACTGTTGCCCCACTAGTCTAAATACTTTTGGCAAAGATTGACGGCTTCGACCGCATCTACGAGCTTGCTGAGAAAAGTATTTTTTATTTTTTGTAATAAATGTATAAATAGATAGATAAATAAATAAATAGGAAAATTGATAAACTAGTAAATAAATAAACAAACAAACGAATAAATAAATAAATAGATAACTAGATAAATAAGCAAATAAATTAATGAATAGATAAATACATCAACAAATGAATAAATGAATGAATAGATAAACGAATAGATAAATAATAAATAGATAAACCAATAAATAGGTAACTAAATAAATAAATAAGAATAAAACTAAAATGTTTAACAAACCCAGTCTTGCTAAAATGCAAATACGTGTACATGAATTTTCCCCCCTCAATGTTGTTGTTGTTGTTGTTGTTGTTGTTGTTGTTGCTGCTGCTGCTGCTGCTGTTGTTGTTAAGAACTACGGTTTCCCAGAGTTTCTGTCTTCGTGGAAAATTGTACGTCCCCTTCAAGGTATCCCAGTTTTTCTTGTATCTATCTTTATGTTCTAGATGGAAGCATCAATGAAACTTTTCTTTCGACACAAAAAATCCACCAGCTTTTATCTAGGTAAACCCGATAAAAGGTTCGTGTTAAACTATCTCTTGTTTCTGTGTATTGAAAACTCTTACTTGCATTTAAAGAGAAAAGATATGTCGCTACTGTACCACGCACCACTGTACCACGTGACGGACACAGTGTAACATGCTGCTGTTTGCGTTGCCTGTGTCGACTGCGTCTCAGTTTGTGCTTAGGGTAAGAGTATCGCTACGTTATCTTCTCACCGAAACCACCGAATTTCCGTAACCATACCTGCTATGTATCTTCAACATTTGATATCATCAAGATTGCTCCTCTCTGGTCTGGAAGAGTGTTCCACATCCTGTGGACTATCGTCCTATGGACCCCTTGTGGACCATAGAGCTTTGTAATTAGGGTCACGATCCGAAAACTAGTGGTACTTAGTGGGTACTTAGCGAATAAATTCAGTGTTGAAGTGATCTCCATCAGGCTAAGGAACAGCAGTACATAAGCGTGGTACTTGTATACATGAGTAAAACAGGTTGAGAGGCTCTAATCTAGAGTGTGAATCTTATAATCTTTTCTCCTCGTGTAGCTGATCTTTTTTCAAGCAACCCGTTAAGGATGAAGATATTCTGCCTCATTAAAAGACTATTTTCAAGTGTGCCAAGACTGCAGTCCACCATATAAGAGGGGTGACTGAGTTAAGCACATATCCAGACCAATAGGCCCACTCACCCACCCTGGTCTCTGCCACTATGCTTGGGCCAAATGTAGTGCAGCGAGGAATAGCTCATCTACTGGAGTGTCTGAGATCCGAAGATTATATTTATCGCCCGCTGCTTTACAATACGACAATCCCTCACCCTCTAGGCATCCACTCATCCAAACTACTGGATGCTTGATTTTTTAGTATTGTAAAACTTTCCCTAAGCTGAACAGAATAACCTTATGATAAGATATAAATGAATGAGACTGGATTGATGGTAACCCTCAACGTGTGCTACAGCCTGAGTTTGAGTCATCTGCCGTTTCCCGCTTGAGAGCGACCCACAGTTTCCACGTCCAGACGGGAAGATAGAGGGATTAATTCGAGCGTCAGAGCGGCTAACCGGTTCATCGGTTTGGGTCGCGCTCTCATCAATAACTCCCTCCCCCTCAACCATATGTATATATATATATATATATATATATATATATATATATATATATATATATATATGTATATATATAATATATATATTATATATATATATACATATATATATGTATATGTATATATACATACATATATATGTATGTATTTGCAAAGGAATTGTTTATGGTGGTTTAAATAAACAGGTTGTTCCTAACTGTCCAGAGCGCTTTAAGAAAGCAATTTACAGTCCTAAAAGAGATGGCGATTTATATTTTGCCAAAGCTGATAAGTCTAACACAGTTGTGATCTTAAACAAAGATGAATACCTAAAGAAAATGAATGACTTATTAGATGGTAGTAGTACTCACACCCTTCTTACCAAAAATCACTTAATGTTAATAGAAACTGTATCCAAAGATCTACCTCAATTAGCCCCCCCCCCTTTACCCCATATGTATGGTCTCATCAAGACCCATAATGTGTATATTTATATATGTATACATATATATATATATATATATATATATATATATATATATATATATACATGTGTGTGTGTGTGTGTGTGTATATAGTATATATATATATATATATATATATATATATATATATATATATATATATACATATATGTAACCGATTATGGGTGTGGTTACATAAGCTGGACTTAATGCGGGCAGTTAAATAAAGGTTATTTAATGGGTCAGTCTGGTGGCATTTGACATGTCCGTGACGATATCCTGTTTTGTCTGAATTCTGCTGCGTTAGATGTACTGTATGTGTTCTGGGAAAGCAAGGTAAGCAAGAGAGGAGTCTCGCTATGCTGCAAGCATGTGATCACGTGCGTGGTAGGTAATGGTTAGTAATGGTTACACACGGACTGATTAATATATATATATATATATATATATATATATATATATATATATACATATGCATATATGTATATATATATACATATGCATATATATATATATATATATTATATATGTATGTATATATATATATATATATGTAATGGTATAGAAGAGTCTTACAAGGAATTTTACCATACCGGAGTTAATCAACAGACCATATGTGTACAGAACTTATAAGATAAGTGAAGAAGTAACGTTCGCTATGATAGATATAGAATAAGGAAAATTCCTGGAAAAGCTGACTTATCGGAAAATCATTTGATAAACGCAGGGACTGTTCAGTGCAGATTAGCTAAGTTATAATATAACTAATGTACACTTAAATAAAACGTTCCCGAATCATGATACAATTCTATTGTGATTTTCGTACTTTAGAAGAGAGGAAGCCTATTTGCTATCGAACGTATACAAAGGGAGGTTTGTATATGTAAATGACAGTATGTAAAATATAAAATGTTTTTCAAGATTCTCACATACAGAAGGTGAGGAATAGTTGAAGAATGGATATTGGGTTGGATTGAGGGATTCGAACCTACAGCTAAGTAAATTTAATTCTATCACGTTTCCGATTATGCCAACAGCGCACGTACTTAAGAGATAAGCTGCTCCATTAATGAGTGTCTACAGACAATGCATCATCTAACTGAAGAAAACACTACAATAAACCTTTATGTTTATCTTTTGTAGATTACGAAAAAGGGCCGTGGCTCTGTAGTGTATAAGGCAACAGAGAACTTTACGCAAACAAGCACACTGTCAAGATTTTACAGAACACTTGTGCAAAAGGCATAGGTACATAAAGATTACTAGGACGACATAGAAAAAAATCAAGATCGAAAAATCAGTACATCAGGAAAGGACATTTTCATCCAAGCTTCTTATATCTTGCTTTGATGGCATTTTCAGAGAATTGAGTTCAAATGGAAAGGATTGAATATTAAATTAAAATGATTTAATCACCTCCTTACATACCCTTTTCTCTGGAGAACTGTCAGCCGTGCCGTTGTAGGCAAGGTTGCCAAATGCAACCGACACTAACAATCTAATTTAAATTTCAAAGGAACAATCTTGACCCCTCTTGCTCTGTTCTCCGAGTACATCCCTTTATACTTCCATAAAAAAAAAGTGTATTCCTTCACTCTCCTCCATGCAGCACAACAATCATTTAATCTACACAGATGAAATAAAAATTGACGGAAACCGGTGGAATAGCCGAATGCGTTTTTGGGGGATACCGTAGGGAAACAAACTGTCCCCAAGCGAGCATGCGTCCCCACCAATGCCTGTGCGGAGGCATTCCCGCCTAAACCAGTGGAGATTATTCTCACCAAAAAGCGAATACCACGCGGAATGACATACTGTAGGGTTTCCATTAATACAGACGATTTGAACGAAAATGACAAATATACATAAAAGTAACATATTTATATTAGAGAACTGGGAATGAAACAAATTGGTGTATACCAAGTAACTCACTCGTGTGTCGGAAACATTCCCGCCTAAACCTGTGCAGATTATTCTCACCAAAAAGCGAATACCACGCGGAATGACATACTGTAGGATTTCCATCAATACAGACGAAATAGATGATTTGAACGAAAATGACAAATATATATATATATATAATATATATATATATATATATATATATATATAAATAACATATCTATATTAAAGAACTGGGAATGAAACAAATTGATATATACCAAGTAACTCACTCGTGTATCGGAAACATATTTTCAATATAGACCTACGGCTGATAAAATCCCGGAAGAAGTGATAGTTCCGAGACATTCTTACCCTCCACCCTTCACTTTCCTCCACACAATCCCAACCGTTACGTTTGAATCGAATGCTTGCGAGATGCCCCGATGACAAGTGACATCCAGTGATGCATGACACACTTCCTGACAGACAACCTTTACCTACCCAGGGCCATCGGGCGCCTTAAAGCAGAGCTTCAGTATGCAGGCAGCACCTGGTTCGATTTTATATATTCTCCTTTCTTCCTGATGCCATAGCCCTACATATTATAACAGTCTGTTAAAAGACGTCTTGTTCTTAGGGGCAAATATTTGTACCGTGTAAGTGATCTTTTCCTGTTAAAGGAAATGCACTAATTTTTATTTCTATATTTTTGGAGTTATAAAATCGGGTACAGCTATGTATGTAACCATGTAAGTATTAATACCGTTTGCATTTTTTTTTCTTTTTCAACCAAAGCAGAAAAATAGAAAAAGCGTAGTGAATTATCAATCAGTAGACAAACGCGTTCAGGAGCACATTGCAATAATCGAAATCAAACCGACTCTTGGCTTGTAACTGGATATATTAATGTACCATGTTACCGATAGCTGCAGTTGGACAAAGAAAAGCGTTGATATATTTTCCTTAGAACAGGAATATCAGCTTAGGGGCGACACGCGTACAGAAACAATTTTTTATATGATGCCAGTCGTGGTGACAGGAATATCAGCTTAGTGACGACACACGGGTACAGAAAACATTTTTTGCATGGTCCCAGTCATGGTGTCGCTTGCTTGATGTGCTGATCTGATCACGGGTAAAACGTGCTAGAGTAACTATTGCATCGTGCATGATCTTAGTCATGATATTCATATGCAAAACTGTTGTGTGACGAACATAGGTACCGCATTCTTCTTGTTTCGGACGGCTGGGACTCTGGGATCGAATGCACACATACATACACTCAAGTACGGAAGTGTAGTGGTACCGCGCTCGACCGCCTCTTCAGCGATCTGAGTTCGAGTCCCGCCCAGGGTTGAAAATTTGAGATTGCCGCATTGTGAGCCGGCACTCCAACTCTGGTGGGCATGGAGTTGGTGTGCATGTGTAAGGTCATAGCAATACCCATAGATCGGGCATTATACGAGATCAGAGCTTTTATTCGGGAGGGTAAAATTTGTAAATCATGGTTCCAGCACGTGATCCAGACCATCGTGAATCACAAACACAACAAACACACACACCCGCGCTCGTACACAGACACACATATATGCATACTAGTCTACCGCCCACTGTTTTGCGGAGAAAATATCTTTGAGGCCATGACTAAGGAAGTAAACCCTGACAGGAAATCCAAAGAGAGGAACCCGAAGGCTGTTTATGGTGATACGCCTCATCACATCGTCATCTGATATCCCCCTGTAGTTATGGTTATCTCCAAACGTGATTTTATTTTCATCGTTATTTACATTATTATAGTTTTTATTTATTATTTTATTATTAATATTATTTTTTTCGCATCTGACCTAGATATGGATCAAAAGGTCTCCTGTCGGCATGCTCCGCCTTTGTAATCCTTTGTAATCCTTTGAAAAGGGAGAAATGGAACTTGGGCACAATATTTTATCCACATTGAGCACCCAAGCATAAGAGCTCATGCGTAGTGAAGGTGGAGAGGACACCACTTCACGCTCATGAGCTCCGACTATGCGGAAACAAAGGGAAATGCAATCTGGAGTTCACTCGACGACGCGAGTGACTATTTAGTCACATTGTCCAGCTACCACCCGCTAGAGCCGGGCAGCTCTAAGACACTGATCTGTCACATCTGACTGCTTCATTGAGTCCCTGGGGCAAGATCATAGGCTGATAAACAAGTGAAATCAAGTTCTCGAAAAAAAAAAAAAATCGAAACAAAAAGACTACCCGATGAGTCTTGAAACCTGGAACATCAAAATTCTGTGTACCGGACTAGTAAAAAAAAAAAAAAAAAAAAAATGACAGAGTGGACTGAACAAATTGAAAGAAAATGTAGCTGCCCTCAAAGAAACACGATTAATTAACACTGGACTCACCAAAGAAACCAATTGCGTGTTCTATTGGCAAGGGTTTAATGGAGAAGACCGACGTCTATACAGAGATGTTTTTACAATCCACAACAGCCTGCTGGATTCCATTGGCATGGCAGCAACTGAATCATGTCCAGTTGAGGACATGCACAAGGGAAGCAACCATCATCTTGTCACACACCAATCCTGAACGCCAATAACGAGAGCGAATCGAAATTCTACGCAGGAATAAGCAAAAAGGAAAAGGAAGCCCCAAAGGAAGAACAAATCTTCATTCTGGGTGATTTCAATGCTCACGTCGGTGCTGAGTACTAGTCATGACCCTCTCGGATAAGTTAGGAGAGGACAATATGAACGAAAACAGACAGAGACTACTGGAGTTTTGCTCAGAACACCACTTTTAGTTGACCAATCCCTATTTCGATTGCAAGCAGGATCATAATGTCTCGTGGCGCCATCCTAGGTCATCCCACTGGCACCAACTAGAGCTGGTCCAAGTAAGGAGAGATACACCAACACAGTGCACTTGACCAGATCCTGTCACAGCGGAAAAACTACGGACCAACCACAAGTCCCGGAAACAGGTTACATCAGATCGAGTCGCCTGGAGCCGCTTCCCACAAAGATCACCTGAGATTGGAGCGGAAGGATTAGCGTCATAGCAGGAAACAGAGCGAGCGCTCATACACCTGGACCACTATGACCAGGCGATTTTACCGCCGCTTGCCGTTTAAACTCACCACCCTACCACTCATATATATATATATATATATATATATATATATACATATATATATATATATATATATATATATATATATATATATATATTAATGGTATGTATGGGCAGGTGGTTTTCTCTTATGTATACCTTTCATTCCACGTTACTTCAGGAACCCCTAAAAAACACTTAAGAACTGAACATGGCATAGACCTGACAAGAAGCATGCTAGAAGAAAATACAGAGATTTTGGATTGCTTCCCAATCTTAGACTGATTATATATCAAAGAGTTGAGCCCTAATTTAAACATTCAAACAGAGGACTTTAAGGCACTCCCAAACATACGAATAACCGCCACTAACCCAAGCACGCAACAAACCGTCATAAACTAAAGTATGCTACAAAACACCATAAACCCAAATATGGGACAAAACGCCACAAAACCAAGCATGCAACATTTCGTCACAACCCGAAGCCGCAGGCTCTCCCAAGCATACGACAACCCGCCACTACCCGACCTTCCCGGTAACCTCTCCCAATTACCCAGTGAGCTCCCCCAGTGAAGAGCAAGTATGAACATAAACATATCAAATGTAATGTCATCACCACATTCTCCGGAACATTCTTCCCTAACCACACAGTAAAAATATCCTAAGCTACTGATGAAGGGTCTTGTAACCGAAATCGCGATCTAGTTATAATGACTACCTATAGTGAAGTCATAAACATACTTTCAAAGGAAAACAAGTCCATAGTAAGACATATGGAAAATACTCTTAAGAAAATAAATGCACAACTAGCAATCACTTTCAGTGAGGCATATATATATATTCTTGGAGTAATCTCTCTGATACAATTCTTGTTAAATTGAATAGCCGCTGACGTTCTGACGATCTGTGTAGCTGATCGCTCAAAATTGCGGAAGATCTTTTTTTCCTCATTGTTCAATGTGGAACAGAAGTTTCCGATATTCATATATATATATATATATATATATATATATGTATGTATGTATATGTATATATATATATGCATTTGTGTACATAAGGATATGCCAGTGTAAATGAGGAAATACAGGTGCGATTACGTTCAGTTAATAAGAAAAACAAAAAGCATGCAATTATCTTAATGTACATGCAGTTCACCGTTGTACGGCAAAGGCGAAATTATTTAAATGATTTACGGAGGAAGTATTTTAATGAGGGCTGGCGCACTCTTGAGCAAATATTTGGGTTTTCTTTCGGATGATGTACATCAGCTGGATGCGACGTATTAAAGACGAAGGGAACTGCAAGAAAAGAGAATTTTAAAGAATTATGTTTTTTACAAAATCATATATAAAGGTGCACGGGCATGGCAGAGAATGAAATGTAAGAAATGATAATGCAAGAAGGGCATGATGGAGGCGACCATCCGGAAAGAAGAGGAATCTGAAAGAGGAACCGCTGTGTTGGAGAGGGGAGGCGGCACAGCGGCCCACGACGAGAAGCCATATTCAAGTTCCCAGAGAGGGAGCACCGGGGGTAGGGAACGTGAGTGACTTTCCAATTACCCGTCTCAAGTTGTGTGGGGCGCGTCACTCGCACGTCACCCCCCGCCTCTCCCCCCTCCCACCCGTCCCTTCGCCGGGCGTCGGGCGTCGCGTCACGGACTTTGAACGTTGCGAATGGGAAGTCGGGGCTGAGCGCCGCGCCGCGTGCGAGCGAGGAAGGCCTGGCGAAGGGAGGGAGGGAGCCAGAAGCGGGGTGTGCTTGCTCCGGCACCTCGGAACCAACCAACCAACCATATTATAACCTGTCGCTCTTTGGTTAGTATAGGCGGGAATGAGGTAAAGGCTGGCAGTGGGAAATGTCCAGAGCCTGTTTGAAAGAGGGTTAGGAAGGAAAAGAAGTTCTTGGAAGTATGGTGATGATGATAATGATGAGCCAAAACGTTCGGAGATGTGAGATTGATCGAGGGAAGATAATAATGACGAAAAAGAGTGAAAGAGACTACGTGGTAATAGATGCGTTCTTTCGTACTCATGATTAGGACAACCCTGTTCTAGTGTGGTCATCCGATGGGGATGTTGATGTTCCATTTGTACTGTATGTGTACATATATATGTATGTATGCATGTATGCATGTATGTATGTATGTACTGTATGTATGTATGTATGTATGTATGTATGTATGTATGTATGCATGTATGTATGTATGTACGCATGTATGTATGTATGTATGTATGTATGTATGTATGCATGTATATATGTATGCATGTATGCATGCATGTGTGCATGTATGTACGTACGTATGTATATAAATTCATCATCTCACTCCCACAAAGTGGGAAGTGAGAAACCTGTTAGGGCAACCCCTGTCAGTTGCGGCAAGCCGCTGGGCGTGTTAGGCCGATGTGTGGGTCACCTTCTCGCTTGACGAAGTCTGTCGGGAACCAACGCAAGAAGCACACAGCGGGTTTCGGGGATCGAACTCACAACAACCTGCTCATGAGTTCGACACGGTATCCACTTAGCTACCGCGCGGCCCATATATATATATATATATATATATATATATATATATATATATATATGTATATATATATGTATACATATATTTTTTTTTATATATATTATATATATATATATATGTGTGTGTGTGTGTGTGTGTGTGTGTATATATATATACATATATATGTATGTATATGCAGTATATATATATATGATGTATATATCATCATATATTTTTTTTTTCTTAAAGAATATGACACCTCAAAGGATGAGAAACCTCGAATTGTTGATCATTTTTATAAGTCGCAGAAGGTCACTGGTTTCCCCTTTTGTGCAACGTGTTTGTTGCAGGTGTAGATTCCTTAAAGTTGCATCACCAAATGCTATTAGCTCCGCGCTGCCGTTTGTTATCCCTTTTCATGTTCAATAAGCGGAAGCTTTTTGTCTCTACGGCTCAAGGACGCCTCCTCGGGCGATGAATTAAAAATTACTTGAAGTTTGATATCTTTTGTTACTCTTTATGTTGATAACGAAGACCGTCTTAAAAAAAAAAAAAAAAAAAAAAAAAAAAAAAAAATTATAATACAGTTTCATTTGATCAAAGAATATGATTCAAATGAAGTCTTGGGTAAAAAGGTTTGAAGTGAATGTAGCTGACATGATTTCCAAAGGGAAACTCCAATCTCCTCAGCGACACTTCATTTTTTTTTTTAATTATCTTAAGAATATGAAAACGAACCTGTTCTCAAGGTTCCGGATGATGTTTATGTTTTAGAAATTGTTAGATTAAACTAGTTTTGTTTACTTCTTTATTTCTGTTTGCTTACGTCTTTATTGTCTTGAATGGAAGAGACAGTGAACTATCGGCGGCAAAATGCAACAATTCATGTGTTTGTTTATTTCTGCAGTTGTTATAAAGGCAACTAGATGCGCAGATTGAGTGCATAATTTTACTAAAAAAGATAGCAAACGTGTTTTTAATGCTTTTCGATAAGTGGTACGTGTACTAGCCTCTCAGCCGAGAGCGCTGAGGTTTTGATCGTTCGTAAAGGCTAGTAAAATGGATCAGTCTTTATGAGACTAAGTTCTTTAGAATTAGCTATATCATTTATCAATTTATCTATATATTCAGTTATATATTCTATATTTGTTTCTATCAATTAGGTTATTTATTAATCTATTTATGTTTGTTAGTTTGCTTTTGCAATTGTGGCCTATTTAGGGCTGTCCTTACAGACGGTCAGACAAACAGATACACACGTTCATGCTACTAGAGTATATTAAATGTACAGCTGACAAAACAGTGAAAAGATTATTATGATACATAACAAATCTTCTGATGGAGTTGGAGATGCTGTTATCACCGGAGTTCCAAGAACCGTAGTCTATATAAAAAAAAAAAAAAATACATACAATCCCGATATGACAAGACGATCCCTCATCATGTCGACATTCCCCGGAGGCATACGACATCCGTAAATACTCAACAAAGACCGAGTACGTCACCGCGTCGAAGAGATTAACCATAATAGGTTAACCGTGAGACCCAGGTGATTGAGGTTATCTGGCCAGACAGTAATCTGTGAGCTGAAGTCACCGTCGTGGTCAACATGCTCTCGTACAAACGAGGTCGAACACTGTATCGTGAATTACGACCAACAGAAGTCCCGAAGAATGGAAAGTGTACAGCAAGGCAGAAGGAAAAGTTGAAACTATAAACGGTTGATAGCAAACGCAAGATTATCACTGTAATAATTCCTTTTACCTGGAAACATTTAAAAAACGAGTCAAGAAATTTTTAAACCAGAAAAGAAGTATAGATTCAGTGCCTCTGGATTTTGTGAAAGTTTTTGATAATGTTTCGCTCGCATTTCATAACATTAAATTAGAAGAATGTTAACGATCTTGATAACTAAACAATCTTGAACAGCATTCGTTGTTCTGAATGGAAAAGCTAACTGGAAAGATTTTACGAATGGAGCTCCTCAATTCCGTTCTTGGGACACTTTTGTTTCGTAGTTTATGAAATCAACTAAATTGCAGATTGAAATTGTGAATCTTCGATATCATTCACGATAACAACCACCATATTTTGCAAGTGTTTCATGAATGATATTACGCGCTCTATAGATTCTTAGGCACTATCTACTTGTTGACAGGATGTCAAGACTCACACTAACTTGTGCCCTGTCTTTTTTTTCACATGTTGAAATAAAGTTCCAGGCATCTGTACATGATTCGGTAGAGAAATATATATTACTCATTTTGACTTTGTTTTGCAGATTAATGCCTCGGCAGTCATTATCATCGAACGTGCTTACTCTGGTCAGAAGTTGATTTGCAGCCATCTGATCCCTCACAAGAGAAAACTCGGACATTGAAGTAAGTACGAGTTTTTTGGTGTTTATGGTTTCCGACATGGACGTAGGATTAGTCTGGTATAGTTGTCATAAATTCAACTTAATAACACTCTAACAATTTGCTATAGTTAAATTTTTTTTTTTTTTTTTTTTTTTTTTTTTTTTTTTAAATCAAGGCTAGAGTCTTTGATGTCTGTCCACTTTCATACGATGCCGACCTTAAGAACTCATGTTTGGACTTATATTTATGAATAAAAGTTAATTGACCATTTTGGCTCTTATATTCGACTCCTTTTTTTTCTTTTTTTTCTTATCATCATGGGGCGATTTTATCTAGCAGAATGAAACCGCGTAGTTTCAACGACCAAGTATCATATTGAATGTCGTTAAGTTATTGGCAAGGCAAACTTAGTACTTTAGGAAAATTCAAGAGCATGATCTACAGTGTGCTTTCTCAAGTAGACCCGCTAATGCTGTCATTGTTATCGGGTTTGCCAGACAGGCTAGCCCACATTTTACTTAAGTAACGAATGAGTAGTGACTGAACACCTTATTTTCGTCCATCTCAGAAGATATGTTAGTGGAATGGAGTGGATTCAATAGTTACCTCACTGGATCTCAAGCACCATGCATAGCCAAACCAGCGACCACGTGCCTTTTCTTACCGCTCGCTGATTCTCTTCCATCATATCTGGATACTGCATTAACCTTACTGGTACACATGCGGAAATCAATGGGTGAGCTGGGTATTCCATATTTGTATCTTTTAATTGTACTTGAAAAAAGCTGTAATAAGCGAAACGTCGTACAAATAAAGGCTCCGTCCTCATATGGTGTTTATCTCGTCAATCTTTTAATTGGTGTGTTTTTGTACAGTACCAGCAGACCAAATAGACCCAGCGAACCAAATAGTCCCAGTGGATCAAATAGTCCTAGCGGACCAAATAGTCTGAGCCTCAACAATTTCAGTTGATCCTTTGTCCTGGTGGTATGCGCACCTTACATTCAACCTCTTCCGAAACAGTTCCTACCTGGAGGACCCAAGACCTTCGGATAACTGTACCACTATCTTGAAAAAAAGCACTTACATTCAGTCAGACGCCAAAGGTTTGACCTAGATTTAGATTTAGTGACATCATTGAAGATGAGTCTTGATTCTGTTTCTGTTGCGTTGTTTGAATGCTATGGAGATGTCTTACCAGAAGACCATGAGTAGGAGTAGCAGGTTCGGTGAGGATCTACGAATTGGATCCTGACAACCATCTGTCCTTTTTCTCACTAGAGTTACCATTATGAAGAAGGATCACAGGTAACAACTGACACGATTACCTAGCACCACCGACTTAGGTGTCCATATCATAATGCCACAAGGAGATACATCATCATCAACTACGTGCTGAGGGCGGCCGTTGAGGGGATGAAAGGGGAGCGTGTGATCTGCAATAGCGCCGACGTGTTAGCGGTTCTTGTCTTCTGGATGTGACGTGACGGAAATAGATTGAAGATGAGCGCCAGATAAAGTTGGAGCACTTGTGTGGAGTGGTTACAGTGGATTACGAAGACAAAGCATGCCGACAAGAGTCTATCCAAGTCGTTTGTAAAATTGAATAAACGAATGTAGGTAAAATAAGAGAAAATGAAATGAAAATAATCAAGATAATATTAAATAAAACAGGATATGATAGAGTACAAGAAAGTAAATCAATAGGTATGTAAACAAATTTACAAACTAATTGATAGACATTACAGGAAATTGTTTTGGCATTTATTAAATTAGATTTCAAAACTTCGAACTGCACTAAATGTTGCAATTAGCAAAACTGTTTCTATCTACTTCAAAATTATACATATTGGCAGATGATTTTTTTAGCATTTAATGTGAAAATATTGTAAATTCTTAGGAGGTCAATTCTGTTTAGAATCTTGGAAACATGCATCAAGCTTCCCCCACCCAAAAAAAAAAAAAAAAAAAAAAAAAAAATAGTGAAAAACATTTTTAAATATGTTATGTTGTTGCCATATTATTTGTTTCTAATATCTAGTATAATTTCAGTAGTTTAACGTTGTTCCCTTTCCAATCTGTCAGTCTTATCCAGAGTCAGGGACCACCCGGAAAGAGCATATTCCAGATGTGGGCGGACTTAAAATCTTTACAATTGGTTGATGATAACAGGAATATTGATGTCAAAAAATGTGTTATCATTCCTAGAATACACTGCAAAAAATGGACAATATGGCTTGCAAATGCGAAAATCATCTGTTCGTATCATCCACCTTTTCTCCTTAATTTCTGCAACCACAATTGATACTTCTCCTTATATCTGTGTATTTGAGGGAACACAAAATTAATTGTATACTGGCTGTGCAAAATTCGTGTGCTTCCTGTGTCACCAGGATAGCAGAGGAGGATCTCAGCCACATGATGGGTCAGACTGGCTTCCGAGGATCTCTTCTACTCCTGGTTAACATAGTGTGGTCCGCTAGTTCATGGTTAAGGAAAAATAAATTCGACGAGATAAACACCATACTTGAAACACCATACTTGAAAAAGCTGTAATAAGCGAAACGTCGTACAAATAAAGGCTCCGTCCTCATATGGTGTTTATCTCGTCAATCTTGTCGGCAAACTGGCACTTTTAAGGAAAAATAAGCTCATTGTGCCACCAATTCACATCAAACTAGGACTAATGAAAACACTTTAACTAAAGCGCTCGAGCATGAAAAGCCTAATTTGCAGTATTTAAGGATAATCCTTCTAAGGTGACAGCCCAAAAATATAGGTGTCCGTGGGTTTGTAGAAACAGAAACTCATGAAGAGCAAATATTTTGAATCTGTGATGGGTGAAATCTTGTTGGATTGGCGTGCATTTAAAGATGTCTGTCAAGGATTACTTGGTAAGCAGTAGAGTGAAAACTACGTTAGTTTGATAGATAGCATGATCTAGTGCTTAGATCGCCTTGGTGATGTTTGTATGCGCATGTATCAGCCGAAATGGAAAACCGATGCAAAGGGATGTGGAGCGCCATCATGACCACTGACTTCTGCTGGGGACCAAGGCATACTTCAAAGGCAGCTCCTTCGTTGACAGTAACCGCATTGAAGTCACCCAAAACAACAAGTGCCCTTGGTGGCCTTGGTGGGCACTAGTCAACTATAGAGTCAAACCTGGCATAGAACATTTTTTTCTTTAATTTCATACTATTAGGTCATATACTGCGATAAGGAGGATGAAACGAAACATCGCTAAAATGTGGCCAGCGAAGATTTGAAGAAAGATGTATAAAGGTTTCTTTAGTGGCGATATATATATATATATATATATATATATATATACATACATATATATATATATATATATATATACATATATATATATATATATATACTGTATATATATGTATATATATATATATACTGTATATATATATATATATATATATATATGAAAGGTTTTCTTCGATATTGTAAATTGCAGATGTCGCACTTGGCGAACAGTATTATTGCAAGCTGGTAGGGTGGCCATGGTTAGACCATGGTGTTTAACCCAGCCGGTAGTATTGCCATTCGGGTTAGGTATAGTTCGGAAATGTTATTTTTTCAAACTCTTACAGTTCAGGAAAACTCTTACAGCTGAACATAACAGCTCAGGAACGAACAGAATGATATTTGTAACACAGGGTGCTGCAGGGTTGAAAGGATAGATAAAAAATATATTACTCCAATGATGCCAAGGCTGCCCGTCAGGTTAATCTATGAATGGCACATTTTGAAGAAATATTTGAGTTGTGGCCGGCTCTCGATAATGATGATACGGTGCAGGCATGAAGTATTTGTAGGGAGTCATATGACGATGATATGGATTTATGGGTTGCTGCTTCTGTTGACGAGGAAGAGGAGGAGGAGGTGATTTACTTTACCCATATGGAGACGAAAAGATATTCCGCATTGCTTCTTCAGCAGTCAACATGACTCACGGCGCGAAAGGTAGACATCTATTCACTGACTTCAAGCTGCCGAAGAGAACGGCGCCAGTGTTTACATTATATCACAGTATCCCACCTAAATACCCATAACTACATACATACATACATGCATACATACGTACATACATACATATATACATACATATATACATAAATACATACATACATACAGTACATACATACATGCATACATAAATATATACATACATACATACATACATACATACATACTTGCATACATACATACATACATACATACATACATACATACATACATACATACATACATACATACATACATACATACATACATACATAATACTCTATTTGAATAAGCACGTGCAACAACCGTCGTCACTAACCAACCAGCCCCATTCGCCCCTCATTTGGGAGGCGGGGCCAATTATCAGGGTATTAGTGATTCTGGAAAAGGTTATCAACATATGGGCTGCCCCCGTCGGCAGTCATTTCCTGAGTAGATCGACCAATTGAAAACCAATGAGATGTATTTTCTGTTCCGCTCGTGGCGCAGTGGGTAGGTGGGCGGGCGCCCGGCTGGCTAAGGGATCTGGGCCGAGGGAAGATCTCATCCTGCTTTGGGAGGAAGATCAAACTGGTTTTCTCAGTAAATGTTGAGGTCGTTCTAGTGCGAAATAGGTAGAGGGATGTCAAGTTAATCTAAGTAGATTTTAAAGTAATAAATAAATAAATAGACAAACAAATAAAGGACCGTCTAAGTATTTATTGGTTAGGGTCAATAATGACAGTAATGGTAATAATAGCAAGAATGATAAGAATAAGAATGATATAATGATAATAATAATGATAATAATAATGAAAATGATAAAGATAATGATGGTGATGATATTAACAATGATGATGATAATGACAAAAAAAATAATGATAGTGATAACAACAGCAATAGTAATAATGATAAAGATAGTAATAATGATATTGAGTCGCCAAAAAGAAAATATTACTTGTGTATCATGGGAAAAGTAGAGGGTAAAACTTGTGAAGGAGAATTATTTGATAGAGAGTAAAAAAAAAAAACGAATATTAGAGGAAGGAATCAGAATGTTCTAACTCCTTTATTATAATGACGTCTTAATCTGCAAGAAATCGTCAGCATCAAAGCTGTAAATAGCGCCACCGTGTCCAAGAGATGGATTAATATAGTCTTCACTATTTCCTCATTTCGGCGTTCCCTCAGCTGAATAAAATCAATTGGCGTTTAGCAGGATAAATTTCGTGAAATATGTCATTGACCTTACAGGACAGTAGCAAACAAGTGATCTTATACTTTACTAAGTGCCTGCAGAAAACAAAAAAGCTACTTGAATACAGTGGAGTTGATGGAAACTGGTCATATACTCGTACATCACTTTTGAATGAAGAGATGCGTTAGAGGCAATGGAAACGTGTTGCATGAAAGGTATTATCACGATCCCAAAGCAAACAAGATAAACGAACAGATAATTAATCAGTTGCCGACGAAGCAGAACCGTTTATTTCTGCGAAAAGAGACGGACGCCAAGTTAGGATCGAAAAGACCTAAGGGATCTGTTTGGTTCCGGTGACGCCGCGGGTCCCGCGTGGTCCCGCGTGGCAGCGACAGACTCCATCCCAGCATCGGGTCATGATTGCAATCAAGGGCCCGGACGGAGTTGATTGATGTCAATTAAACTCAGGGAGGGATGATTAAAGAAGTTGAGACGAGAGAGCTGTCTGACTTCGTACCCTGTATTCCGTAAAAATAATTTCCGTTTGCTCATGTGTGTTGTCAACTTTGGAATCGACGCCGTTCAGTGTTTGTATAGAGACTCCCCCCAAAAAAAAAGAAAATAATGGTTTGTAATTGAGAGAAAGAACATTTCTATAATATTTCTATATCAAACAAATTTTCCTGATAATCTGAAAAAAGTTACCTTAAATCAGCTACTCCAAGGGGAAGGAAGGTCAGTATGAAAGTTTGTATTTGTAGAAGGATCAATCTGGTGAGTCTGATCGGTGTGATCAGTAAAGTGTACGGACGTGTGGTGATTGAGTGGATTAGAAGAGGAACAAAGGGAGTGATTAGGGAAGAGCAGCGAGGGTCTAGGAGAGGAAGAGAGTGCGTAGCAGATGCTTTTGTGTTAAGAAAAATGAGGAGCGAACGCCAGGAGGCACGTAGTTGCGGCCGGAGCCGTCACCTTTCCTCTATGCCTTTGGAATGTTGGAACAGGTAACAGTCACTACTGGGAATCGGAGATAAGTGCAGGATTCGAACCCACAAATATCTCCAGTACCCAGAGGGAATGCTCAGATCGTCACTCCGAAAATCCACCTACATCAAAAACAGGGAAACAGGTGCGGAAAAGCCAGACTTACGATACTTTGTGTTCCCAGATTCGGACTTTTCCCGCACACTGAGTAGGACACTTAGACCCTCAGGTTTGGTAGTTGTCAACGACACGGGGAAGAAAATCGGACACTTGGTGAGGAGGAACACACAACCACACCGACTCCAGCTTAAGACCCAGTCACACTAAGCTTACGACCTGTTTCCGACCACCGGCGACCAGGTGGTCGTAGGCCGGTTGCAGGTAGTCTTTGGAAGTCGCTGGTTGTCGGTAATAAGACAGATGAATAGATAGATCGATAAATAGATATATTACAACATACACTGAATAGTTCCCAGTACATAGATTTTCATCTTATCAACTACATTAAATTTTTCCATTTCAGTTCCTTGTGTAGGTTTTGTGTCGCCGACTGATCGCTTGATTTTCGGTCGAAGGTGGTCGGAAACAGGTCGTAAGCTTAGTATGACTGGGGCTTTAGTTTACAAAATTCCCTGGAACGGATGCGACAGCGCATATTTTGGAGAAACACACAGAGGACTGAGAGACACCACCGTGAGACAAACGCTCCTGTGAACCACGTAGACATAGAAAATACTCTTATCAGATTAGGAGAAAACTACCATTTTGGCCCAAAGACCACAAAAAAGGAAAATAATTGAGTCTCCACACATAACTAATTATGACACCACAAACGAAAGAGCAGGAGTCTTAAAGTTGGTAAAAGCCACAGCCGCTTATGCCCTTAATGAGTACTCCGGAACATGCACCAGACCATCTAAGTATCACACACCTCACCTGTAACTTCCTTCATTTATACATATATATATATATACATATATGTATATATGCATATATGTATATATATATATATATACATATATATATATATGTATATATATATCTATATATATATATATATATATTCATATTCATATATATATATATATATATATTATTTATTGCATGTGTACACATATATATTTTTCTACCCTTCATTTTCATTTTTCACTTCTATTCCTACTGAGACTGTTGTATTCTTCTTAATACATTTTTTATCGTTCTGTATCAAAAGTCATGCTTTATTATTTCTTTTACCTTTCCCATCAGGATCTTTGTCCATAATTTATTTCAATACTCAAACAACACCTCGACGTGTCCTCAACATCGCTTATTATTGTATATCTTCTTCTCTTTGATATCATTATCGACGAAATACCTTCATTCCACCTTACCTTATTTTCCTTCATTTCATTTTATTTCACTTTGAAATGTTTTATTTATTAATTGTACTTTTCTTATAATAATTTATCTCGTTTCATTCTACTATTTCTTGTTTTGTGTATATATATATATGTATATATATATATATATATGTATATGTATATACATATATATATATATGTATATACATATATATATTGTGTGTGTCTGTGTCTGTGTGTGTGTGTGTGTGTGTGTGTGTGTGTGTGTGTGTGTGTGTGTGTGTGTGTGTGTGTGTGTGTGTGTGTGTGTGTGTGTGTGTGTGTGTGTGTGTGTGTGTGTGTTTGAGGGGACTGAAATTTGCACACTAAAGTATTTTGTGCTGGGTAGCACCAAACATTTTTATCTATCTTAGGGGAATCTATATGGAGTAGTTATAACAATTGATACCTAGAATTTTACGACGGGAAACCCGCAGCCCCACAGGAGCTGACAACAGTCCTTAGCCCCTCCCATAGATCACTCTGGGAAGACACGTTGGGCTATTGTGTGTTGCGTTAGTGTGGGACATGGGGGGTGGCAATTGCAAGTTACCAACTCTCCTTGTGCTTAAAGGCGGAACAAATAAAGGTGTCTACTCTCCCAACTGGAAGAAAGATTTTGGGTCCAATATGAAGAGCAAGTGTCAGCCCCTCGGGGTTGCACCACCAGACATAAGTGAGAATATTGGGTTTGAATATGTGAGGCAGGGAGATGCTCCTCTATGACGTCCATCTTGCAAGGTCACCACCTGTCATTCATAAGTTGAAGGACAAATTATAAAATAAAAAAGTGGCATGATTTTCTCTGTTGACATTATGATTAATCTGTCTGTCGATTCACGCATTTAGGGTAAGGAAAAAAGTGAATCAAAACACGAGAGGATCGTGACAATGGATAACAAAATGATATTCACGACTTTTCGCTCATGAGATTAAGGATGCTTGGCTCCCTTCGATCGGCGGGTTCGATGCAGCATCCTGACAAAGACCAAAGCCAACTAACCCCCGCGTTGTCCACTCTTTTTTTTTCCCTCCTCCTCGCTGACAAACTTTACCCAACTTGGCCGCCGCAGTGAGCTCTCTCTCGTTAACTCGCTCTCTCTCTCTCTCTCTCTCTCTCTCTCTCTCTCTCTCTCTCTCTCTCTCTCTCTTCCCCTTTCTCTCTCTCTCTCTTCCAGTTTCTCTCTCTCTCTGCCTCTCTCTGTCTCCGTTCCTCTCTCTGTCTCCGTTCCTCTCTCTCTCTCTCTCTCTCTCTCTCTCTCTCTCTCTCTCTCTCTCTCTCTCTCTCTCTCTCTCTCTCTCTCTCTCTCTCTCTCTCTCTCTCTCTCTCTCTCTCTCTCTCTCTCTCTCTCTCTCCATTCCTCTCTCTCTCTGTCTGTCTGGAGACACTAACTGTAGTCAGTGCCATAAGGACCTTTGCAGAAACCGTGCAGCCCAAAGTATGAGAGAAGTCTTTCTGTATTGACGAATTCCATTTAAATTTTCAGGTTCGTGAAGGCACATGAGCAGCAATCAAGAGGTTAATAGGAAGTGATTTTTAGAAAGAGGAAGAGAGAGAAAGAGAGAGAGAGAGAGAGGGGGGGGCGAGGGGGAGGGAGATGGGAGTGGGTTATTGATGCAGCTGCGTCGACGATGATGATGATGTCGTCCTTGCGATGTACACGTGAGAGGATCCGTTGGAATTGGGTGGAGTATCCTGTCAGTGTGTGAGTCAAGATAAGAGGGAGAGTGAATGGAATATTAGGAGATCATTTGATGTATGGGTGAGGAGAGGAGAGGAGGAGTGAGCATATGAAGATTACTGTGAAAAAGATACAAAAGACACAAATAATAGCTATGCATGTACCAAACACTAAACAAATAGTATCAAGTGCCTAACATATCAAGAAGAAATAATGAATATCAGGAACAGAACAAATCATGGTCTCTTGAAAAAAAATACAGTTTGATTAAAAATTTTCACTGGTGATGCATCGCATCCTCCTACTCACGGGTTTGAATCCCGCACTTCTCTCCAATTTCCAGCAGTGAGTGTTACCTGACCCCAAAGCAGATTACAAAGCAAAAGTGAGGGTTCAGCTACAGGTGCTTTCCACGTCCACCACTTGGAAATAAAACGCCCTAGAATTAGAATATTAAAAGAAAAATAAAGAAAAAGTTACTGGAAAGGTACTATCATTACCGGACTTGAAATTGTAAATGAGGCATAGAAATAAAACAATTAGGACAGATACATTAATTCAAGGTCCCCCAGAGAAACGAGGGTCATATCCTTGTGAAAGAGATAAACACCAGATGGATTGTTGGATAGCGAATAGTTCTGATAATACTACGGTAAATATTTCAGATATACACAAAGTTCGATACAGTGTACGATGTTCTAGTGGGTGTCGATGGCGGAGGAGGAGAAGAAGAAGGAGAATTTCGTGGAGTATTTCATAGAACTATCGTTATAGATCTGGAAGTGCGCTGCAATATCTATTTATTATTTTATTATTATTATGATTTTTTTCGCATCCGACCTAGATATGGATCAAAAGGTGTCCTGTCGGCATCCTCCGCCTTTGTAATCCTTTGTAATATTGAAGTGCGTGGATTTCACCTTTCAAGTTCGTCTAAGGGAGCAATCATTAATAATTTACACTCCAAAGTATGCTTCCACCACCAGGGACAAGACTGAGCCCCTTGTAATACTTCGAGGAAAAAAATACAGTGGCATGTATGACCGTGTAGTAGGCTATCTATTGGTTGGAGGTAAGTTTAATGTTGCTTACATAAGAACATAAGAACATAAGAATGAAGGAGACTGCAAGAGACCATAAGGCCTACACCAAGGTCTAAGTAAACAGGTCTAATCGCTGGAGTAGTTCTGCGCAGCTTCTGACGTCATTTAGATGCGTCCATTTTCTCTTTGTGATACATTGAAGAAAACTGTGAAACGCCAAGGATGACAGGAACTATAATATTTTATATATTATATATATATATATTATATATCATATATATTATATATTCATATATATAGACAGGAACTATAATATTTTATATATATTATATATATATATATTTTATATAATATTTGTCAGAATATAAATAATTGAGTGGAGCGGTGCGAGCGAAGGCGACGTCATTTTCGAACGACGGACCAACTTCAACTGACAGCTATAGGACCCGCTAACCCCACTTTGAACAGCCAAGTGACGTTCACGGGCTCGCTGCGCCAACTCCCTCGAAATTCGGTCGGAAGTGGTTAGACCTTATATTCTTAGATCTTGGCCTACACTAGGCAGCTCCGTATCCATCACCATCTGTCATCCCCATCCATAAAGTTGTCTAATCGTATTAAAGGTGTTCCTCAAAGGAATGTGAGTTGTTGTTGTTGTTGTTTGTTGTTGTTTGTTGTTGTTGTTTGTTGTTGTTGTTGTTGTTGTTGTTGTTTGTTGTTGTTGTTTGTTGTTGTTGTTGTTGTTGTTGTTGTTTCTTTAGAGTACTATGAAGAAGGGCAAAAAGTGGTAATGAGTATAATACTCGTGGATACTTCTCTCTGATTCTTTTATCATACCTAGTTTTGTACTCATTATGATTCCAGCTTCCGTTATATAATTTTTTAGGGAATCTCGGCTAGCACAAGAGTTTATTAATTTGTATAAAAAATGCATTTCTTCACATCCTTCAGACATGTGGTGTTTTTCAATTTGTTCATATAACCTCGTGGTGACTCAAATTCATCCATCACCTTCAGTATAATGTGTATAGTGATTCACCATGGCCTTGGATCACTTGTTGGACTCGTGATCGACATCTATTTCCCTCCAAGAAGAGAGCTCAGGGTGGATGGAATGGTGAGTAGAACACCATATGGTTGAAAATGACGATGGTAACTTGACTGATAATGTCTGGCAAACAACACGAAGGCACTATCACCAAATAATAATTTATTGTCACCCCTTACTTATTCTCTGTGAATAATATTGGGGCGTACAGAAAAAACTCTTAAAAGGGGGTAGCATTAAATTTCAAATATTACACCTTGCAGTGGCTTTTAACTTTTTCCGTTGCTTTCATCTTTTAATTTTTATTGTTTTTTCTTACTTTCTTAACGTAAACAAGTCTTGACCTTGGATTGCCCGATACATGTTTTAATCAATGTTTGAATTTCGATGATAAAACAACAATTGGCAGAGGTCTAGAACTTGAAAAAATAATACCACTTTGTAGTAGTCGCAGCAATTTAGCTAGTCAACCGTCGAAAAATTCGCACTCAATACTGTACTGCGCACTCTGTTAATCGAGTTAATAGTGTTTGTGCAGAGTGCTTTACAAAAATATATAATGATTTATCAAGGATATCACATGAGAGTGAAAACATGTTTCCGATATGATCTTTGACTTTGTCATTTTAATCTGGGTGGGTAATATGATGGAGTACAATATATAATATTATATCCACAAATGTCAGATAACGCTATAGATTCATTCACCGCATCTCCCTAATACCTTTTTTCCTCACTAATAAACAATGGACTGATAGCTGCTTCGAACTAAGAAAAGATATATGACTTCTAGTTGGTCATGAACTAATTCTCATCCGTAATATCTCACATAATTACATTTAGAATATACACATTCATTAATTTCTTACCGTTTGATTTTCATTTTAATATGGCTTCCGAACAAGAAAGGTGTGACAATTGTGATTTTTGTGGGTGGGAAATATAACCCCATAATGATAAAAAGTGACAAGTGGAAAACGTGGAAAACACATATATTGACAAATTGAAGACATGATTTTACCCAAGACAAATTGCGCATGACATAAATTTTACGTGTATAACCTGCATGTTAAGTAGATGACTTACCCACGTGTTGCCCACATGTTATATAGATGATTTATTCGGAGATTGTATTTCGTCCACGACCCGTACATATTCGTGAAGCCTATGACAGTTCCACATATTTGTCTTTTATTATATTTTTTTCTGTCAGGATAGGAACCAGTGTGTGACCGATAGGAAAGAGGTGTTAAATGGGTTTTTATTTGAGTATGATGTGTGTGTGTGTGTGTGTGATTGGACTCAACCACCATTTCATAAAGGGGCATTTCATATGAGTATGTATACACAGTATATATATATATATATATATATATATATATATATATATGTGTGTGTGTGTGTGTGTGTGTGTGTATGTATGTAAAGACAGACAAATATGGAGGTGAAGTGGCAAAATGAAACGTTAAGGCTAGAGTATGGAGCTTTATTCAGAACCAGACTTTTCAACCTCTTGGGCCTTTCTCAGTGGACTGAATACAGAATAAGAATGAAAGTCCGTCAACAGCTTACATGGTGATCTGACGACCCTGCGTGACTTCACTCCGGTCACGTTGTCCCCCCACACTCGCCGACCGCCAGTTGTGCGGACGTTTGAGCCCAGGACATAAACCCCTTACGAGAATTTGTGGTTTTCTCGGTGGCAATGTGTGCCGCCTCCAAAGCTTTCCTTTTCTTTTTTCCCATTTTCCTATGTAGAACGTGGGCTTCCAGTTTGGCAAATTATTTTCTTCATCGATATGAACTACTAGGGCATTTGATGTTCTGTGATGTTTCACATCCCTCTTGTGTTCTTCTAATCTTCTGTCCATGCCGCGTCCTGTCTCACCGCATTTCAATTTCTGTATGTTAGCCTCCATCGGGTCTCCCGATGTTGATGGCTTAGAATTAAAGTGCATTGTGGCTGTTAAAATGTATCTCTAATCACTGGGACCCATTCAGTGTTGTACATATATATGTATATATATATATATATATATATATATATATATATATATATATATATATATATATATATATGTATATATATATATGAGTGGAAGGGTGGTGAGGTAAACACTAAGAACCGTTGGAATTTTATTGCTGGTGTTTTACCTCACCACCCTTCCACTCATTCTGTCTTACGCACTTCAATATATATATATATATATATATATATATATATATATATACATATATATATATATATATATATATATATATACATACATATATATATATATGTATATATATATATATGATATATAAATATATATATATATATATATATATACACACGTATATATACACATACATATTTGGCTCGAAAGCCCTATTCAATCAATTTTCATAGTTTTCCAATAAATGAACTGATAAACCAAATACGTTTGATATGATTGCGCTGAAATAACTACGTAATGCTATTGTCACAAATATCCACATTTAATTAGTGATGACTATAATTGAATATTGAGTGCATGGCCACTGTTCCATTATGTAGATGAAACTATTTTGTTAGTCTAAGTACCAAGATAAGATAATTCGCGTTTTAAAAGATTTACTTCCTTAAAAGGGGACATGGAAAAAAATTGTGACCAATAAGTTAGTAAAACACTATAGAATTCAATCACTACAGATTTTTTTTGTACTCTTGTGGTAATGTTGATAATTGTGTACAGCATTCAGGTCTTGCGCTTGGCCACGATGCGCGAAAGAGCAAAAATAAATAAATAAATAAATAAATAAGTAAATAAATTAATAAATAGATAAATAAAAAGTAAATCAATTAACCGTAAGTATACCATAATTGTCAACTGTAGAGCCCAAAATTCAGGTGGGCTGTTGTGTTTAAACATAGCTTTTTATATTATTACCGTGAAATTCCAGGGTTGCCTGTCTACATAGCACACACTCCCTTTATGAAAGATAAATTAATTAATAATCCGCAGTAATGACGCTATATCACTGAACTCTTGTTGTTGTCATTCGAGTATTTTCATATGTACTGAATTAACGGAAAATTGACTATTACAGAACAAAGTTAAGTATAACTTACATTAATATAAGCTTACTGTATTACATAAATCTGTAAATCATTCTTATGTATTTATATGCTAGGGAAAGCCAGCAGTACAAAAAATATCATAAAGGTTGTTATGATAATGACAATATTGATATTAAACATCAAGATGATAAGTGACGGTGGTGATGGTAATTCTAACGAGGATTTTGACAACGAGGATGATGGCGGTAGCGTAGTGTCAAAATAGTATTATAAACAATGCATACAAAGTGAATTCCACGGCACCAGGTTCGATATAATGTCATGTTGAAGTATGGGGCATGTTCACTCAGGGAAAGGTGAAGGGGAAGGGAGGGGGGGGGTTGTCAAGAGAGATTCTGAGAAGTTCTACTCAAAATAATATATTGGAAAAGTTCTAGCATTTCTCATGCATTTTATATTCCCTTTCAGTGCGTCGCAAGAGTGGGTGTAGGGCAGTGATTCTCAATCATGGGGTAAATGATTGACGTTCCAGATAACTGAACAATGATTTAGTCCGCTTTGTGGAATTGTACCACTTCCTGTATATTTCTTACATACTGGTTTGAATATATACATTTGTAAAAGAGAGTACAGTAGATTTGGTTATCAAAACCTAAACAATGTCTTTACCTGTCTTCTTATTTTTCCATGTTTTTACGGAAAATGGTTAATTGCGTCTTTTTTGCTGGTAGAAAGAGAGAGAGAGAAAGAAAGAGAGAGAGAGAGAGAGAGAGAGAGAGAGAGAGAGAGAGAGAGAGAGAGAGAGAGAGAGAAGAGAGAGAGAGAGAGAGAGAGAGAGAGAGAGAGAGAGAGAGAGAGAGAGAGAGAGAGAGATGAGAGAGAGAGAGAGAGAGAGAGAGAGAGAGAGACAGAGAGAGAGAGAGAGAGAGAGAGAGAGAGAGAGAGAGAGAGAGAGAGAGAGAGAGAGAGAGAGAGAGAGAGAGGGAGAGAGAGGGATGAGAGAGAGGGAGAGAGAGTGAGAGGGACGGGAGAGAAAGGGAGAGAGGGTGAGAGGGAGAGGGAGAGGGAAAGGGAAAGGGAGAGGGAGAGGGACAGAAAGACAGACAGGCAGACATACAGGCAGACAGACAAAAGAAAGAGAGAAAGAGAGAGAGAGAGAAGGAAAGAAAGAAAGAAAGAAAGAAAGAAAGCTAATTCATGTAAACAATGGCACGTGGTAAACGTGCCCATAAATCACCAATTCGTGCTGACCCAGTTTAAAGTTATTGACGCGTTTAAATCCACTAACTCCAGCCTCTTTTCACATTTTTAAACTGGTTTCTAAGAAATGATCGTCAGAACGTAAAATCCATACGATTCTATCACAGAAGTTATTATAGGCATAAACTGCATGTTAAACCAACGAAAACAATATTGTGAAGGGCCTAGTCTTAGTGCTGGCCAATGTCCTACTAGATAATCTGTGTTATTGCGGTGGAGCAGAAATGACCAGGTACCACAGATTTTAGGAACAGATTGCGCCGCAACTTTTACGGCGTGATTCTTATGGCGGATCTTTTACGGCGCAAGTGACTCAGTTTTTACAGCGTAACTATGGATCACTACAGTCAGACCAAGCTTGTGGAGTTAACAGTAGCAAGCCTGCTAACTGGTGATGGCATTTTGACCAGCGTTGCAATGTAAACTAGTTTCGTTTTCTTTGTGAATTTAAAGAGCGTGGGAAGTTGGAAGATTAAAAAGTAATGTCGACGTTGTGATTGTGAATACAGTGCAACTGTTTTAGCAGAGATGCAGTTGCGGTGTGTTAAACCTGATTGAACGGTTCCACCTCTGCTAAGGAGGTAACACTGTTTCCTATCGGAAACGATAAAGCTCTACCCAGTGGGAGAAGAGATTTTACATTCTCCCTGCCGGAGGACGGCACCACATATCAACCCAAAGCCAGGTGTTCTTGCATCGTTGACCCTCAGTCGGATTCAGGTGAGAACTACTGAAGGTTTGAAGGTATGCTCAGGTTACGTCTGGTCATGTAATTGTAAGTTAAGCAGGGCTGGAGGTGTTTAGAGATACAGTCTCAATTAGGATTTGGTTAGGTTAGGTTTGGTTAGATTAGGTTACTTCAAATCTGGTTAGGTTATATTAGAGGGATTCAGGGTGCAGACCCTGTCTTGGTTTAGGTCAGGTTAGATTAGGTTAGGTCTGGATAAATAATATAATGGGCCCAGAGGCGCAGTCGCTTGTTAGCGCTGAATTTGGTTAGATTTAGTCTTGAAATAAACAAACTACCGTATTCATCTGATTTGTCCTTCCACCAAGATTCTCTATTCCAATGTATGAAACAATGTTATGATTAAAGAATAACCTGAGATATTGTTACACTATGATATCCCCTGCCTCAATAAATTCGTCTACCAACGGCTAGAAAACAACACGAAAAGTTCTACTTCTCTAGTGTTATATTGAGATAAGGATAAACTTTTACCGATAGGCCGGAAAAAACTCACTGTCCAATAAAGAATAGAATATGACACAGAAACACTCAAACCAGTGTTAACAATATAAACAGAAACAAAATTTATTCAATAGGTCACCGAAACATTTCTTTGAACAAAAATTTTTGGTAAAGGTCTTTGACATCCACAAACTTTAATACACACACACACATACACACACACACACACACACACACACACACACACACACACACACACACACACACAGAGACATATTTACACACGCGCGCACATATATACATATATATATGTGTGTGTGTGTGTGTGTGTGTGTGTGTGTGTGTGTGTGTGTGTGTGTGTGTGTGTATGTGTGTTTGTGTGTGTTTGTGTGTGTGTTGTGTTGTGTGTGTGTTGTGTGTGTGTTGATGTGTTGTGTGTTGTATGTGAGTGTGCGAGTGTTTGTGTGTGTGTGTGTGAGTGTGTTGTGTATAATTCTAATAATTTTAGATTATTACGTTTCACTTTGGTTATGCAATAAAAGAAATCGGAAAGTGAGACTTCACGAATTTTGATCGAACGTCGTCTAGGTTACAAAGCGGGATCCTACTAGTTGGAAAAACAGTGAACATGACTGAGATCATGGGATCATTTAGGTCAGACCACCCGCTTTCGCAGGATAGGTGTCATT
>NC_134812.1:35119763-35124763 GCF_046742065.1 Oratosquilla oratoria
TGATGATGATGATGATGATGATGATGATGATGATGATGATGATGATGATGATGATGATGATGATGATGATGATGATGATGATGATGATGATGATGATGATGATGATGACGATGATGGCGGCGGCGGCGGTAGTGATGCCGATGTTATGGAATTAATATTATGTTGCCAATGGCTTACCTAGTGAAGAGTTTAGTAGAGCAATTTGTGAAAGAACAATTATAATTCTTAATGACAGATTAGATAAAGCCCATGACATTTGAAAATTGGATGAAATATGTCGATGCCATGTATAACTATACAGTACATGGTATTATGTCTTGACATTAATCCAGTCAGGGTCATCCAATATTACAAATCATCATGCACGATCGTGAACGTGTACTCTTGCAGTCGGAGGCCCAGTATGCAATTACACTTAATTCATCAATTGCAGAGCAAGTCAGCAGCATTGCCAATGTGTATATATATATATATATATATATATATATATATATATATACATATATATATATATATATACACAAATATATATATATATATATATATATACTGTATATATATACATATATATATATATATATACATATATACAGCAAGATACAGCACATTCACAGCAATGCCTCTTCACTTAATTGGCGACTCCCCCTCTCCGTCCCCTCATGCAGAAAAAGAGAAGACAGGGAGAAATTCCTATGGGCTGTGTCAAAATATCAATCACACATACTCCCTCACCCTTTATCCCCCACCCACTCCCTTCCATGCATCACAGCATCATCCATACACAACCATCCTCCATTCACCCATATCTTCTGTCCTCTCCCTTCCTTCCTCAACAGACCTCCCCCTCTTTCCCATTGCCCCTTTTACCCCATCCGTCCATCTCATCCTTGGTTGCCCTCTCATGTTCATTCCTTCCACCTCTGCCTTCCACACCTCTTTTACTAATCTTTCTTCACTCATTCTTTCATGTGTCCAAACCATCCCAGTACTCTTTCATCGACCCTATCTCCCAACTCCTTTTTCACACCCACTCTCCTCCTCACCTCCTCGTTTCTCACTCTATCTATCCTAGTAGCCCCTACCGTACTTCTCAGACATTCCATCTTAAACACATTTAAACTCTTTCTCTTTTCCTCTCTTATGTTCAATGCTTCTACCCCGTACAGTGCTGTCGGGACAATCACACAATCATTTCTTCATACAATCTCAGTCTACATTCTACCTCCACCTCCATTTCTCCCTTTCCCGCCACATTCGCACCCAAGTATCTAAAGCTATCCACTTCCTCCAGTCTGTCTCCCTTAATACTCACTTCCAATTTGCTGCCACATTCTCCCCTTGTACATCTCATCACTTTACTTTTACCCACATTTATCTTCAACTTCCTTTCGCACACCTTCCCAATCTCCGTCACTAACCTCCTTAATCCCTCCTTTCAACAACCGCAGTGTCGTCAACATGCAACATTTGGCTTATCTCCCATTTCCCCCATTTTCATTTAACCATCTCCAGTCCCCGGCCCATTACCTTTGCGTTTACCTCTCGCACCACTCCATCAATGTACAAACTGAACAGCCTGGCGAAGTCCCACCTTTACTTCAAACCACTCACTCTCTCCATTTCTAATTCTAACACAGGCTCTACTATTTTTGTATTTTTTTTACTGCTCTTAACAGTTTCCCCCTATCCTATATATCCGCAATACCTCCCACAGTACCTTTCTGTCTACCCTGTCATAAGCCTTTTCCAAATCCATAAAGGCCCTTACCTTTTCATAAATTTTTCTCACATGTCTGCCTTACTACAAAAATCTAATCCACGCAACCCCTACCTGCCCTGAACCCACACTGTTTATGACTAATTCCCTCTGTTCCTCTCTTATTCCTCTCAATCAAAACCCTCCCATAAGCCTTCCCAACTAAACTTAACAAACTGATTTCTCTGAAACTGTTACACTCACACTTGCCTCATTTCCCCTTGTAAAGTGGAACTATACAAGCACTCCTCCAGTCCTCCGTCACTCTACCATCTTTAGACAAACATTAAATAACCTCACCTGCCTCACATATATACATATGTATATGTACATATGCATATATGTATATATATACATACACACACACACACACATATATATATATAATATATATATATATATATATGATATATATATACATGTATGTGCATACATATATATATATATATATGTATACATATATACATATGTATATATATATATATATATGTATATATATGTATATATATACATATATATATATATATATATTCATATAAAACAATGAATGTTATATATTGTATCCTTTATATCAGTGGGTGAACTATAAACATTTATCCTCTGTTTCTTAGAGCAGCCATTTCATCATGAGCATTTAGACAATTTCATTCAGCTGTGCGGCACCTCTGTACCAAAAGGATTAAATCTAACTAGATTAAGGATGAAAGTCAGTTTGAATAGTTCCATAGGAGCTGTTGCAATTTCTGCGGTTGTCAGCGTTACCCAGTTGATTGGATACGATACGGCAGCCTCTGCCAAAGAACACAAGAATATTTCTTGAAAATCTTCTTGTTGTGGAAGAAATATATGTATTTATGCTAGTAGACAAAGCACGACACAATGTTGAACCATGCCTGAAATAATTTTAATCAAATTGAAAATATGTACAGTAGATGTGTAAATAGGGGTGGTGAATACATAAAAAGTAGTCAGTGTTTTCAGGTCTGAGTGTTATGTGTCGTATCAGATTTTCATGCTTGGCTTGAAGTCTATCAAGGTATTTGGAGTGCAATGCGTGTTTATGTTGTTGGTTTAAGAAAAGTGTAAATAGTTTGTTATGTTGATTTTGCCGAGGTGAAAGTAGACAACTTTGCATTTCGACACGTTGGCCATTATATATACCCCACTTCAGCTCCCATGCATGTACCCCATCAAGTATGTCTTGTATTACGTGTGAAGCTCCATTCAGTCTTATGTGGTGAGCGTCGCCCATATTCGAAAGGGTTTGGTTGCGTGAGCAGATCGGTTCTGTAGGGTCACTGATGTAAAAGAGGTATAGAGGGTGTGCAGAGGTCCAACAAAAATTTGAAGGGTAAAGAGATGTTGGAAAGTATGTATGATCCTGAGAGCAAGACCTGTTTGATGCCATTCTAATTCTTCCAATCTGGAAAGAAAATTACCCCAAATTATTTCAACATTTATTTTTTCACCTCAAAGGTAACATTGCAATAATTTATCTTTTTTTTTTGGGGGGGGGGGCGTTGGATCAACTGTGAATGATGATATTCAAGTTTCTACTCTGTAGGAACAAAGAAAAATCATCTGAACGAAGGAGATCCGGAAAGGTATTCATTGTATACATATTTATATATATATATATATATATATATATATATATATATATATATACATATATACTGTGTATATATGTGTGTGTGCGTCTGCATATATATATATATATATATATATGTATATATATATATGTATACATATATATATACATATATATGTATATATATATATATATATATATATTGAACACCACAATAACAGCCATCTGCACATAATACTCGCCACAAATTCTGACTCTTACCTCGCGATTGGGTCATCAAAAAATAACACAGAGAGTCAGATCATGGCAAAGAAATTCTTAAACAGAAGATTCACACAAAAGTCTATGGACTTTTTTTTCTAAAATGGTTTTGAAAGCCTGGTTAAGACAATAACCCAAATTATGTTATTGAACGGAATGTTGATGTTACTAAATTATAGTTTTCTGTTGAGGAAATATCGAACAAGATTACGATGATTAAGTCTATATTCTCTATAAATAGAAAAAAAATTATATCAATGAACTCCTTCCTCCCACGTCTGTGCAAGAGGCTGATATATTTTTCCGTGACATGCTCCGATTTTTTCTCTCTACTGGCAGTTTAACTTGTGCCGTACTTTTTAATATCGATTTTCCATAAACATGAATTCACTTTTTTTTTACCACGTCATCTAGGCTGCCTATTTATCGCCCTCTCTATATCCTTCTTTCTCTTGCTCTATCTCTCTTATATATATATATATATATATATATATATATATATATATATATATATATATATATATATATATATATATGTATATATATAAAATTAATTGATATTGTGTTTATATATATATATATATATATATATATATATTGTGTGTGTGTGTGTGTGTGTGTGTGTGTGTGTGTGTGTGTGTGTGGTGTGTGTGTACTATATGTACTATTTGTCTCTCGCAATCTTTCTCCCTGTATATCTATCTGTACATCTCTCTCTCTACCTATATGTCTATCTACCTATATATCACTGTTCACCAAAACCTCGTCTGTACCGTGTCTTTAAACTCACATAATAATATAGAATTTGATCATTCACTTTATCTTCCTTTCTCCTATCTCTCTCCATCTCACCCTTTTCACTCCCTCCTACTCCGTTCTTTGTTTAGACCACTAAACACGTTCACGAGGCATCTAAAAGGTGACCCAACCCATGAAACGCTCTTGTCTCTCACCCTGATCACACTCAAGGGTAACCGCCTCTAGCGGGAAGTCTTATGACTTCATGGTCATCGATCACACTTCGAAAGTTGTCGAAGTAATGACAGACGTCCCAGTGATCAATCACTTTAGCAACAGTAAGAACTTCATTGGTATTCATCCAAATGTCGGATGTGTGTAGCTCTGGCTTTCTTTCCTTCTTCTAAGAGGCTCTTGAACTTTGTCCCTCCGTCCACTGATACTTTTCCACCTATGACACGATTTCTTTTGAAAAGGAAGTTCCAAGCTCGCCCGCTCTATACCGACACTTGACATCGAACTGATTTTTTTTCTTCTTCCTATTCCTTCCGAAGTGAACCCCACGTACGATTTCATTTTTACCTCTTTTTGTTTATATACAATTCTCTCAAGTATGTTAATGACAATATATATATACTTTGTTCACTTTTCCGA
>NC_134812.1:35134763-35137263 GCF_046742065.1 Oratosquilla oratoria
CATTCACACACACGCACATACGCACGCACGCGCACACACACATACACACAAATATACATACACACCCACACACACATACGCATGCACGTGCACACACACACACACACATACAGTATACACACACACACACACACACACACACACACACACACACACACACACACACACACACACACACACACACACACACACACACACACACACAGAGTGAGAGGGAGAGAGAGAGAGAGAGGAGAGAGAGAGAAAGAGGAGAGAGAGAGAAAGAGGAGAGAGAAAGAGGAGAGAGAGGAGAAGAGAGAAAGAGAGAGAGAAAGAGAGAGAGAGAGAGAGAGAGAGAGAGAGAGAGAGAGAGAGAGAGAGAGAGAGAGAGAGGGAGAGAGAGAGGGAGAGAGAGAGAGAGGCAATGAAAATCAATATTTACATAAGATGACACCAGGGGTACTCGCATGACCTGTAGAGGTAAATCCGTTTTATTATAGCGCGTGTTGTGTTCCTTTCAAAAGGGTCTTTGTACTGTAGCTAATGTTATGAGTGTGCGTCACGTCCGCTACATACCAAGGTTCTCGAAGTCGTCTAAACTTCGGCAATAAAAGACAATAAACGTGCAATGAGCTATCGGGTCGTCCCTCTATCGCTTCCCCCTTCTTAAGCGGGCCCTACACGATCAATATTATTGCGCAATATTCCGTTTTGTATAGTATTATTGACGGTGTAGGGATGATATTGAAGAATGACACAATATATTGAAGACCTCAAATGTACAGACGAAACACTATGCATCTTCTATACCATCCCTACATTCTCAATAATACTGTAAAATACGGAATATTGCGCAATAATATTGATCGTGTAGGGCACGCTTTAAGGGATATTGTATTGGCGACGTCAATATAGGCTTTTGTTGTACCTGTTTGTTTGTTAATTTTTCGTTTTTCTGCTAATGTATTTTCTTTTCTTTGATTTCGTTTTGTCTCCTTTTATTTTTGTCTTACTTTATTTTGTTTTGTTACATTTACTCTGTTTTAATATATCTGTTTTGTTTTGGTTGATCTAATTTTAATTTTTTCCATTTAATTCTGTTCTATTCTATTGCATTCTATTATCTTCTAGGCTATTCTATATTATTTTGTTTTATTTTTCTTTCATTATATTTTGTTTTATTTTCTCAAAAGTACGGAAGTGCTCTTGACTTGACAATGGAGTTCATTTTCTCCCTCCCTTTTCACTCCCTTCCCCCCAACAACCACCCATATCCTCATAGAAAACGGGGAAGTGGTGATTCTCTAAGAATTTCCTTCTTTTGTATGCAACTACTTCTCTTTTTTTCAGAATGATAAAGTCACCACACCAAGTATAAATATTATCACTTGCAATCCATCCTTCAATTACGCCGTGGATAAAAGGTTTCTTTCGAAATGAATAAAATAGTCTGATAGAATCAATAGATGATGATGGCGACGTGCGCACACGAGGGAATTATTAGAACCAGTATCAGAATGTTTCTGTCTATTTCTTTGTGTGCTCAGCGGCGAAGGCCTGATGTGACGAACAGCTACGGTTATTCAAAGAAAAGGCTGCTGTCAAGAGGAGAGCTCACTTCTATGCATACGGGATCAGATTTATTTCTATTCTTATCTTTGTTTTTTCCTATTTTATTTTATTTTATTTTATTTTATTTTATTTTATTTTATCTTATTTTATTTTATTTTATTTTATTTTATTATTTTATATTATATTATATTATATTATATTTTATTATATTTTATTATATTTTATATTTTATTTTATTTTATTTTATTTTATTTCATTTTATTTTATTTTATTTTATTTTATTTTTTTTTGTCTTATATCATTCTATTTTATAATCTTTATTCTGTTTTCATTTTTTGTTTCATCACATTTTATTTCATTATGCTCTACTTTGTTTTATTTGATGTGATTCTATTTTATTCTATTTTCATTTATCTATTTATTTATTCGTTTAACCATTCAGCCATGTATTTATTCAGTCGTTTGTTTGTCTATTTGCATATCTACGTTTTTTATCTAAGCATTTATGTATCTATTCATTCATTAATTTAGGAATAATTCTTTGATTACAAGCATTGGAATCACCGATATTTGGCTTGCAGGGCATACATCTAGAACTGATTCTGTAGATTTGATTCTTCTTTGTGGATTTTGTTGTGGCAAACATTATCAAACCTTCTGATCAAACTCAAAATAACACTGTCACATGATAACTCCTTTGAAATATAGTTTATCATCGCTACGGTCCTCAAATGTCATGATAACGTGGTCCTGGCTTGTGTATCGTTCTTCGATATCAGTCTCATTAATCTTGTCGACTTCATGACTTGGGGAGATTTGAGGTGTTAATTCGCCTCACTCCTTCCCCCTCCCCGAGTATTTTTCGTTAACTCAGTACATAAATGACAAATCGCCCACGTTCTTCGAAGATTGAGCTGGTCATGTTACAGAAGCAATTCTTTTATCATGG
>NC_134812.1:35142263-35167263 GCF_046742065.1 Oratosquilla oratoria
AGCTATTTCCCTCCTGGAAGAGAGCTCAGAGCTCGTAGGTCCGATCTATGGGTAATGCTATGACCTTTCACACACACACACCCCCAACTCCCCGCCCACGAGAGTCAGAGTAACGACCCGAAGCGCAGCTGTACCGAAATTAATTTCGGCCCTGGGCAGGATTCGAACCAAGCACTACGCGCACCACCATGCTAGTAGTTCATCGTTCTACCAACTGTGTGTGTGTGTGTGTGTGTGTGTGTGTGTGTGTGTGTGTGTGTGTATGTATGTGATTGTGTATGCATGTGTGTGCATGTATGCATGTGTGTCCATGTATGCGTGTGTGTGTATGTGTGTGCGTGTGTTTTGCGTATGTGTGTGTGTGTGTGTGTGTGTGTGTGTGTGTGTGTGTGTGTGTGTGTGTGTGTGTCTGTGTGTGTGTGTGTGTGTGTGTGTGTGTGTGCGTGTGTGTGTGTGTGTGTGTGTGTGTGTGTGTGTGTGTGTGTGTGTGTGTGTGTGTGTGTGTGTGTGTGTGCGTGTGGGTGTGTATGTGTGTGTGTGTGTGATTGTGTATGTATGTGTGTGTGTGCATGTGTGTGCATGTAAGCGTGTGTGTGTATGTGCGTGCGTGTGTGTGTGTGTGTGTGTGTGTGTGTGTGTGTGTGTGTGTGTGTGTGTGTGTGTGTGTGTGTGTGTGTGTGTGTGTGTGTGTGTGTGTGTGTGTGTGTGTGTGTGTGTGTGTGGGTATGCGTGTATGTGCATGTATGTGTGTGCGTGTGTTTTGCGTATGTGTGTGTGTGCGTGTGTGTGTGTGTGTGTGTGTGTGTGTGTGTGTGTGTGTGTGTGTGTGTGTGTGTGTGTGTGTGTGTGTGTTTGTATGTATGTGTGTGTGTATGAATGTACGTGTGTGTGTTTGTGTCTGTATGTATGCACATGTGTGTGCGTTTGTGTATGTATGTGTGTGTATGTATGCGTGTGTGTGTGTGTGTGTGTGTGTGTGTGTGTGTGTGTGTGTGTGTGTGTGTGTGTGTGTGTGTGTGTGTGTTTATGTGTGCGCGTGTGTATTAGTAGTTTCCTAACTGTATTTACCTAAATGTAATATACAGAAGAAAAACAATACTCGTAGGATACCGTCTTTGTGCTTTTATTTGTCAAACATGGTTTTGAGTTTGCTTATGATCTCTGATTTTTTCTTAAATGTTCCACGTATTCTGGCTTCCATATTTGTTTTATTTCTTTATGTATTTAGAATATTTTTTTTCCTATCCACCGATGTTTCTGTTATGCCGCCTAGGAAATCTTCCCTGTTGATTTTATCCACTTTTTCCATCATTCTAAACATTACTACCATATTAACTTTCTCTTCGTTTCTTTAGTAGTGGCAGCTCCAGTATCTTCAGTTTTTTTTTTTGTATGTTTTGTTAGCTATTCCTGGAACCATCATCCTGATTACCATTTGGTTTCTCTGCTTTATATATTTCTTTATTTTTGGGGACCACCACACTGCAACATATACTAGTCTGTGTATACTACTGTGTGTGTGTGTATGTGTGTGTGTGTGTGTGTGTGTTTGTGTGCATTCCTATGTGTATCCGCATGCGTGAAAGAGGGGGAGAGAGAGAGAAAGAGAGGGAGAGAGAGGGAGCGAAGAGAGGACAGGGAGAGAGATGGGGAGAGAAGGAGAGGAAAAAAAATTAATTAAAAAATTCTTACTTTTCTTTTTACTTTTTTACTTTTTTCATATACCTTTTCTTTGACACATTTTTTTCCTTTATAGTTCCTTTCATAAAATCTAACTTATTAAACAAGCGGAAATTCAAATCCCAGATGCCATCCTTATTTTCATGCACTTGACCTCGCTTCTGTCTTACGTAGCATTTCTTCTTCCCTCGCTTCCATCGTAACCGCTTTGCCCAACTCTCCCTCCCCTCCGCACACTGCGCGCATGACGTCTTGTTCCAACTGGGGCTCCTAGTCGTCTCATTCATTGTTGTTGCGACACGGCGTCGACTCGCCGTAGTTTGGAAGTCTATCGCTCAGATTCTCGTGTCATTTACGTAATTACTCTCTGTGTTTACCCGTGATTTCTGTGTTTCAAGTCATGTGCACCAGTATAAGAATGTACATTCTTTTGTTATGTGATATTCCAAGTTTCTAGACTGATGTTACGTGATAATTATAGAATTTTCGTTTAATTTGAATTGAAATAGATTAGTTAACTTGTTACTGCACTCGAGAGGAAAAGGATCAATCTTTTGGGGAGGCAGTTGATAAGAATAATACGGACATATAGTGTCGACAAATAATGTCGAAAAGATACAATAAAAAATACTCTCTCAGTACCCCAACTGCATCACAAATTTAGTTTACAATCAGAAAAAACAATGCCATGGAGTGAAATTAAAGGAAGGACATGAAATAAGGATTTAATATATCCCAAGACATGACATTTTTTTACGTTTTCTATCTTGTACCTGTGGGCAAAAGAGAAATCAAATGACGAAATTTTTCTCGTAAGCCCCAGTCACACTATCACGATTCTCATCAAATGTTGTCTAAAACTTGTAAACGAAGTCGTCTCTACTCAAATGAATCCACTTGAGTCGTGTATGTGTGACCGGGACTTTAGTCTCAAGCGTTTCAGAGACGTTGGAGAAACCATTTTCTTTTCAAGTGAACTTTAAAGATAGAACACGGGATACAACTGTCACTGTGAATTGCAAGTTCAAGTGACAACTGAAAGCGAAGAAGTCGTTATGCACTGCTCAAGACTTACCGTAGGCCGAATCTCGTCAAATGTTGTGAATTTTAATGGCTGGAAAAAGACTTCCTTAACTGTATTCTAAACTTCCCTGTGAACATTTCAACAATGTGTCTAACATTCGGTTAATTTTAATTTCTTTTAGCATATATAACGCAAAAGGCAAATTTGACATTTTGGAGATTTAAAAAACAAAATATTGTAGCCAAAGTCATTTTTACGCAAACGAATTCACAATAATTGTCGAGAAACGGCTCAGTATAAGGCAATGGTTCTTGACCTTTTTCAGTGCCTATATCCCTTGATATTTCAGAAAAAGATATATTATCGTACCCCCATCCAATACAAATACAATGCAAACATACGAAAAGGATTAGTGATACAAACCTTGCTTTGCTTTCTCGTTGTAAATATACAGTGCCATTGCGCTGGCTATTACGTCTCGTACTACCCCAGGGTTCAAAGTTTCGTACCCCTCGGGGATACAGGTACCCCGAGTTAAGAACCACTGGTATAAAGCGTCTTCGAGAGACTGATCCTTTTACCATTATTCAAACTGGTTTATTACCTTGCCTCAAATCACTCGGTATCAGTTTGTCTCTAATGGAGGACAAGCAGTTAATCAATGACAAGTTTAAATTTATCACGTATACATATTTTCTATAGATAATCACTTTTTCCTTTTCCATCACTAGCTGCGTGTGTGTGTATTAAGTAATTCCAGATTATGGTCAGCTTTTAATCATTTACGTTGTTCATTGCCGTGGGCAGTGCAGCCATCATTCTTAGACAAAGAAACATATGCAAATGTTGAACACAAATTTCGTGGGCGAGTAACAGATGTAGGAAACAAGAAATAGAGAGGAAGAGAGAATGTTGCAATGTTGCAAAGTCGAAAACAAAACTTACAACTATTGTTTTCTGGAATCAAGTTGTTGCAGCTAGATAACTTTAGTGAAAGATTGACCCCGAATGAGACATCGTGAAAGAACGATTATGGTCTGTAACAATGTGGGCATTGCCCGGGACCAAAACCAGGACTCTCGATGTGTTCTTGAGGAGAAAGCGGATTTACTCGAAGGCAGAGGTCACGAACTCTGAATGCGAAGTCGTCGTCCTCTGCCATGCCGATGGACAGGTGGTATCCCTCGAACTTTGGCGAGCCCTCGAACCCCTCGAGCGTCTACCGACGTTGCAGCTGGATGAACTTGGCATTGTTCGTCCTAGTTATCGGTCATGCAGGTAGGTGAATAGTAGATTTAATCTGATAGCTCTCATCTTTGTATAGAAGCCTATTTCCCTCTGTTATATAGGTTGTACCAAATGTCACTGTCTATTTTCATGGCTTTAATTCTTTTAATTCTGTGTTACATAAAGGTGTAAAATTTTGATCAAATTTGTATATTAGAAAAAGTAGTGAATTAGTTGTTTACCAAACTTCAGAGAACCGGAATTGTACACGATAGCAGCAGAAAATAGACGTCAAGAGAAATCTGAATGAAGAATTACGTAATCTAACATTATTAGATATTTCCTCTGGAGTTTCATTAAATCTAAAGTGTACACTGGTATAAGATATAGTGGCCTATGACAAATTAAATTCAGAAAATGGCACCACAAATACTGAAAGTGTGTTACAAGAAACAATATATTACTTCTAACTCATTTAGAAACATCGATGGTCGCCGTGTGAAGACAAATAACACTGATTCTTTGTGGCACTTTGAAACATATATCTTTCATAACTATTTAATTTTTTAATTCATTTTAATTTTCAAAATAGTGATTTCTGAGACACTCTATAGGCAGTTTCTTCTATAAGGTATGTCTGAGGAAATTATATTACCAGTTGATTAACCTTGTGGATGAATATCATAAAACTTAGAAATCACTCTTGCTAATGTCAAACAGTTTTATTAAGCTTAATATAGATAATACTATTCCTTGTTGGATCAAAGCTTCTCTTGGTTATTTTACTGAGAAATGTCATCGTACGCCAACGCCAGACGACTTTATTCAGCTGGAAGACATTACCATTCCTTAATGGGTTAATAGAACTCACAACGACGGTATTAGATAAATAAATTATAAATGCTGCAACTAGGGCATTGTAACCTGGATGCTCATAGGTATTTGCACAAAGCGACACTAGAACCAGTGCATCTACGTTAAGAGTCTCAAACTACAACTGTCAGAACTTTTACATAGATGAACTGGATGGGGGATGGTCCACTGCACGTTTCCCTCTTCTTGGGAAACGTAGCTACGATGTTCAAATCCTATATACTTTTTTCACAAGTTTGTTTATGTCTATATCATCACATCCTTCACCAAGGCTCAATAACAGGTTATTTGTCTTTTTTTTCAAAGTACTATGAAACAAGATTTATTAGTTCTATTTTCTGAACTCCATAACTCTTCTAAATTGGATTCTAAAAGATATTGTTTTTTCGTAGGCTTTTGGCAATACGTCCCAGTCTTTCTTTAGAGAGGAGTAATTTTCGTATCTGACATACATCTATACGATAGTATCCGCGTCTAGTTTTCAAGTCATTGGTTGTTCTAAGTGTTGATTTGCCAGAATGCCGATGTCTTTGAATATATTGAAGGGGCCTGCATGAACCACATTAGTAAAATAATGTCCTGTGACTCCTCTTCAATTAGCGGTCGATCCTAGTAGCAAACCTTCCCTCTTCTGCAGGACAGAGCGACGCTGTACAGGCGCAGGTGGTGGACATTCAGGCAAGCGGGGTACCCAGTTCCGAATCGGGCCTCCAACTTCGAGATCCGCTCCCGACCATGAATAGTTTTAGCGTCTGCTTCAGGATGTTCCTCGTACAAGAGAGAGATGCCCTGCCCTTCCTTTCTTACGCCACGGTCAATAACGACGATGAACTAGGTAAGTGGGGTGACTTTTTTGTTTTGTTTCTAAGGCTATTGACCCATAAGGGGGTCATTAAGCCTGGTGTAGAGATGTTCAGTCTCTACGTTTTTTCGTTTTCTTCTGTAGTGGGGTGACGGTGAGAGGGGATGGGGATAAAGAGGGTAGGGGAGAGGAAGAAATTAAATAGGGATGAAGAGAAAATGGAGCAAAAGTAAGGGGTGATTGGAAATATAGAAAGTAGAATGACAAAGTTGAAGACATAATTTAAAAAAAGTGAATATTCAAACGGTGCTAGACGTATCTCTGGAGGTACAAAATACGAGTGGCTGAAAGAGAGATTTCCAAGAGGAAGACTGCAGTGTGATGAAGAGAAGGTTACTGGCTTCAACCGACTTGATGGCTGTTACTTTAGGGAGAAGAAAGATGGTGACAAGGAGTTCTGGATCTCCCGATCATTCTTTTTCTTGTGATTCGTCACCTTCTGGCCTCCCTTGTAATTTTGTCATCCTTTCTCGACACGCAAAATCGTTCGACCTGTTCTCATGAAATATTTCACATGACATTACACTCCAAAACAAAAAATATATAAAACCTCGTTCGCCAGTTTTTCGCCTTTACCTGTGGTCAGTTAAATCACTCCTGGGGTTATGTATTGGAAAGATGCATAAATCTATGCCCAGCTCATTTTAGCTCTAGAGAAATATTTTGTTTACGGTGACTGTCTATACAAAGATGATGACACTGTGACAATAGGGATATCGGTGAATTTGAAGACCAGAGATTTAAGTCCACAGTCCATGCCATTGATTTATGCTATGAACAGAAGTGGCCTTAGAAAGGAACCCTGAGGAACTCCGCTGGTAACTAACATCTTTCCAGCTATAGGCTTTTCTATTCAGAAGAACTCGCTGTTTACAGCTGTTCAACTAACTTCAAATCCAAATTAGCAAGAGAAGCAAATTTAGCTCGTAGTCTGTTATGCGGGACAGTAGTTTTTTTTTTTTTTTTTGTCGAGTTCAGATACATTAAATCTGCACTATCCCTTTTTGTCGTAAATTGAGATGACTATGTTGCAAAATTCTAGAAGCTTAGACAGTTAGGAGGAAGTTGAAATAACTTGCATCATGGGCGGGAGGACTAGTACTTAACTAATTGATTATCAAAATCACGAACTGTTCTATACATAATCACCTTTGCAGGAATTTCGTTCCATCCATTGATGTTGGCGATTTTGCTTCAAGCAACTTCGGAATAGAATATAAATCCTTATGGTTTGAGACCAATGTTTCTCGTATTGGTTTATAATTCTTAATTCTTATGTTGTCATTTCCCTTGAAAAAATTAAAGACCAAGCCTCCCACTGAGTCTCAGCACCATATGTATAGAACGTATTTGATATAGAGCTTCGTTTTAACACAGTAGTGCAGGGTCTTAACCCATTGTGTGAGGGAGAGTGGACACTAAATATATTAAAAAGTTGTGTTTTATGAAGAATGGGAATGGGACGGAACTCATTTAGTGAAGTTTGCCCATAACTTCCCTACCCGAGCGCACTCTAATTAATTAACTTCGAAAAAAGGTAGTATATCCTGTGCATGAAATTTATTTATTACTTTTGCCCAGAAAAAACGATGTCTAATTCGTCGAAGTTGATTCAAGTTCGCTGTACTGAAGGATGACACAGAAAATGTAGTTACTCATCAATTAAACTGGAGACTTTTGACTGCTATGAAACTTCAAAAGGAATTTTCTCCCCTTCCCCACCCCAACTCTTACTATCAAAGTTTTTTTTTTCATCGAAAACGTCATGGAATGGAGATAAGTATGGTTTACGAAGAACAAATTACAATGGATGATACTGAGATGATGAACAGAGAAGAAGAATTTGCAAATATGTTATAACCATGTGACTACGTCTTTTTTCTAGTTGGTGAATATCAAGAACATGACCACAACGTTATGGATGAAGACTGAAATAGAATTTCGTTGTGTTTTTATTTTATTTTGGCTGCTGTCAGGCATTGGAAGGGTTAAACACTGATTAAATACATTTTGATTAATCCTTCCCTTGCACGTTTTTGGCTTGCACCATTTTATCTAAGGCCCCAAATTAGTTAAGAGGCGTTCGAATTCCCCAAGTTTGTGAATTATAGTCTGTTTTGAGCAGTATATGAGTGGTGTACATGTACCCCACAACCATGCTTGTAAGTGCAAGTTTATGCATCGTAGAGTTGTGTGGTAGTTGATCTGATTCAATGGTAGGTAAGGCCAGAATGGGTTACCGCAATTAGGTCGCGAGCAGGCTATTCATTTCATCCAGTCAGTCAGTCTGACCTCTACACTTGTATCGCGTCACTAGGTCTTCGCGGTCGGTCCCCCATTTGGGGAACACGCCACGTCCGTCTTTAGGCCGACGCACACGTATCTTAATCAGAATAGAGGGCACAAGCCAAACCGCGCATCACTCTCACTACGTCACCATTGCCCTAGTAACATACACCCATATGTTACATATGCATGTGTTAGTGACTAAGCCTGCCAATGCTCTACCATACCACCCAATGATCATTTTCTACGTTTATTTGCGTGAGTATGAAGGAGGAGAAGGAGGGGGAGGAGAGTAAAGAGAAAGAGGAGGAGAGTGCAAATATTTGCCTATCGTTTTAACTCCTGCTACCTGTCACCTCACCTTCACCAAAATCTTCTGTGCGATCTTGTACCCAAAAATTGAAGGACTGGTTATTACTGACGAATAGTATCCCTTCCTCTCCTCCTCCTCCTCCTCCTCCTCCTCCTCCTATTCCTCCACCTCTTCTCCTATTTCTCCTTTTCTCCCTACATATACTTTTTCTTCTACTAAATTCACTTACTTTCTTAAATACACCTACTCATCTCACTTTATGTCCAACAAAATAGAAACTTTCTACCCATCTCTACCACTAAATTTCCAACTCCCTTACCCGCTTTTTTTGGTAAGTTTGATCGTAACCAGGCCCCTCATCTTTCTCCTACCTCTTAAAACGCATCAAGTCAAGAGCTCCTAAAATGCGATCACTGGTAGCAGCCATTTCTACACAAAACTCCTTTCATCGTCTTATCTACAGGTCTTTTTTTCTCACAAACAACGATAGAGCGGATGGTTTGACCTAGTCGATTCTATGACCCCGTAGCCCCCCTCCTCAGCTCCTCCTTCCTCCTACCTCCTCCACCCTCCTCCTCACTCCTCCTCTGTCCTTCTCCTCTCCCCTTTCCTCCTCCTTCCTTTTCCCTTTCCTCCTTATCCTCATTCCTCCTTTGTTTACTCCCTTTCTTCCTCCTCCCTTCTTCTCCTCCTTTTCCTCTTCCTCTTCCCTCCTCCTTCTTCCTCCTCCTTCCTTGTCGTTCCTACTCCTTCCTTCCCGTCCTTCCTATCCCTTCCTCCTCCTCCTTTCTCCTCTTCCTCCTTCTTCCTCCTTCTTTCTTGTCCTCCCTACTCCTCCCTACCCGTCCCTCCTACTCCTTCCTTCTCCTCCTCCTTCTCCCTCTCCTCCTCCTCTATCTCTTCCTCCTCCTCCCTCTTCTCCTCCTCCTCCCTCTTCTCCTCCTCCTCCCTCTTCTCTGCCTGCCACCCTCCTTGAATCTACCACCTCTATGACTTCACCTCTTCGGTGCAGTATTGTCCACATGGGCAGTAACGCTGCCTATTACTGAGAAAATATAACCCCCCTCCTCCTGTTCTTCAACCTCCTCCTCCTCCGCCTCTATTCCTCCATCTCTTCCTTCCTCTTCCTCTTCCTCCTCCCCCTCGTCCTTCTCTTCTTTCTTCCTCCTCCTCCTCCTAATCTTATTCTTTTCCCAGCCCTCTTCTCCTTATCCCGTCCGTAAAGTTAGAGCCATGTTGATAATCACTCGGTTGAAAAAGCACACATAGTCACATAGTTATAATAGGTTTACGGTTTCTACATACAAGGTTAAGTCAATAAGTATCTGCACTCAGTTTTTTACAATTTATTAAAACACTACATAAGTTACAGTGACATATTTTTCTAACATAGTCACCATGCTTTTCAATGCACTTGGTCCATCGTTGCACAAGCTTTCCGATACCCTTGAAAAAAAAAAATAGTTGAGCAGCAAGCCACGTATGCACCGCTTCCTTCACCTGTTGATCGGTAGCGAAACGACGGCCTCTTAAAATATCTTTAAATGGACCAAACAGATGGTAATTCGCCGGGGCGAGATCGGGACTGTAGACAGGATGTTCCAACACCTCGAAATGCAGATTTTGAATACTTTGAAAGGTCTGGGCGGCGGTATGTGGAAGCACATTGTCATGCAACAGAAGAACGCCTTCCGACAGTCGATCTCGGTGTTTGTTGCGAATTGCAGGCTTCAACTTGTTGCAAAACGCATCACTGTAGCGTTCAATATTTACTGTTGACCCCGTTTCCATGTAATGTTCCAGAATTGGCCCTTGTGAGTCCCAGAATCTGTGAGCATCACTTTTCCTGCAGAGGACTGAATCTTGAATTTCTTTTTGACTGGAGATTGGGGGTGTTTCCATTCCATGCTCTGGCGTTTGCTCTCTGGTTCGAAGTGATGAATCCATGTTTCATCTCCAGTGATGATTCGTTTAAAAAAAAAAAAAAAGTTTCAACCTCGTTAGCATGACAGTCCAGTAGGTGCTGGCAGATTCTCACACGATTGCGCTTGTGCTTTTCACGGAGTTGTTTTGGAACCCATCTCGCACAGACTTTATGAAAGTTGAGCCTGTTATGCATGATTTCATATGCAGAACCATGACTAATGTGTATATGGTTTGCTACTTCATTAATAGTCAGTCGTCGGTTACTCAGAATCAGGGCATGAACTTGCTCAATCTTGGCATCAATAGCAGATGTGGCTGGACATCCTGCTCGTTTCTCGTCCTCCACACTTGTTTGACCGCTTTTTAACTGTTCAGTCCACTGGTAAACATTTCCCCATCGTAAAACATTGGCCCCATATTATACTGAAAGTCTTTTATATATTTCAGCTCCTGGTACACCTTCAGACCACAAAAAAAAACGGATAACGGAACGCTGTTATTCTTTGGTGCAAACGGAGAGTAGCACATCCATAGTTACTTCGCAACAGCGCAAAGCGCACTGAGATGACGCACCTCTGAAACCTGCCACTACCGAAGAGAGCAGCGCCATCTAGCAGTCGGCAAAGGACACAAAGCTGTAAAACCAACATGCATACAATTAGAACAAAAGTGGAGATACCTATTGACTTACCCTCGTTGATATTTTCCTTACCCCCTTGCCATTTGTTCTTCGTAACCTATACTCATCTCGCTCCTTTGACGTGTTTGATGAAAATTTGTAACTCAACCAATGAGAAGCTCTTGTTAGGAGGGTTAGGTTGGGGAGTGGGAGGTGGTTATCAGGACTACCAACAGAAAGTCCCTCATGAGGTCTCGCAGCTATCGAAAGTGTCTAGTTTTATCTTTAATTTAGTTTTATTATTTTTTGTTTTATTAGTTTTAGATTTTTCTTCACATTTATATCAAAGGATTAACCTGAATAAAGAATGGCTTTTATTGTCTACTAAAATTAATATAATTTCACTACCCAGGAAGGTGTTATGAAAAATATATGTTTGCGATCAAAGATTAGTTTCAGTGTAGAAAGGACTTTTCATTGAAGTTATTTAAGCTCGCTGCACTAAACATTGTCATGAAAATTTGGGTTCTAGGCTTTATGTCTATCTCTTTGTGAACTCCGTATATATGCATGCGTACGTCGAGCCAGTCTCTCCTATTTTAGGATCTTTATCTAATTGAAAATCTGAAGAAAGAAGAGTTTGTAGCATTCTTTAGGCTTGGCATCAAGAGAAACAGCAAGTGTGGACGCATAAAACAACTTCGTTTCTTGTTTCCATGATAAAGAGTTACCACTCTTCAAACTCCAACGTATTAGTGTCTGATATCCTAACTTTCACAAATGTCCTCATTAATCTATTTCAAAGAAACCCCTTCATTCATTTCAGGAGGGCCCATAGCTGTTCGATTTCCATATTAATCTTTTATGAGGTACCTTATCAAAAACTCTTTGAATCCAGATACACACAGTCCACCCGACCCTCTCTTTTAGAACATAGACCCCTCTTGAATAAGAATAAGTTTAAAATGTATGAACTCGTTTCCTGAAGACAAATTGGTAATCTACCAAGTACTTCCTCTCCTTCAAATATTTTTATCACATTTTTTCCTCAATTGTCTCACACAACTTAACTACCGTGCTGGTCAAGAATGTTAGTCTATGATCCAAGAGTTCCTCTTTTTCCCTTCCTTATGAATTAGAACCACATTGACTCTTTTCCATTCTCTGGGCACTTTTTCTTATTCTAATGAATACACATTTAGTTTCTAAATATTGTCCACTAGTTGTTCGGTACATTTTGTATATTCAAATGGAAATCCCGTCATGCTTCTTGAATTTTCTTTCATCTAGGGTTTCTAGCAGTTTATATACTTCCCACATTGTGTGTGTGTGTGTGTGTGTGTGTGTGTGTGTGTGTGTGTGTGTGTGTGTGTGTGTGTTTACAAAATGAATTAGGTTGTAGTAGTTTATGTTCATAAATTATGACATTAATGATGATGTAGCGAGTCTTCCCTCTTATATGATAATATTAGAAGTATTCCTTGGTTTTCCCAACTTATACTGTTTTAACTAACCTTTATATTACCTTAACTAATTTATTCCCTGATTTAATTATACTTTGAAAATATATTATGTGGTTCTTCTTTATTGTAGCTTTGAATTCATTTCTAAAGAGAACCAGACATAATCTTGTTCTTTGTGTCTCGAAATAGGAGAAATACTTCATTACCTTAATCTCCATAATGTTGTTGAATTCATTTTAACGATTTGTTTTGTTGCAGCAATTAAGCACTTCGAAAACAAACTCACACTAGAGTGCTGCAGTGGCAAGGTCAAGGTATCTGTAACCTTTGTGACAAAGTTCCTGCAGTGGACTTACGTATGCATAACGGCTGACCTCTCGAAAGGCAAGGTACAGTTTATCATCAACGGTAATCGTGAGGAGGTGAGCATCACGGACTCACCGGAGTCCCTCTTTGTCGAGGGAGGCGGGGTCCTCTTCATTGGCCAGGAGCAGGTAGAGAACGGTGGCCAGATGAACCCCCGTCAGACATATCGAGGATTCTTGGCAGAGTTCCTGATCCTTGATCGTCCTCTGACCGACACCGAAGTGAACATTTACATGGACTGCGGCAATCCGCAATTCTTGGAACCGACGCTGGTCAACTTTAGTGATATCTCGAAATTATTTGAAGTCGGAAACGACACGATCGTCGAGTCATCCAGCCGGAACAGGTTCTGCAGCGACTCTGCAACCAAAACAACCCTCGTCATGTTTCCTGAACTAAGAACGTTCGAGGACGCGGCGCGATGGTGCAACATCGGGAACGGAAGACTACCGGTTCCCACCGACGACTACGATAACCAAGTCCTCGTCGATCTCGGCCAAAAGTTCAAGACAAACTGCGCTAGAATCAGCAGGAATGGGCCTGTGTGGTTAGGATTGAGGCGAAGCAGTAGCACAGCCTCATGGGTACACTACATCTACAAAAACGAGACCACCTACTCGCAGATGCAGAAATCGTCGGGGCAAACCAACTGTGCAGCCATCAGTACTGGCGACTCGGGTGAGTGGCGCGAACATGTGTGCGGCTCCGTGGCCTGCACCGCGTGTCAGTTCGATGGCCCACTTCGCTTCGTTCTTCGTGGGCTTTGTAAACAATCCTACTTCGACAGGGAGTACCATGCCTTCGGGGCAGAGAATGGTCAGCCCGTTTTCCTGGGTGCCAAGTACAGTAAAATTGTCTGGGTATCTGAAGAAACGGACAACAAAATTCAATTCAAATGGAAACTGATCCACTCTCAGGACCCTAACGTCTATGCGGACATGCAAGACACCTCACTCACAGGCTATCCAATTGGCACCAAACCATGGAAGTTCGTAAACGACAACTGTGAGGGCGAGATGATGAAGCTTAAGATGACGGCGTGCAACGAGGACGAATACACCTGCTACGACGGCAGTTGCGTCGAGCGGAGCAAGAGGTGTGACCAACGCTCTGACTGTCCCGATCAGAGTGACGAATTGGCCTGCGAGATCATCGACTTTCCCATCGGCTACTACAAGACTCTAGCCCCACCTGAACCCGGGCTACTGAGGACCACCTACGTCACGATCGACTTTGTGTTTAAGACCGTCCGTGAGATCAAACTGGACGAGTCAAAGATCATCGTCGATGTTGTGGTTGTCCGTACATGGCGAGACTCGAGACTTACTTATAAAAACATCTTCCCCGATTACAACCTCAACTTCATCGAAGAGGTCGATGATGTTTGGCACCCCGACTGTGTGTTTGAGGGTGAGGACATGAGTGTCTGCGACACTTCCATCAGGGGAAGGAACATGTGGGCTGAATACAACAGCAACCCGTTACCTGACGATGACACAAAAACGCCAGAAGGTAGGAACTCTACGTGTGCGTGCGTCCACGTGCGTTTGTGCGTGTGTGTGTGTGTGTGTGTGTGTGTGTGTGTGTGTGTGTGTGTGTGTGTGTGTGTGTGCGTGTGTATGTATGTGTGAAAAAAGTATTGAAGTAAATGGCTGTAAAGTGTTATGACTATGCTAACACCACTCCTTTCACTGAAATATTTTATTAACCAGGCTCAGGTTTCAAAATCTGTGCCAATAGTATTACATGGTATTACATAGGACCCTAAGCTTTGAATACCTTAAGATTTTTGATATACTATAAATTGAATACATTAATATTTTTGATACACTATAGATAAGAAAATCGGTACCAGTACCAGTATTTACGTTTATATTTCATTGAAACTTGGTACTCTTCTTACAAATCTCTATCCATCATCTTACGCCTCTTTCCTCGTAGAAACTGTTTTCTATTACTTTTTATCTTTGCTTTAAATTTTGTTGTCTTTTTCTTAAAGACACTTTTTATGCTCATAAGAATAATTATTTTGTTCATTATATTTTGATGGCTTATCAAATTCTAAATAAGGTATTACCCTGTTAAATTCTTATATACAAATTTGTGATTCCATTTTTTCACTAGCCCATAGACAGTGTCTGTATATATATTCTCCTGTTTCACTTTCCAATTCTCCTGTTGAAAATACTTACTTTTCTCCTCCCTTGACAAAATTAAAATGTTAATCTCTCTCTCTTTTTTGCAGACCTCTTTTATGCTGGCCACGACAACAAAATCGTATTTGAGACTGAGTATACAGTAGTCTTCTCGTGCCGCTTCGACCTCAGCGGCTACCCCTTCGACAAACAGAAGTGTCCCATGGTATATCGGTCGCGCTACACAGGCTCTGAGTTCGTCACACTCACCCTCGGATCCATGGAGTTCCTAGGGCAGCAACAGCTCGCAGAGTACGAGGTCCTAGGCCTGGATCCCGAACCCTATACGTTTAAGAACAGGAGCGGCGTCTTTGTGGCAATCACCTTCAGGAACCTGTACAAGTACTACATCAGCGCCTCCTATGTGCCCACCCTGCTGCTGGTCCTCATCTGCTACATGACCCTCTTCTTCAGAGTTGATAATTTCACGGACCGGGTGATGGTGTCCCTGACGGCCCTGCTAGTCTTGGCAGCGCTCTTCACTCAGGTCAGCGATTCCCTCCCGACCACCTCCTACCTCAAGATCATCGACGTCTGGTTCATGTTCTGCATTGTCATCGCCTTCTGCATCGTCGCCCTCCACGTCGTCATCAGCCACTTCCAGAATCGGGTGTCGGAACCGTCCTATGTCCCGGTCAAGGGCCCCCAAGTCGTCCACCCAAGGCCAATCTTGACTTCCAACGGTTTTCGTCTCAAGGCTACCTCACGGGGAAATTCCTACGGCCACAGTTCGAGACTGAACACATTCAGCAAGATCGGGCTTTGTTTTGTCATCGTTGGGTTTACCGTTGTGTACACGGGCTATGTCGTGTACCTCCTGTCGACCTGAGGACGTCCATTCGAGTCTATGGGCAAACTGATACCGTTACCTCAATGGAGTCTTCGCTTTCTGCATTTTAGGAAGATGCTCCTGTTATGTGAAGAAAGAATCACTATTGTCCCAGTTTTTCACTGGTAAACATTTTCTTTTAACTCTTTGAAGACCAATGGTTTACAGAAACATGAAGTATATATTTTGTTCCCCTTTTCAGCAACTTTTTTTTTTTTTTTTTTTTTTTAGAAAGAAAAAGTGAACTATTCCCACCCCTTCCCCCTTCACACCACACAAAGATCTAGATTTGTCTCGTGGTTTGATTTCTGTTACGCAAAATTTCTCAATTCTCGCCGTTTCTTAAGATCTATTGGTGTGTCGTATTCCATCAATCCTCGTGCCTTGTACAACAAACGTATTACAATTTAATACAGACTAATCTAATCTCGTCATATATTCCTTACTGCAGTAAATCCAAGCTGATACGTTGATTATTTTTGGTATGATTAATGCCAGACAATTAATTTCATCTCTGGGCTTATAGAAACTGGGCTGAAAATTTCCTTAATTAACAAGTTAAAGCCTGTGGCCATTTTGATAATTTTGTTCTGGGCATAACCAAATAGTTTCATTTAGTTGGGTCTTAATGGGTTAAGATACTTCATGAAACGTTATGTGCAGAAGAATCACCAGCTGATATTTTGCAAGAACCACACTGACAGTGATATCTTCTCTCTCTCTCTCTCTCTCTCTCTCTCTCTCTCTCTCTCTCTCTCTCTCTCTCTCTCTCTCTCTCTCTCTCTCTCTTTCTTTCTCTCTCTCTCTATCTCTCTCTCTCTCTCTCACACACACACACACACACACACACACACACACACACACACACACACACACACACACACACACACACACACACACACACACACACACACCGGCTCGGTGGCGGATTAGTAAAGCACTGGCCTCACAAGCCAGAGAACCGGGGTTCGATTCCCCGGCCGGGCGGAGATAAGTTGGGTTTGTCTCCTTTCACGTGTAACCCCTGTTCACCTAGCAGTGAGTAGATACGGGACGTTAGTCAAGGAGTTGTGACCTTGCTGTCCCGGTGTGTGGTGTGTGAGTGGTCTCAGACCTACCCAGAGATCGGCAAATAATGAGCTCTGTGCTCACTGCCGTAGGGTGGTGTCTGGCTGTCTCGACAGAGACTGCAGCAGATCCGAGGTGAATACACACACACACACACACACACACACACACACACACACACACACACACACACACACACACACACACACACACACACACGCACGCACGCACGCGCGCACACACACACACACACACACACACACACACACACACACACACACACACACACACACCCACACACACACACATATTCACACGTGTCTATGCTGCAACTCCTTTTATCTGGCCGGTTAGGAACTGAACCAGAGGCGAAAGAACGATGAAAAAGAAATGAGAAAAAAAAAAAAGGACGAATGTCTTTGGTAACAAGCTGAAATTGACGAAAACCATAATCACCTATTTCAAGGTGAAAGATACTTCTTTCCCCCCCCCCAGCCAGTTTTTACGAGACGTCTTCATTTCTGACTTTAGTCTCTTTCGGAATTCCTCACTCGTCCCACTTTGCTCATTCTCTCGCACAAGAACAGGAATGAATCACAAGGCAAACCTGCTCACTCTGTCATCCATGCAGCGTTCTTTCCTCCCGTTCTCTCAATCACTCATGTAAAGGAAAATGAAAAGAGGAAGGGGTCTGTAAATAGAACATTTCGTATTCGGAAAAGAAAATGTCAGAAAATAATGAGTAACTGAAGTAGATTGGAGGAAGTAAAAAATCTTTTCTTTGACCATCTCCTACCCTAACCTAACTTAACCTAACCTAACCTAACCTAACCTAACCTAACCTAACCTAACCTAACCTAACCTGCAGTGTTTTTCACAGTTCCTCCACTTACGAGCACTTGGAAGAACCTCGTGAGAAAGCAGAAATTCAATAGATTCCATACATATATTTTCAGAACGTAGCAATTAACTCCATACTATTTCAAGTGCGCCACGCTAGGCTTGGAATCTTTGTCGGAAATGGTTTCATTGTTTGAATAACGTATTACCATGAAGGCGTGGTTTTGAAGGAAATATCAAAGAAATAGAAAGTGGTTGGTTTAAAAAACAAAGAGACGCACAAGATATATATGTATGTATATATATATATATATATATATATATATATATATATATATATATATATATATATATATATATATATAAAGTGGTTAGTTACGGCAATATTTCAGTGTCTTGAATGTTATTTGTTCAGTTCTATAACGTTTGGATGCCTTTAACTAACCAATCAGGAAAGCGAGCCTGACTTGCTCACGAGATTAATGGATCATATGCATACACACACAAAACAATAAAATCAAACAAAACAAATATGTTTTTCATTAGTAGCCTGATGAATGTTGTAGGATTTGTTTATTTGATTCTCTGCATTATGTGCGGAAACACAGAACTACGGTGTCCGCTTGTAGATGATCTCTGAGTGTTTTCTGTGTACAATCGGTGATTATTCAAAGTGCCTTGTTTTGTGGGACCTGGAATTTGTGATATCTCGGAGAGTCAGTGCCCATGCTGGGCTGGAACAGTCTAACGCGGGCCTTGTGTTTTTTTTTTTGTATATTAGTTTATTGATCTCATTGTCATGACCGAAATCTACATCTGTGAATGCAGGTGTGTGTTATATGTCTATAGAATATTTACTAGTTGTGGTATTGTATGCAATGTCAAGTATTTTGTCGGGTGCGTTTGCGTGTTTTTTTTTGTGATTCATCATGGTCTTAAATCACGTGTTGGACTCGTGATCGACTGCTATTTCTCTCCCGGAAGAGAGCTCAGAGCTCATATATGACCGATCTATAGGTAATGCTGTAACCTTACACGCACACACACATCCAACACCCCACCCACGAGAGTTGGAGTAACGATTCGCAGCGCAGAGATACTGAAATTATTTCAGCCCTGGGCGGGATTTAAATCCAGACCGCCGTAGCGGCGGCCGGGAACTCTACCACTGCGCCACGAGAGAGAGAGAGAGAGAGAGAGAGAGAGAGAGAGAGAGAGAGAGTGTGCGTGTGTGTGTGTGTGTGTGTGTGTGTGTGTGTGTGTGTGTGTGTGTGTGTGTGTGTGTGTGTGTGTGTGTGTGTGTGTGTGTGTGTGTGTGTGTGTGTGTGTGTGTGTGTGTGTTTGTGTGTGTGTGTGTGTGTATGCGTGTGTGTGTGTGTGCGTGTGTGCGTGTGTTTGTGTGTGTTTGTGTGTGTGTGTGTGTATTCACTTGGTCTTTGGATCACGTGTTGGACTCGTGATCGACAGCTATTTCCCTCCTGGAAGAGAGCTCAGAGCTCGTAGGTCCGATCTATGGGTAATGCTATGACCTTGCACACACACACACCCCCAACTCCCCGCCCACGAGAGTTGGAGTAACACCCCTCAGCGCTGCGATACTGATATTATTTCAGCCCCGGGCGAGAGTCGAACCCGGACCTCCGTAGTGGCAGGCCAGAGTTTTAACCACAGCGCCGTGTGTGTTTGTGTGTGTGTGTGTGTGTGCGTGTGTGTGTATTTACCTAGTTGTATTTTACGGGAAGGGGAGCTATGCTCGTGGGGTGCCGTCTTCATATCTCATTTTATCTAAACTATTTTTAAATTCATGTATTGTTTTTGCACACACCACTTTCTCATCTAACTTGTTCCAACTGTCTATTGCTCTGTGAGGAAAGCTGTTCTTTTTCAAATCTCTTCTATAGTTGTCTTTTTGTATTTTCTTTCCGTGTCCTCTTGTATTTCTGTCATCCCATTTTATCAGATTCTCTCTATCAGTAATTTCTATGCCTTTCATGATTCTGTAAATAGCTATCAAATCTCCTCTCTCTCTTCTTTGCTCTAGTGTCTGTAGTTTAAGTTTTTGTAGTCTCTCTTCATATGATAGTTTTGAGAGTGTTGGTGCCAGTTTTGTAATTGCTCTTTGTATTCTTTCAAGTTTTTTTATACATTCTTTTGTACTTGGTGACCATATCGTTGCTGCATATTCCAATCTTGGTCTTATCAGGGTGATTAGGATTTTCCTCACCATTTCTTCATCCAGGTATGTAAATGCCACTTTGATTGTTCTTATTAAATTATAAGTTTCTCCAAAAATCTTATTTATATGTTTCTCAGGTGACATATTATTCATAACAATGACTCCCAGGTCCTTCTCATTTTCTACTCTTTTTATTCCTTCTTCTCCCAAATTATATGATCCTGTTATTCTGTTTTTGCTTTTTCCAAATTCCATTATACTACACTTTTTTGTATTGAACTCCATCTCCCACTTCCTACTCCATTCTTGTACTTTATTTAGATCTCTCTGTAGTGATTCACAATCTTCCTCAGTTTTCACTCTTTTCAGTAGTTTTGCATCATCTGCAAAGAAGCTCATATAGCTTTCAATTCCTTCATCCATATCATTAATATATATAGCAAACATTATTGGGGCCAGAACTGTTCCCTGCGGGACACCGCTTATTACTTCATTCCATTTTGAGTGCTGATCTCTTATCACTACTCTCATTTTTCTTTCTTGCAAAAAGTCTTCCATCCAATTTAGCAATTTACCTTGTATTCCTCCTTCATATTCTAATTTCTTAAGCAACTTCTTATGTGGTACTTTGTCAAAAGCTTTTTTTAGGTCTAGAAATGCACAATCAGCCCATCCATCTCTTTCTTGTATTATATCTATTAGCCTTGAATAGAAACATATTAAATTGGTGACGCATGATCGTCCTTGTCTGAATCCAAATTGCCTTGGATTTAGTACGTTGTTTTTTTTTCAAGTATTTTACCCATCTACTTTTGATAATTCTTTCACATATTTTTGCTATTGTACTTGTTAGAGAGACTGGTCTATAGTTGGTAGGTTCTTCTTTATTTCCTCCTTTATATATAGGTACTATATTTGCTTTTTTCCAATCTTCTGGAACTTTTCCTTCTTTTAAGGAACTGCTTATTATGCTATGTATTTTGTCTGCCAGTTCATTCCTGCATTCTTTCAGAATCCAGTTTGCTATTTCATCTGGCCCATGCGATTTTCTGACATCAAAATTACCCAAGTGTGTCAATATTTCATTCTTTGTTACTTCTATTTCTTCCATAGGGGGGACTTTTTCCTTCCACTCAATCTCTTCAGGTTGTATATTTTCCCTTGTAAACACTGATTTAAAATGTTTGTTCATAATTTCTGCCATTTCCATTTCCTCAGTGTATTCAACTCCTCCTTGTCTTAATTTCTCCAAGTCTTGTTTGTTTTTCAGTTTATTGTTTACAAATCTGTAGAATAGTTTTGGTTGATCTTTACACTTTTCTATAACATCTTTTTCATATTTTCTTTTTTCCTTTCTGCACTTTTGTACATATTCATTTCTATAACCAGTATATATTTTCCATTTTTCAGGTCTTCTGTCTTTTTTCCATCTGGTCCAGGCGTTGTCTCTTTTGTCTTTTAACTCCCTACAACTTTTGTTGTACCAGCATTTTACATATTCTTTTTCTTGTTTTTGTCTTGGGACATACTTTTCCACTCCTTTTTTGTAAATTTTTGTCAAAATATTCCATTTCTCTTCCACTGATGTTTCTTCTTTGTATATTTCTTCCCAGCTTTCTTGTTGGAAGAATTCTCTTATTTTATCAAAGTTTGTTTTTTCATACATCATTCTTCCTTTTCTATATTGTTCATTTCTTTTCATATATTTTTCTTCATTAAGTTCCAGTTCAATCAATATGTGGTCACTTTTACCTATTGGTGTTTTATATTCAATCTTGTCCACTATTCTAGGTTCAGATGTAATTATTAAGTCTAGCCTCGATGGTTCTTCTTCATTTCTATACCTAGTGTTCTCTTGTATCCATTGTGTCATTGAATGGTCAGTAATCATCTCAAGTAGAGCATTTCCCCATGAGTCATCACCACTCTTTACTGTCATTTCTTCCCAGCAGATTTCTTTGCAATTAAAGTCGCCCATCATAACTATTCTTCCTCCGTCTTCCATTATTTTAGTTAATGCTCTCTTTGTGTCCTCTAACATACTTTTATGTTCACTCTCCTCCCATGAGGCTGTTTTCGGAGGCACATAATTGATCACAAATTTTCTGCTCTTCTTATCTCGGTCTTCCACTTCTATCATAATCATCTCTACTGTATTCTTTCCATATATGACACCTTTCACGTTTATATCCTTCTTAGTCAGGAACATAACTCCACCCCCTTGTTTTTTCTCTCTGTTTCTAATCCAATAATTGTATGTATCGTGTCCTACACTGTTGGGTGGTAGTGGGCCTTTTAATTTTGTTTCTACAATTCCCATTATGTCCGGTTCTTTTTCTTTCAAATAATCATTCAGTTCATTCAATCCTGTTATCAATCCATCTATATTTGTGTAAGACACTCTTAGTTTTCTGCCACTTCCATTGTGTTCTCTGTTTCCCTTATGTTTTTCTTTAGTATGTCGAACTTCTTTATTTTCATGTTCACTACTCTCCAATAGAATCTCTCTTTCTCTGACTCCGTTCTTTCCTCGTTTTTTGTCTTAGCTTCAATTCTTTTCTGCTTTTCTGCCTCTCTTTCCTCCTTATTCATTTCTCTTTTTATCCATACCTTTTTATATTGATCATTTGTTGCTAGTTTCCCTGTCTTGAATAGAATTTTCTCTGCCGTTGTTTGTGACCTGAATTTAATCTTAATTGGTCTGGTCTTATCTGTACTATATTTTCCGAGTCTGAATTTTTCCTCAATTTCCTTTATAATTTCTGGTTCATCTTCCTGGAATAATTTTAATAAACTGCTTACTCTTTCATTTTCCTCCTTGATTCTTGCGGTTCTATCTGGGTTATGTTTCTCTTCCATTCCTAATATAATTATACATTTCTTTTTGTCAGCTAATTCTCTTACTATATTCTCCTTCTGTCTCATCACTTTAATAACTGAGTCTTCATTATGTTCTTTCAATTGCTGTTTGACTATGTCAGTGAATGAAACCTTATTCCCTTCTTGAGTTATTCTCCAATTTTTAGCTTCTGTAGCTATTTTCTCACTGTTTTCATTACTATTCTTCTTCAATTTCTCATTCTCCTCCTTTACATTTCTTAACTGTCTTTTTAGGTCCTCTACTTCTTCAGTTAAGTTTCTGTTAGCCTTCTCTAGTTGTTCCAACCTTTCAATTCTCTGGAAAATGGAGTCTACATTACCTAACTTACGTTCCAAGTCCTCGATCACCTTATCAACTCTCTCCTCTAGTCTTATCAGTCGGGGGGGGGGGTTGTGTCCCCCCCACCCTCTTTAAATCCCTGGAACATATTCTCGTCACTTTCTACTGTATTGCTCCTCTCTATACTTCTAATCTTTACATTTTTTATTTGCCATTTCGTCATCACTGAGCTGGTCCGGTGGTCGTTTCATGTTGACCTTACGCCCGTCTGCCTGGGCCAAGTCCTCCACATCCTCATTTCCTTCCATTTCCCCAGCAATCCCTCCCCTTCTCCTCTTTTCCTACTTACCTACTGCCCCACGAGCAATTTCCCCCCACCCTGCAAATACAAAAAGGTACTTCTCTTTGCGTTGGGATCCACAATCGGCACTTTTCTTCAGAACGTTCTTCAAGCCGTCCGTTCGTTGAAAGTGTGTGTGTGTGTGTGTGTGTGTGTGTGTGTGTGTGTGTGTGTGTGTGTGTGTGTGTGTGTGTGTGTGTGTGTGTGTGTGTGTGTGTATGTGTTATCTTTTTTTTAATGTGAGGTAGGACTCAACACTGTTCATGTTTGTCGTTAGTGACACGTATAATTGTGGACCTGGATAGTTACTTTCAGTGGTAGGCCATTGCTCTAGCTTGTGTATGTACATCTATAGGTAAGTAGTATCTATTTCGTGACTGTGAAAACAATATCGTAGACGTAGGATGCAATCTTGATGTTGTCATTATCAGGAATGTCGCGTAGATACAATATGAATAAAGCGGGCCAGCCATACACGATCAATAATTATTGCGCAATATTTCGTATTGTACAATAACATTAACCAGTTTCCCAACACCATCTACCACTTTGTTTGTGACTTAGGGGTCTCAAAGATCACTATCTCCTGTCCCAACCATTACGAACCATCCCTACACCGTCATTAATATGGTTCAATTCGGAATATTGCGCAATAATATTGATTGTGAATGTGGGTGAAACAAGAGAGCCATGTAAGACTTCAATGGCTCCCCTTTATTGGCGTGACTGGTCCATATTCCCCTCGTGCATGTCGGACCGAAAGGTAGTTTATCATTTATCGTTTCGTGTTACTGGTCAGCAACAAGTCGTATATCTTTGTCTACGAAAACAAGAAGTAGGACGGTGTCAGGTAGTTTGATTATATCTATTTTGGCGAGTATCATGTGTTGGGGGGGCTTATGGCCGAATCCATCTAGCAAGTGTGGAAAACGCTACATCAGCTTATTGGTGGGTGATTTATTTATATAATCTATTTTGTTGTAGTTTTCGGCAATGTAACAAAAGAGGTGCAGTGTCACTGCATTTACACCATTTTTTTTTCTTGCATGTATTTCTATTAGATATACGACCTCCCATAATAGGTATGATCAATGCTGACAATGCTATTTTTGCAAGTATGGAGCTATCAAATCAATATGTTTAATACAAAGGAACTCGTTAACATAATATTTTTTACTCACCATAGCCCTAACATTAACATTATTCCATGCATCATTCTCAAATCTACTACTTCAAAAATCATTGTCCCTATGACAATCATTATATATTCCTTAGAATAAAAACAAAATATAAAAAATTAAGATGAATAAAAGCGAGGAGAAAGCAGGCAAGCGTAGTGGCTGCACCAAAGGTAATAAATGATTCAAAGTAACGTGACGCCTCCAGACGTGACGCCGCCGTCTCCGACTCGGAAAACCCGGTACTCTGGTTGAAACACGAGCAAATATATTCACTGCCTCAAGATCCGCCTTCCGTCTCGGCAGAAAAGAAGAGAACGTTCAACATAACGTCCAATTAATCGGTTTCCACGCTCGACTCCGCACTCAACCGGAAATGACCGTTTGGCTCAAATTAGCAAAAATCTATAAATTACGCCATCGTGTCACAGGGGTCGAGAGAACATTGGCACTTTCAGCAACAGGTCCCGGCTTCGGCTGAGTCAAATCATTTGGTGTTAGCCAGAGCAAAATCTATAAAGAGTGCTGTCGTAGTAGCTATTCATCGCTCAGACCTAATTACAGTTTATGCATTC
>NC_134812.1:35179763-35184763 GCF_046742065.1 Oratosquilla oratoria
ATAAACTTTGCAAGGGAGAGAGAAATTCTTAGGTCAGACCCGAGAGATAAGAAGCTCTAATGTTAAACGCTTTCTCCAGTAATTATTATGGAATGATTTGAATGACATGTGTTTTCATAATCAAATGTAAATTGCCCAGTTCGAATAAGCTTGTGTGAAATGTGCAAACAATGTCCGTAGACTTTTGTCATTTGTCTTTCGATAAAACTGAAAGGCATGAGGCAATCACAGATCACCTATTCTATTTTGTAATGTTTTACCGATTAAGAAAGAATTTATTACATTAATGACTCGAGCTTTGGTAAGCCACTACTGTTTATGGTTTTCTGTTGCCTTCCGTAGCTTCACAGAGTTAGAGAAATAAATTTATGAACTATTTTGCAAAGATAAGATGCTCAACAGATGCTACAAATCCTCTTAATTTTCAATGTCTTCAATTTTGATTGATTGGAAAACACTAACAGTGAAGTGGTTATGTTTTATCTTCCACTCTTTTGCTTTAGAGTGTTTTCATCAACTAAACAGAGATGAAAGTTACAAAACCCAATGAAAGAGTTAATCGATAAAGAATCTATCATTTTGTTATGGAAGGTGCTCGTTAAGTTTAATAGAATGGTCAGGGAGCAGTTAGAAACAAATTGCAAGTCATAAAACGTAAAGTAAGAGTTATCTGGGTGAGAACCTAAAGCCTTCTCAAAACTAGTTTGAACTAAGAAAGATTGATGATGACCAAAAACTTCACCGTGCAAAAAACATATGATAATTTAAGGTTTCCCCCTTTTTGTGTAATGATACCCTCCAAAAACAACAACAGGTGTATAAAGCTATCTATTACTCGTTCGTGGATTATCTGGGACGAGATTCTTTTAGAAGTCCGATTGAAACATTATTGAAACATTAAATATAATAAATGATCGTAATGATGAAGGAAAGGAACGTATTAGCCCATGGTGGCTTATTTATCTGTTTTCTCATCATAGACAATGTCAGTATCACCCGAGTCACCATGATGTGTCCCTACCCGAGCCTCCATCCAATGGTTTCCCGAAGATGATGTGAAGAGTTTCCAACGAACACAGAGAATAAAAGGTTACGTTTGAGGTTGGGAACGGGTTGGGTAGGAATAATGTTGAATTCTTTTCTCATATACTTAGTCATTCAAGATTTAGAATTATATCTGCATTGCCGTGGGCACGTATGACATTCAGACTGGAAACTTGGAACCTTATCCAAAAAATCTGTCAAAGTAAATTTAAAAGTATAGGAAATTACTTCAAACTTAAAAGTAAAAATAAGTGGTGATTCAAGTAAGACTTAGTAACTTGTATGCAGGATGAAAGTGTTACTTTATCATTAACATTTGTATTACTGTAATTATTGCTGTGAATCCACAGAAAAATACATGTTATAATAAAAATGTATCTGTAGTAATTTTGTTATTATTAAAACATCACAAAATCATCATTATATCATACATTGTAAATAATAAGAATTACACGTATCCTTTCATTGCAGGTCTCGTTACTGCAGACTGAGTATATACTCTGCAATTGCTCGTTATGTCACCCTGGCTGTTCAACTTATACATAGATGGGGTGGTGCGAGAGGTAAATGCAAGGGTAGTGGGTCAGGGATTGGAGATGGTTAAAGAAAATGGAGAGAAGTGGGAGGTGAGCCAGCTGTTGTTTGCTGACGACACTGCGCTTTTGGAAGGATCGGAGGAGGGAGTGAGGAAGTTGGTGATAGACTTTGGGAGAGTATGCGATAGAAGAAAGCTAAAGCTAAATGTGGGTAAAAGTAAGGTGATGAGATGTACAAGGGGTGAAAGTGGCAGTAGACTGGAAGTGAGCATTAAGGGAGAGCGACTGGAAGAAGTGAATAGTTTTAGATACTTGGGCGTAAATGTGGCAGGAAAAGGTGGAGTGAAAGTGGAGGTAGAATGTAGATTGAGAGAAGCGAGTGAAGGCCTTGGTGGATTGAAGAGTGTAATGAGGAATAGACATTTGGGAATGAATGCTAAGAGCAGGCTGTATGAAAGAGTGATTGTGCCAACAGCACTGTATGGGGCAGAAACATGGAACATAAGAGAGGAAGAGAGAAGGAGTTTGAATGTGTTTGAGATGAGGTATCTGAGAAGTATAATGGGGGCTACTAGGCTAGATAGAGTGAGAAATGAGGAGGTGAGGAGAAGAATAGAGGTGGTAAGGGAGTTGGGAGATAGGGTTGATGAAAGAGTATTAGGATGGTTTGGACACATGGAAAGAATGAGTGAAGAAAGACTAGTAAAAGAGGTATAGAAGGCAGATGTGGAGGGAGTGAACATGAGGGGACGTCCTAGGATGAGGTGGATGGATGGGGTGAAGGGGGCTTTGGGGAAGAGGGGAATGTCTGTTGAGGAAGGACGGGAGAGGACAGAAGACAGGGGTGAATGGAAAATGGTTGTATATGGATGATGTTGTGATGCATGAGGTGGAATGGACGGGGGGATGGGGGGTGAGGTAGTATGTGTGAGCAAAATTTGACGCAGCCCGAAGGGATTTCCCCCCGTCTTCTCCTTTTATGCATGGGGGGACGGAGAGGGGGGGTCGCCGATTTAATGAAGCGGCCTTGCTGTGGATGTGCTGTGTCTTGCGACACTGCTTCTGACCCAGGGCAGTGGACAAGGTGCTGGGATGACCCGTCATCCAGGAGGTGCTAAGATAAGAGGGAGGGTGGAGGGGTGTGGAGTGTATTCAGGGATGGAATAGGTGGGAATGATTTTATGCCTTCTCCTTTTTGGCTACCTCCCTTGTAAGGGGGGAAAAGCCTTGATATATGTATGTATGTAATTGCTCGTTTTTCATCACCTCATCAATAAAATTGTAATTTCTTCAAAATAAACCTTATTTCACAGTCCAAGAGAAAACCAAACCGGACTACATCGCAAAATTTTGGAACTATTTAGTTTAAGTATACAAATATCTTTCCGTATTCATAAACCAGTATCTATATTTCTCCTTATTTATATTTTTCCTTTCGCCCTTAATTAATGTGATTCTCTCACTCTTCCTCTATCTCTCTTGTCTATACGTCGGCTCTCCTTATGTGAAAGAATGGAGGAAAGACAAGGATGATTTGGAGAGATCCGGGGATCCTATCTGGAAACCGAGTAACAGCTCCTTGGGACAATTGATCCAACGAGAATTTTCTTCAATTTGCGACTCGTAGGACCATCGATCATTGGTAGTTTAGTGTTTAGATTCTATACGTAGGTAGAGTTGCTTCAGCTTTCATAAACAGGGGATTACTTACGAATATTCTATGAATGAGGGCATTTTGAAGTACCTTTGAGCCGTAAATCTGCAGTGATGCTGACCTCTACAGATGTTCCAGCCTCGGAGAATATATATCAAGGATCTTTGATGGAAAAGTTCCGGACTATAGTTATGAAACGTGTTTATAGCAAATATATATATATATATATATATATATATATATATATATATATATATATATATATATATATATATATATATATATACATATCGTGAGTCGAAAACCACCCATTTTCTCATCACCTGTGGCACAGTAGACTCGTATTGTTGATGGATGTGAACCCATCCCCCTAGTCATGTCCTTTTATGGTTACCTCATATATGCAGCTCAGTAAGATCCCCAAGAGGGAAACCTTGCTACCTTCTCACCCCAATAGATTACATACTGGGTTCGTTCTGGGATACATTGTCGCTGCAATGCATTATCATAAGTGAATATTACATTTACATACAGATATATAGTCCCTGAAAAAACAGTGGGGCGTAAGTACATACGGATACATAGACTAGAAAGACGCCTAATCGACCAAGCGACACGAAGAACGCTAAGGTAATGCACCTGAGTAACTTCCGTTTTTGAGTAGATACCCCCACTGCCCGTCGTGGGGCTCGCGAACGGTGTAGGTGAAGTTGAAGGTCTCAGCCATGCCCCGGAGCATGCGCGTGTCCACGCAGTCCTTGAGCAAGACCCGGCCATCCTCGGCCTTGTTGTAACAGCTGAAGGGCGCGTACTCGAGGGTGACCACTTTCATTTCGTAGCCCTCGAAGTTCTTGAAGGCAGAACATGAATAACGATTAAGAAATTGTCAAAAGCAGCTGACTACTTTGCTGAATATTGATCGACTCAAAATATATGGATTTTTATAATATATTTCTTATCTTTAAAGCTAATCATTCGTAGCTAAACAACCGTATATGCAAGCCATATTGGTATATATCACCTCCCAACCGTGGATACTCATAACTCACTTGGAACACATCGGGATAAAGTTCTCGACTCCAGAGGAGCTTTGACGGGATCCACACGTCCACCAGGCGGACGACGGGTCTCCCACTGTCGCAGTGCGGACACGTCGCCGCCAGGTGGTAGACCCGGCGTGGTAGAGCGGCCAAGGATGCCGCATCGCTTGAGAGCTCCTCTTGATCGAGATGTCTGATGACGCTCTCTTCGAATTCCCACCAAGACGTCAGTATAGTGTTGTAGGTGTGGCCTGACCATGAATGATAATAAGCGTTACGGGGGTTTGAAGCTACCAAGAAGACAAATCGGTTATTATTACTGAACAGCGAAATAGTACTTTATATACATACAAACAAAAACATATATATATGTATATATATATATATACTGTATATATATGTATATGTATATGTATATGTATATGTATATATATATATATATATATATATATATATGTGCATGTATATATATATATATATATATTGATGTGTGTGTGTGTGTGTGTGTGTGTGTGTGTGTGTGTGTGTGTGTGTGTGTGTGTGTGTGTGTAAATGCGTGTGTGTGTGTGTGTGTGTGTAAATGCGTGTGTGTGTGTGTGTGTGTGTGTGTGTGTGTGTGTGTGTGTGTGTGTGTGTGTGTGTGTGTGTGTGTGTGTGTGTGTGTGTGTGTGTTTGTGTGTGTGTACATTCGTGTGTTTGTGTGTGTGTACATGCGTGTGTGTGTGC
>NC_134812.1:35197263-35209763 GCF_046742065.1 Oratosquilla oratoria
GCTTAATTCAATAAAAATAATTTACTATAATTTCAATTATCAGAAATAGAATTAAGATTAATTTAGAAAATAAATTTAAAAAAGTAGGCTTCAATTTCATAATACAATTACCATTGACTTCATTTGCGAGTACTTCGGCGAGTCATCTTTCGGAGACTTTTTGTGATATTCCAGCCAACACATCATTGTCTTTAAACGCGTAACAATACCAGCCAATCACAGGGCTTCCTTTCAAAACAAAAACTAAATCGGACGTGCGACATCTTAGGTTTGAATTGGTTTGTGCCGAGTGTGGATGTCCGTTCTGATTTTTTGCATGTGCGTAAAAACTGGTGACCCTGATCGCTTTTAAAAGGAGCACAATGTCCTTACAAAATATATATTTTGTGACAATCGTATGATGACTGCCATTGTTATTGTGTTAAGGTGAAAATGGCTCTGCCGGGGAGTGTCAGTGTGAACTTCTCAAATTCCATTTTTCTGTTCCTTATATTCAGTCTCTGTACTAATGGAGACAAAGTCTGGGTACAGGCTTAATGCATATAGTACTTCGATTTTAGAGAAACCCATTTACATCACTGGATTTATCAACCTTCAAAATCAAGAAGTTTCACCTTGTCCCAAGCCACTGCTGGACCAACCCATTGACATCGTGACTTAGGTAAGTGCCAACGAGTTTCCTAGGCGTTGGAGGAACGGGATGCATCCCATAGGGAAATTGAAATAATCTAGGGCTAAAATGCAACATATGGGCTAGGTCTGCCATCTCATCTTGGGTCCGGCTAGGTCAGAGAGCCCACTAGACTAGGCTAGGTTAGGCTAGGTCACGTATTCCGGTTAATGGTACAATTGACCACCTAAATCTCCAATCCTCAGTACCCAAAATGTCTACCCATTTATGTAGCCGCTATGAAGACTATTTTACTTCGTCTTTATTTGTTGTCAAGAATACTTTAGATAACTACGTTACTTGGTTCCGTTAGACGTTTGTGCCTGTCTCTTTGTCTGTCTGTAACGTTGTCACGCACGTTATGGCTTCTTAACTTGCTTTGATCATAGCCATACTATGGTACCTTGTAAAGAGGATTACAAGGATGAGCTCTATAAGTTTTTTTAGATCTAGGTGAAAAATGAAGGTCACAATAACGCAAAATGCTATTTTCATTCAAAACTCCAACACGTTAAAGTTGTGCCCGTTATATCATTCTGACCAACATTTATGATAGTTTCTCCGGATAAGGTATATCTTCTCTTATGCTTCCGGCATTTTAACGTGCCATGTTACACTTACGGAAGCTCTTCAACACATTCGACAACGCTCGGTCAGCGGTATTTTCGGTAAATTTTTAGAAGTGCACATTTACGCGATATAGCAAAGGAAAATTAGATGTTTCTTTTATAAATTATAATACATCAACGAAATATACGTTTTTCCTGACGGAAATTAATAACAGAAAAAGTTGCTAAAAGAGATGCACTAATTAATGGAAACATAACGACTGCTTGAGACGCCATCTTTGTTTTGATAGATGCGGAGGTCGAAGAAATTAAAGTATGATAAATTCGTCTAACCTAACCTGCATTTAGTAATGCGGTACCTGTAATTCTGGAGGTCACCAGGGTCGTTGTCGTCGTCAGGGATGTTGACGGCCGGCTTTGCCATCCGATCGAAGGGTAGACGAGTTTCATAGCTTGAAGAACAGCACGATGCTTAGGCCCGTAGCACTGTTTTAAAAGTATGTAGCGTGGTGACATCACTTAGAGTGGGAGAACTCCCGGTACAAAGCGTCACTGTGGAGTCTGCTGTAGGCTATAAACCTGTGTAGGCTTTATCGAAATAATAGTGGTTTTAATGTCAGTTTGACGATGGCGTTGACAACGCAATCGTCAAACTGACATCAACGGTAATAAAAAGTCGATAGATATATACAGTATTTCATTGTGCACTGTAGACCTTAAGATTGTTATGGAAACCTGAACAAAGGAGCCAGAATTGCTATAAATATATCCACACGTTTATAGCAGTATAGTCATATAATCCTATTTTAAAGTTATCCCTCACTCTACGTGTAAATTTGATTAGAAAATAAGACTTGAAAACGTACGCACATACATAATTTTTTAATTAGATGGCTTTGAAATAAGAATATATGTATTTAACAAACAAGTATAGTATGATCATATGTGTAAGTTTGTTCCTCACATACAGAAAATCTTTAACGCAAAAACTACATTACGAGTAGTCAATGTAAGTTGGAGTATAAAAAATTAGGCATACACAAATCACAGCATATTTGTAATTTCAGAAACCGTAAGGGTTAGTAAGATGTCAATAACGAAAATGCGTTTTGCTAGGGGAGAGGGGTCGGCTTCATTACACACACCAATTAATAAAGATACTTGTTAAAACAACTTTTATTATTTTGGGTAGACACCAGGCAATGACAGACACAGATGCACACACACATATACAAACAAAAATAGGTAGACACATAAACGTGCAGACGCATTCGCACACTCACACGCAAACTTTCACACGCATACACGGACATGCACGCACGCACGCACACATAGGCGCAGACACACGCACGTATACAAGCACAGGCATGCACGCACACACACACACACACACACACACACACACACACACACACACACCTCCCTCGTGGCAAAGTGGTTAGAGTTCCCGGTTGCCACTACGGAAGTCCGGGTTCGAATGCCACCCAATATCACCGCGCTGCGAGGTGTTACTCCAACTCTCGTGGGCGGGGAGTTTGGGATGTGTGTGTGTGTGTAAGGTCACAGCATTACCCATAGATCGGTCATATATGATATCTGAGCTCTCTTCCGGGAAGGAAAATAGCTGTCGATCACAAGTCGAACACGTGATCCAAGACCATGGTGAATCACACGTATGCACGCACACACCCACGTATGCAAGCACAATTGTACAAGCACACACATGCATGCACATGCAGACACGCACACAGACACACACGCACATACGTACACACACAAATGCGCACGTACACGTACATATACGCACGCAGACAAGCACGCATGCACTCACGTATCCAACTACAAGTGTACAAAGGATTACAAAGGATTACAAAGGCAAAGCATGCCGACAGGAGACCTTTTGATCCATATCTAGGTCGGATGAAAAAAAAAAAAAAAAAAAAAAAAAAAAAAAAAAAAAAAAATCATATTAATAATAAATTAAAACTATAACAATGTAAATAACAATTAAAATACATAGATAAATGCATTGGTATAGTTGAATAACAAACAAACAGGTAAATAGTAAATGATAATAAATTGACATATAACTAATAATAAATGAAAATCAGACAGACAAATTATAACAAAACAAAAACAAATAATATAACATAAATTATAATCGTTACAGCATCTTACTTAGGTATTTATCTAAATGATTCTTAAAGCTTCGAACTGAACTACATTGCACTACCTGTGCAGGAAGTTTATTCCATTCATTAACTACACGGTTGGCAAAGTTGTTTCTACCTACTTCCAAATTGAATCTATTTCCGGACAGTTTGAGACCATTGTTTCTTGTCTGATTCTCATTCAATGTGAAAATTTGGTCACTTTTGATGTTGTCAATTCCCTTTAAAATCTTAAAGACCTGTATCAAGTCACCTCTGAGTCTACGCTTTTTTAGGGAAAACAGATTCATGTGCTTAAGTCGATTTTCGTATGATTTATTTTTGATATTTGGAATCAGTTTTGTGGCTCGCCGTTGTACTTTTTCCAGTCTGTCAATGTCTTTAATGAGATTCGGTGACCATACGGAAACAGCATATTCCAAATGTGGACGAACTAACGATTTATATAGCTTGTTAATGAGTGATGGACTTTTGAAATCAAACGATCGCGCAATCAATCCCAGAATCTTATTTGCTTTCTCAGAGGCTGAAATACACTGCTTGGATGATTTGAGGTCGTTACTGATAATTACGCCGAGATCTTTTTCACTATCCACTTTTGTTAACGAATTTCCAAATAATTTGTAATCGTAATTGCTGTTATTTTTACCTATGTGCATTACCTTGCATTTACTTGTGTTAAATTTCATTAGCCACTTTTCAGACCATTGCTGTAATTTATCTAAATCTTCTTGAATATCTAATTGGTTTGAGTGATCATTTGCCACTCCGCACAGTTTTGTATCATCAGCAAATTTGGAAACAGTAGATTTTAGTCCATGGTCTATATCATTTATATATACTATGAATAGAAGTGGCCCAAGAACGGAACATACATGCGCGCACACGCAGACACGCACACAGACATACGCACATACGTATACACACAAATACGCACGTACACACACACACACACACACACACACACACACACACACACAACTAGGTGAACTAGGTAAATACAACTACAAATAGGTAAATACACACACACACACACACATACACACACACACACATACACACACATATACATACACACACACACACATACCCACACACACACACACACACACACACACACACACACACACACACACACACACACACACACACACACACACACACACAAACACGCGCGCTCACATTCGCACATTCACATGCTCATTCATGCTCTCGCTCATGCGAATATACATGCACACACGCGCTCACACATGGACACACGCACGCACGTGCACACATACACGCGCGCGAGTACACACGTGCACACGCTCGCCTGCACACACACACACACACACACACACACACACAGGTGAATAGACAAATGGATCAGACATGATGTACATCCTGAACATTTTACATATTTCACAGACTGCAGTGTATTTTGTTGCCTGTAACCAGAGTTTCCGTCTACGAGGGCAGTTTCGCACTGAAGACTTGAAAACATGCACATTAGGTGCATGAGGGACAGTTAAAGCCGAGAGTGATCGACATTCTTCTCTGAGTAGAAATTAGTTCACAATCATAAAAGACTGTTGTGCGACTCTGGTCCATAGGGGTGTTCCGAGGACATTCGTTGCATGAAATTTGTACAGCGAAAGCCCTAAATAGGGATTAAAGAGGTCAAACCAATCTGCAGCTTGAGTTTGGAGCAAGGCTGAGATAAAAGAAAACATGTTAAAACGCCTGACTCACTTCTGAGACATTTAGGTGTCATGCATACACAAGAGCGCGTGTACACGGTTAAGTGGGAGACTATGCATACAGCATTCGGTGAGTGACACAGATTTGAGAGTAGGAACTACATTGGAAACGAAGGGCAAGACGCGTGCAGGGCTAGATATTTGAGATATGAATCTGCTACCCGAAAGACGTGAGGTATAACGATCATGCGAAAGTACGCGTGCGCAAAGCAGAGAATGCCAAACGAACGAGATGTTGTTGCGAGAATTACAAAGGATTACAAAGGCGGAGCATGCCGACAGGAGACCTTTTGATCCATATCTAGGTCGGATGCGAAAAAAAATCATATTAATAATAAGATAATAAATAAAAACTATAATAATGTAAATAACAAATAAAATGCATAAATAAATGCATAGGTATAATTAAATAATAAACAAACAGGTAAACAGTAAATAATAATTGACATATAACTAATAATAAATGAAAATCACAGACAAATGATAAAAAAATAATGATATAAAATAAATTATAATCATTACAGCATCTTAGGTATTTATCTAAATGATTCTTAAAGCTTCGAACTGAACTACATTGCACTACCTGTGCAGGAAGTTTATTCCATTCATTAACTACACGGTTGACAAAGTTGTTTCTACCTACTTCCAAATTGAATCTATTTCCGGACAGTTTGAGACCATTGTTTCTTGTCTGATTCTCATTCAATGTGAAAATTTGGTCACTTTTGATGTTGTCAATTCCATTTAGAATTTTAAAGACCTGTATCAAGTCACCTCTGAGTCTACGCTTTTTTAGGGAAAACAGATTCATGTGCTTTAGTCGATTTTCGTATGATTTATTTTTGATATTTGGAATCAGTTTTGTGGCTCGCCGTTGTACTTTTTCCAGTCTGTCAATGTCTTTAATGAGATTCGGTGACAATACGGAAACAGTATATTCCAAATGTGGACGAACTAACGATTTATATAGCTTGTAAATGAGTGATGGACTTTTGAAATCAAAAGATCGCGCAATCAGTCCTAGAATCTTATTTGCTTTCTCAGAGGCTGAAATACACTGCTTGGATGATTTGAGGTCGTTACTGATAATTACGCCGAGATCTTTTTCACTATCCACTTTTGTTAACGAATTTCCAAATAACTTATAATCGTAGTTACTGTTGTTTTACCTATGTGCATAACCTTGCATTTACTTGTGTTAAATTTCATTAGCCACTTTTCAGACCCTTGCGATAGTTTATCTAAATCTTTTTGAATATCTAATTGGTTTAAGTGATCATTTGGCATTCCGCACAGTTTTGTATCATCAGCAAATTTGGAAACAGTAGATTTTAGTCCATGGTCTATATCCTTAATTGCCGCCCACGTCGTCACGTGTTTAGGCAAGATCCCAAAGCTTAACGACTTGTCCCCTGTCTACTCACAGGTGACACGTTAACTCCTTCTGTACCAGATGTCACTTTAACTTTTCTTCTGACTGGCGATGAGCTAATTTGTCCATGTCCGTAACACCCCCTCAGTATCAAAAAGACGTTAATTGTTGTATTCTATTTTATGAATATGGTCATTATCATCATACCAACGCATTACAAACGTGAAAATAACATCCCTCAGTACCTTTCATGTACAGTGGATCAACTGACGATCTAAGCTACCTGTTGCCTAGGAAAGAAGAAAACGCCCAAGATTGAGTATTACACGACGAGACGTCAATTGTATAGAAATGGCGCGTAACGGAGTAATTATTTTGAAGACCAAATATAAGGAAGTCTGACAAAAACAATGCGCCATACAACTGAAAAAATAAGGCTACATGCATTTGCTAAAAAAAAAAATCAAAATAAAGAAATGAACGTAAACAAGTTTTGCAAACAACTACAAACAACGCGCATGCGTGATGTTACATAAGAGTTCACATGTGACGAATCTTTTACGACGTGGGAATCTTTTACGACGTAATGACAGAGTAAGATTCTATCTGTGGGATCAAGATGGACGCCTCAGTTAAAGATATTCAAAGGGAACGTGATGTTGTCTTGTCTTTGGAGTCTTCACCACACATTATGAAGAAATTGGGGAAGATTCTCAGGGCTCCCACAGCAGAGCGTACTCCCACGATACTGACGTCATAAGCGATGTGGGAATATTCACGTCGATGTTTAATATGCATTGTCTCCCACACTCTCTATCTATCTATCTATCTATCTAGCTATCTCTCTATCTATCTCTCTGTCTGTCTCTCTCTATCTATCTATCTATATATCTCTATCTCTATATCTATCTGTGTGTGTGTGTGTGTGTGTGTGTGTGTGTGTGTGTGTGTGTGCATCATATGCAATATGTGTACATGTTTACGTGCACGTCTGTGTGTATATGTGTATATGCGTGAGCATTTATGGCTGTGCGTATATGTTTTAACGATTAGATTTTATCCTCCTTGTGGATCCAATCTTTGGGTCGCACAGTTACCCGGTGGATACCGTATCGAACTTGTGAGCGGGTGGTCGTGCGTTCGATTCCCGAGACCCGCTGCGTGCTTCTTGCGTTGGTTCCCGACAGCCTTAGCCAGGCGAGGAGGCGACCCACATATCAGCCTAAAATAGCCCAGCGGCTTCCCGCAACTGACAGGGGGTTTTCCACTTCCCACTTCATGGGATTGGGGATTTTTTTTTTTTTTTTTTTTTTTTTTTTTTTTTCGTTGATGAGGAGACTGGTACCATTTTCCTCGCCGCTGTCTTCTCGGGTGAGGCAAGTTATGCAAGAGCATTCAAGTCCGAATCGTGTTTGTTAACCTTTGTTGGGTAGTTGCTATGTAGGTGACTGATAACATCTCTAAATAACTACGGACCATTCCTTCTCTAATTGAGTCTAGGCGAAGGGGGTTTGTAATCATCTGGTTCTTCTTTTTTTATATTTTTAACGTGAAGAGTTAGTGTTCCTTTTCCAGTCACGAAATTCATGTCCATTTCATCTATATATTTATCTATCTTTTTATCTATTTACTTGCTTGTTTTCTTGTTTATTTATTAATCAACACGATTATTTGTATATTCATTCATTTATTTATTTATCAATTTACTTAACTATTCATTTATTTACTTGTCTTTACACGCTAGATCCTGGTGTTTGATAACTTGTCTGTAACCCGCCAATGTTTTCAAAATTCGCGAGGAAGATTCAAACGAGAGCTCACCTTAACCCATTAAACTCCGATGACAAGATGTCTTGTCATTTGGTCAAATTAAACAAAAAATCATAAAACACCAAAATGTTTGATCAAACACCAGAAAAATATGACGTCAGTACTCGCTTTCGTGCGAGGACTGACGTCATATTTTTCTGGTGCTGTTTGATCAAACATTTTGGTGTTTCATGATTTTTTGTTTTATTTGACCAAATGACAAGACATCTTGTCATCGGAGTTTGATGGGCTAAGAAGCTTTCTTCTTGAATACAAAACTGTAACTTTAAAAGATACTGCACACACGTTCATTATGTATCAATATTGACCACTGTTGAATATCAGTGAGCCAGTATGATTTCTAATTAATTTTATTTCTAGTTTAACTAAAGGATCTATTAGATTTTATCATTATTATCAATATTATTTTTTACTATGAATAATATTTTTCTGAGTTATGAATGTCCAGAAAGTTTTGACGTTATGGTGACACAGAACGAGCAATATAGATATGATTTTATATGAGGTGCAGCTATTTATTTGTTTATTTATTTATTTATCTTTTTTTTTTTAACTATGAATAATATTTTTTTGGGTTATGAATGTCTAGAACGTTTTGACTTTATGTTGACACAGAACGAGCAATATAGATGTGCTTTTTTACGACTGTTACCTTTTAGTATGGAAGATTGCAGTAAATGAGGCGCAGCTACTGTAAATGTAGCAGACGATCAAGTGAGCCTCAGATTTAACATTTGTTTAGAAAAATAAATACATTTTATCGCAGTATTTTTCAGTTAAGTGTGGCTTTTAAGAGGACTGAATGTCATTTGTTTATTCATAACAGTCATGTGCAAAAACCAAAAAGTTTTGAGTTTTCTCTTGTGAAACACCATAGGTACTCCAGTACTGCATTACGTGTTCACGTTTACAGACTTGTGAAGGTTTTTCTTTTGAGTAGCAACACCGAGCTAGGTGTCTTAAATCTACAACACTTTGGCTCCAGTAGCCTTGCAAAGATTCTTTTACATTAGAAGTCCTATGGAGATTAGGTTGACAAGTCCCGAAATAAAGATGTGCTTCTCTGTCGAATGACTTTTCTGCTACTTATGGCGTGACTTTGATAAGGAGAGGTTTTATACATAAAACTACAGGATTTAAGATTGAGAATTTATATTTACAGTTCTCAAAATGTAAATGATACATGTACCATGATTATATCTGTGGTGGAAAGACTATAAAGTAAATGGAAGACTTAACTTAAGGAGACAAATCCCTCCCTGAATTTACAAGATATTCCCTCCCGCCAATACTTAGTGAATCTACAAGGTCTGCCTTAGCTGGCAGCGACCAAAGCAGCGGGAGTCTTCTCCCATAAGTCTGTTAGTGAATGCGATCCCAGGTCACTCAGTGGGACGGGCTACCTGGGCCCCTAAAATCTGGTGAAGGAGAGTTTGGGTCCACTGGAATGGTGCGATGGAGAACGAAACCATTGCCCCAAGCCTCACTCCAGAATGGGATTAGGTTTTCTCTTTAATGAGTCCTTGTTTGGTTCCCTTCCTTCCAGATTTCAGTAGTGGCAACGACAATTAAAGTACACAAATGTGTATACTTGTATATCATGTACATACACGTCTGACAGATGTAAACACATACATACATACATAGGGCGATCTATTGAGTAGCACATGCGTGCGATTTATTATTATATATGGAGAATACATTCAACAGTTTCAGTGTTTCGTAGCTTAAATTTGGTTTGTCTCAACTGATGAATGACCGATACAGGTACAGAATACGGAAATATTCACTATGAGAAATTTTTTAGTTGTATTTTTTTCACAGTTTTGTTTAGATAATTCATATTCATTAACTATCTACTTAACCTAAACCCTTATCACATAGGTACGTCGAAGTACCTGCTAAATAACATGGTTGTACACGACACCATCGGTCTGAATATGAACCATGAACCGTAATCAAACTGGACATTGGCTCGCACGAAACTCAATGGGTATCAGTCAACGTTGAACGCTGCCTCGTTTGACAACTGCTGTTCAAACAAAAGCAGTACGCTGTGTCACCGGATCGAAGAGGGAAAACTATTCCATAAAGAGGCAAATCTCCTCTGGGAAGTGCTCCTATTGACACCCGAGTCTTCCGAGCGACGTCAGACTCCACCCATCTGATACTAACCTGACTGAGCACCAGCCGATATTAGACTCCGAACAAGCCATAACTAACCTGTACACTAGCCGACAAAAGGCTGCACCAGTCGGCCCTAGACTGCACATATGCCTGCCTACTTGCCAGCCCCCATACCCCATTCCCTATGGCTCCAGTTGCACCAAGGGATCATCTGTCAGATAAAATGCCAAGTGTAGACGTACAACCCTGAACCGACGGCCACGGAGAATCAGAAACAGTCCAAGCGTTCTGGTCTAAATCGAGGCCCAGACGTCGAAGTTTGTCCACTAGTTAACATGGGATCACGATCTCGAGATAAAGCACCAAATTAGGATCTTAACGTTAGGGATGGACGGAGGCAATTCCAGACATGCATGAACAAGTACATAACGTGGCACATCAAAACACAGAAGCGTTGTCTAGAGGAATCACTATATCCCGCATCTAGAACGGTGGGAATGGGGGTTAGGGGCGGGGTAATCGCTGTAGGGCATTTGGCAGACAGTGTACTACTTCCCTATAAATTTTAATTTCTTTACACCTACTCGAATGACCTAGGTGTGTTCAACTCACATTGGAATGTTTAAACTTGCTGATATTCACCAATCCATGAGTTCCCTCCCAACCCCCCTTCGTGAGAGTTTTTCTTATAATTATTTTTTTTTTTCAGCAATAACATTCTCCGAAGATTCGCCACTTCGACGTGGGTATTAGGCATCTCTGTGGTGACTGACCCATAGGGGCGAGTAGGCTTAATCGACAAAAAAAAGGGGAGGGCATCTACACTAATGGCACAAGAAATGTGGAAAATCAAGTCTGACACTTGAACGAATTGCACAACTTCTGAGAGTCGCATTTAGAGACTTCTTGTGGAACTGGAATGGACCACCAGAGTATCGGCAAAAAGCTGACTTTCATAGCTGAGTTCTCTCTTTCTCTCTTTCGGGTCCAGTCTCTAGAGCAGCACGCCGATTTGTAGACCCAACTATTCCTGACCTCAGCAATTCGAGGCCCTGAGGACCTCGTTTGACCTGAGTTGCTCGTTGTGAGGAGGTGCGTTGGGATCGGCACGCGACTTGACGTCATCGTACAACGTAACGTCATGGTTACAAGATATTCGATTAAAGATAAAACTGGACCTAGAGTTGTGAAATGTTTCGTTCAAGCATCTTGTAATATATCGTTTATAGATGGACCCTTCATGTTGGCGCAAAGTGATGTATACAGTGTCGTTTCTTTTTGTGTTTTTGTATACTTACACCGGGATCACAATAGAAAAATAAAATAAAAAATTGTATGTTAAAGCACAACCATAACAGTAGAAAGATAAGAAATTTCCACATTTAATATTATGAAAAAAACTCGTTATACACTGGCAACGTATGGAATACCAGTTTGTATGTAGATGAGCAAATCTAAATATGAGTTTAGGGGAAGAAATATGTAAAAAATGAAGGAATGGGCGCTCTATAGACATCTCTGCCCTCTTGCACAATGCAGAAGAGAAAATAAAAATAATCTAAGACCGCCCCATCTTTCATTATTCTTATAGGAGGACAAAGAAAGGGAAGACATGGGAATTAAATAACTTGCACACATAATTACGAAACACATGAGAAAACGATAAAGAAAAACGTAACCAAGATTACATAAAAGGAATGGAAGGACGACATTTATTTTATTCTTTCGAACCCTTGATGAGTATTAAGTCTGAGACAGACAAAGAAAAGAAAAATATGGAAAAAAAAGACCTAACCAGGCAATGTCAGAGTGGAATTGTTACATCTGCTTGGACGAAGCATTATGAAAAAAAAAACAAATCGTAAACATGTGTCTAACCGTAACAACGATGGACTAGTCTACACCTATATTTACAGAATAATCTAGACATTGCAGTGCACAATCGATTTCTTTTTTTCTCTCCTCGAGAGGTTCAGTTTGTAGACAGATGATACAACAAATGGACAACTCGTGTTTAATATA
>NC_134812.1:35214763-35224763 GCF_046742065.1 Oratosquilla oratoria
CTACAAGTCTACCATTACTTGTACTACCAACAGGTTCCGTCTTGTTTCTACGAGTTCTACGAGTATGCAACAACTGGCTGTTTCTTCGGCATCGACACGCTTGTCAAAATTAACTAAAACTGCCCATACATAAGTCCTGGGGATTAGAAATTGATTGTGGGATAATTTACACATGAGATAGCGTTATGGTTAAGATCTTTAGTTAAACAGCGGTTTGCTAGCAACGCTAGTTGGGTCCTAGACATAGTCCTCCAACGCCAGAAACATCGGTCCTCGCTGCACCCCAATGGATACCGTGTCGAACCCATGATCAGATGGTCGTGAGTTCGATACCCGGGACCCACTGCATGCTTCTTGCGTTGGTTCCCGACAGACTTCGTCAGGCGAGGAGGCGACCCAAACATTGGTCAGAAAACCTCAGCGGCTTACCACAATTGACGGGGCTTAGTCCTACCATGGGTTTCCCTCATCCCACTTCGTGGGAGTTGGGTGGGTGAGTTTGAGTTTGATTCAGAGGGTCGGTGAATAAGAAAGCAAGTGCGCATGTGCGTGGTGCAAGGTGCTCGCCTAAGCGTGGGTGAGGACTCTGGAGAGGCAGCTAGCTGCGGTGAACAAGTCTTGCGAACTTGCTCTTGAATTGGTCTGATTCTGATTCATCTTTTTTTAATTTTAAGTGATGTTACTGGCTCGACTAGATAAAATGTAGCTGCACTATTTTATCTATTAATTTTATTTATTTTCTATTTATCTTATTTTGATTTTTATATATTTATTGACGTATCTATTTATTCATTCATTTATTAATGTATTGTATCATTTTAGTACTTCACTGTCTATTCATTTATTTGTTTATGTTTTTATATTATTTGTTTATTCCTTTATTTACTTGTTTATTTGTTATCTACTTATATTATCTATATATTTATTTACTTGTTCATGTTATTTATTTATTTATCTATTTGTTTATTTCTTATTTGTTTCGCGACCTATGTTTTTTCCTTGTTGAACTTTGGTAAACGTGGCTTCTAAACGTTTGTAGATGTGCCAAACCACAGCAACGTTTTCTGCGCCCGAATAGCCAACGGAAGTCAAATTTGCAGTGACGAGTTCGAATCAGACCAGAGAGGAGCAAGGACGAACTTAGACTTGGCTACGATAAAACGGCCGCCGGCCTACAACTGCGAGAACGGAGAGACAGCTACTTTACAGTACGCAAGCGATCAAAGTGCCCCGTTCCTACATACACACACCTACATATAAACACCGTATCGCGCGAAGCTGACCCGAGGAAAGACTCTGCCGCAAGGGCAGGAAGGATCTAAGAGGGCTTTTATACACGAGCGTTGTTAATAAAGATACAGTAAAATGTTAATAGCTGCGGCCGGCATACTTACATTGTCCCCTACCTTGTACGAGGGGTTATCGTACGCCGCGTTATTTTTCGAGGAATTGATGTGGGCCTTGGCGTGGTTCTGTTTCCGGATGAGGACGACCAGGAGCGCCAGGAAGCCCAGGCAGGCGATGGCGGCAATGATGACCACGGCCACGAAGGCGCCGTAGTAGTCTCCGCTTGATTCGGGTTCTTGGTTGAGGGCCGGGTCTGGTGGTGCCGGACGGAAGCAGGAGGCAAAGGAAAATAAAATAAAAGAACAACATTTTAAAAGCATATAAGGCAGGTAGGCAGAAACATGTCACTCGGGGCATGATGGAATACGACGTCGTTTGTTGCTAACATGAAACTATCTGATAAAATATGTTTGTGCACAAAACGATGATGTCTGTCGTAAGCACGCTTGTCATTCCGCATGACACGGCCAACGTCCTCCATACCTTGTAAAGGGCTAATGAGCACCAGCGGCCCTTTGCTGCGTTTTTTCCACATTTCTGTGTCTAACCCGCCAATCAAATAACCCAGGAGTGGTAAGAATTTAGTTTCCAAATAACTTTATATTATAGGGGGGAAATTTTGATGTTACAGGTTGTGTTTACATGAAAATTGTTTCAATATCGTTCAGCGCATAAATTGAAAATCAGTGATTTAAAAGTTCCTCTAGATTCTGATTATTCTTGTCAATTCCTTGGCTGATCAGACACTCCCTACTTGTGACACCCATTTTGCGCTTAGTCTCTGTATTACAGCTAAGTCTTTGTGTATATATCCTTCAGTAAAGATTTTAATATCAAAATATAAATGAACACCAGATGTAACTCCTAAGATCTGGTGACACTTCTTGTTCTGCGTTACTCGAAACCAGAGCTGGGCGCGTTCCTCTGTGTCCTGACTGACACATGTATAGTCAGGACACCGAGGAACGCACCGAGGAACGCGCCCAGCTCTGCTCGAAACAATATAAGCATAAGACTTCGTTGGGTTTAGTGCACTGTTTCCCAACCCTGGGATCGCCAAGCATTTTTCCTAGGGTCCCCAAGACATCTTGTATGCTGTTTTTTTTTTTTTTTTTTTTAATTATATGAATTCAACACAATAACCATATACAAATAGATTAGTGGGGTCGCGGTAATATCATGAGGATCATATTGGGGTCCCCTGAAAAAAGGGTTGGGAAACACTGGTTTAGTCGATTGATATTTCGGGTCATGAGAGAGGTATGCAACTGGCGACGAGCATGTCAGGAGACGCACTAGGTGAGGACGAAGTTTCTATTGACAAAAGAACGTTTCGCTCATTCGAGCTTTATCACGCAATAAAGACTCCTCCTCACATGGTGTTTTCCTCGACATATATCTCGAGCCATTTTCCTCGCCACTCACCAATTTCACTCCTCTCCGGTTTCGGCAGCTCGCCAGCCTTTGTGGTGACCGTGAGAACGTTGCTCTTCTTCTTGCGACCGTTGGAGAGGTAAGCCTCGATCCACATCTCGTACTGGGCGTCCGGCTTGAGCTCGTCCACAAACAGGAACTTCTTGTCCTCGTACTTGGGAAGCTTGAAGTGCGTCGAGCTCGCTCCCTCGTCGTTCCGGAGGTAGACGGCGGTGAAGACGTTGACGTATTTTTCTGCCGGCTCGGGAACTCCGGAGTAGAAGAGTTCGACTGTTCGTGCAGTTACCTTACCTAGGCGAGCCTCGATCTCGAAAGAGTAGGGATCTGCAGGAAGAAACGGGTGAAAATTTTGTTCCCAAAGAAATGATCGTAAAATAAAAATATCTATATATCGAAAGGTTGTTTTTTTTTCCTTTACAAGAGGGGTAGCCAGTCACCCTCCGCCCATTCCGCACCCTTTAGCATAGTGACTTGTGTATAAAGGGCCATCCCTGGCTCACGCCCACTGTCTGGGGCTGAAGCCTCCTCTGATTACAACCACGGCTTCATTAACTCAGCTACCCTCCCTCCCTCCTTCCCTCCCTCCCTCCCTCCCTCCCTCCCTCCTCCTCTAACAATACTTAATCCAGACTTGTCAATATAACACATGAAGCCAATAACCAATCATCCACGCAATGGCGTAGACACACAGATATAATTATTTAATCAATCTTACAACTTTTGTTGTTCGGAAACTGTCGTGAATATACAGAGCGAATTTTCCTTCTTACCTTCTTCAGGCAACGTGAAGAAGGTGATGGGCTTGTTGCTGGTGATCTTCGAGGTCTGTCCTTCGTGGGGGATGAAGGTCAGGTCGACGGTGTACTCTGTGCCGCTCATGAGGTCACGAAGGATTATTTGGTCGTTGTCGCGGTAGAACATCTGACTGAAGTGCGGCATCTGTCGTCATCACGTGACACAAAACACGTTTTAGTTCTTGTTAGAAGGTGGAGACTCCATTTCCCCCCACTTTTCAGAACCTTACGGTGGTATTCTTAAAAAAATATCTTTCCTTATCTAAATCTTATATAAATCCTAGAAAGGAAAAGATTTATATATGGAAAGATTTTTTTAAGAATACCGCCGTAAGAATCTTACGGTGATATTCTTAGTCTTTATATACTCGTAAATCTTTTTCCTCCAAGGATTTATATATGATTTATATAAGGAAAGATTTTTTTTAAGAATATCACCGTAAGAATCTTACGGTAATATTCTTAAAAAAGTCTCTATATAAATCTATCCCTTCCAAGGATTTATATATGATTTATGTAAGGAAAGAATTTTTTAAGAATATCACCGTAAGGATCTTAAGGTGATATTCTTAAAAACGTCTCTATATAAATCTTTCCCTTCCAAGGATTTATATATGATTTATATAAGGAAAGATTTTTTTAAGAATACCACCGTAAGAATCTTACAGTAGTATTCTTAAAAAAATCTTTATATAAATCTTTCCCTTCCAAGGATTTATATAAGATTTATATAAGGAAAGATTTTTTTTAAGAATACCACTGTTAGACCCTTGCCGAAAGTACGGGCAAAAGTCCCAAGCCAACCTCAAACCCATTTTTTTTTTTTTTTTTTATTCTGGCTCGAGTCACTACTGATGTTCTATTTATTTCTCTCCAAATCATTCTCTGTACGTCTTCTCCATCTTATTTTCGTCTAACCTACTCTAGACACTAATACTTTTCTCGAAAGCCTTCCGCCTAATTTATGAGTAATTTTGATATCAGAATATATCAAGTTGATATGAATTTATTGTGATATAGAAAAGGTCACCTACGAAATAGGTAATATGTAGCACAATGATAGATTACATAATTAATTTTCATGCCATAAACTCTTGTTCATAACTAGGACTGTGATTACTAAAGAGCTATAAATGACTTCATAATTATGTAACCTCGATCCACTTTGAAGTGAATAATGACCCATTTTTTTCTGTTAATAATACGGATATATACTCCCTCCCCCTTCCCTTCTAACCGTGGAAATATCCAGTTCTGTCGATAAACTCACCAGTTTCCCGCCAGCCGTGTACTTGACCTGAATGCCGTCGATGTACCGCATTTCGTTCTCGTCAAAGTCCCTCCAGGTAATCTTGGCCGAGTTCTTGGTGATGTCTGAAGCGTAGAGGTCCGGGTTGATCTCCAGATCGGGCAGAGGGGTCGTTGTCGTAGGCTCGGTGGTCGAAGTCGCTGTGATTAATAAAAAAAAAAGACGACTCGTGAGTCGATGGGTATTTCTGTCGACTTGTCATCGCAAGAAAATCGTCATAGCACTACACATCTTCACCACACACATACCAAAAAAACACACGTAAACAAACACACACACGATGGTGCAGTGGTTAGAGTTCCCGGCTGCCACTACGGCGGTACGGGTTCGAATCCCGCCCAGGGCTGAAATAATTTTAGTATCGCTGCGCTGCGACTCGTTACTCCAACTCTTGTGGGCAGGGGTTTGAGTGTGTGCGTGCATGTAAGGTCACAACATTACCCATAGATCGGTCATATATGAGCTCTGAACTCTCTTCCGGGTGGGAAATAGCTGTCGATCATGAGTCCAACACGTGATCCAAGACCATGATCAATCACACACACACACACACACACACACACACACACACACACACACACACACACACACACACACACACACACACACACACACACACACACACACACACACACACACAACCACGCGCGCGCTCTCGAGCGAACAACATTACCCACAGATCGGGCAACATACAAACTTTGAGTTCTCATCTGGGAGGGTAATAGCTGTCAACACGTGATTCAATATCACAGGCAAGAGGTAATTTTACCAAGAGAACATTTTATCGATAGATATGAATAAAAAAAAATGGTGATTTGTTTATCAAATTGAGATTGTTAAACTATCTGAAAACAACAACGCGTACGAGTCTTGGCAAACGTGAACCTCGATTCGGTAACTCAGACCTCTGTTATATAGACTATGAGCTCCAAGACTCCGTTCATGATCTGGCATCAAACGTGATTTACGAGTAGACATTCTACCAAATCAACCTTGATACATGCCCCCCACCCCTCTCTCTCTCTCTCTCTCTCTCTCTCTCTCTCTCTCTCTCTCTCTCTCTCTCTCTCTCTCTCTCTCTCTCTCTCTCTCTCTCTCTCTCTCTCTCTCTCTCTCTCTCTCTCTCTCTCTCTCTCTCTCTCCAATGTATGTGCTATTTTATTTTTGTATCTATTCTGTATATAGTAAAGGAAGCTGTACAGTACAGAGAACATCACCTTTTAGGATTATAACAACAATTACCTATCACCCATCCCACTTGTCTCACCGGTGACACCTCCTCGACGTGGCAACATGGGGGGAAAAGCGCTGTTGCCACAGCCATAGAACTGATTCAAATCGTTGTTATATTCCTAAAAAGTGATACTCATTGATACTAAAAGCATCCTTTACTATACATAGAGTATAAAAAGAAATGAAATAGCACATAGATGGGGAACAAGAGAGCCAGAGATATGTACTAAGGTTGATTTGGTAAAATGGCTACAAGTAAATCACGACGCATGCCACATCCAAAACGGACTTCTTGAAGCGCACAGACTATAATCCTATTTGCTTCTCGGTAGAGGCAGAGACACTAACGAGCCACAAGGACACAAGTACTTGTCAACAGCGAAACGTACTTTCAGGAGCCGCTTGCGTGGTGACCGTGAAGATGGGCGAAGAGATGTTCTCTGACGCTCCAAGGACGTTCAGTTGGACCTGCATGACGTACATAGTGTTGGCCGAGAGCCCGTCCAGCGGGTGGTCCCACACAGAGGACGAGACCAGTGACCCGGACGGCACCAAAACCTCCTCTCTCCACTCGCCAGGCTCCTCGCCAGATCTGGGATAAGAACATACTCGTAAGAACACAATATAAGAACATAAGAACCTTTAGAACCTAAGAACATATGAACCTAAGAACATATTAACATATTAACATCCTTCAGATTTATGTGAGGGTACGGATGCTACCTAAGGACTGTGCATGTTTTGTTCCATTCCAAAGGTCAAAGCGCGATAAGTGTATTTCCAAAAGAATTATCAGGAAACAAACATATATAGATATGAAATACAGGAGTCATAGTCTGAGTTTATTCCTGACAAGTTTCGCATACTTTCTTGTCAAGGATAAACTCAGACTAAGATTCCTGTGTTTACTGTTTCGATTCAACGTTAACCTGTGAAATTGTCTTAATATACGAGTATAGATATGTTGGCGTCTTACTTGGCTTCCTCTCTGAACTTGATGGCGAGCTTTCCTGGAAGACCGATGTAGATGGACGGTGTCGTGAAGTGAAGAAGGATGGAATGGGCGTCAATAGCCATGGCTTCCGGTGTCGGTATCTCACCCTCTGTAAAGGACGGCTCGTCAAATATAAAACAAATAAATAAATAAAAAATCGCCCTGCTTATTTGAATATATGCATGGTATATGCATGAACTAGGGATATATATATATATATATATATATATTTTTTTTTTTTTTTTTTTTTTTTTTTTTTTTTGAAAATTTTTTTTTTTTTTTTTTTTTTTTTTTGGCTAACGAGTGGATCTCCCCTTCAACCCTGGGATATTCAGGAGGAAGGGGTGACGCCTCACCACCCGATAGAGAAAACCAGTACTATGTACTATCTGAAGACCCGATAATACGTGGTTTCCAAATACGGGGTAACATTGGAAACGCAAAAGCGGGCCATTCTTCCTCTTCTCGGGCTTCCTTAGTTTAAGTTAAAAGAAAAGGCATAGTAAGAGAGTTGAGTGTCAACCCATGTAAGAGGGAGACTACTAAGCCAGCTCACTGAAAGATGTATCCTTCCACAAACTAGTAGAATAAGATTGTGTCAAATCTAAAAGGTTGTTAAGAACACCCATAAACAGATTAAATGTCTGCAAATGTAAGACTACCCTACAAAATTGGGGTTAAACTTTAAGTAATCTAAGAGTTAAGATTCTAATATGTACACTCTATTTCAATTAGTACCGTTTTTTGTATAATAACCCTTATTCATGTAGAATGTGTGTGTGTGTGTCTGTGTGTGTGTGTGTGTGTGTGTGTGTGTGTGTGTGTGTGTGTGTGTGTGTGTGTGTGTGTGTGTGTGCGTGTGTGTGCGTGCGTCTGTGTGTGTGTGTGTTTGTGTGTGTATGCGTGTGCGTGTGTGTGTGTGTGTGTGTGTTTGTGTGTGTATGCGTGTGCGTGCTTGCGTACATGCAATCACACGCACACAATTACATATGTACGTGTGCCCATATACTGTATTGTATATACAGCATATGTAAATGTATGATTATATCTAGATATGTGTGCACACATGCATATATAAATATTTCTGCATGCATATGCACGTGCATAAACATAGACATACAATAAACTTGCCCCAATATATTGGTATATACAGCACAACGAATATACATGTGTATTTTTATGTATAACATAACATGCATCTATACAGTCAAAGATACTCACAAACACACAAACATGCTTAGTACCAAGCATACATGCATATGAATACATGAGTATATACACTGAATATACACAGATGTGTGTGTGTAAATTCAACATCTGATTTTTACAGATACGGATAAGAATCTTAATATAGTCTCTTTATTTTCTCTTTGGTTTAAATTTATACTCTTATTTACTTTGAACGCACTACATGCACCTGGGCATAGATTATTCTTTTCTTATGGTCAATTGCACAGGAAAATGGATATTGAGGATGGACTTAACTTACCACTCTGGGGGAACAGAGGCTAGACAAACCCACCATAAACACTTTGCGCTATAGCGTGTTGTGTGCGCATTCCCCATGTATGTGTATGTGTATTCGTGTGCATGTATGTGTATGTGTGCGAGCATGCATGCTTCTGAGTGTGCATGAGTAGATAAGTTTGCCTGTATGCATGCGTACCGTATCTGTTGTTTGAACGTATATGTGCATATGTGTGTACGTGTATGTCTGTGTGTGTATGAGTGTACGTGTACGTATGCATGTGCATGCATGTAAGTGCCCACGCTGTGTGGATGCATGTTAGTTTCTCTACGTCTGTGTGTGTGTGTGTGTGTGTGTGTGTGTGTGTGTGTGTGTGTGTGTGTGTGTGTGTGTGTGTGTGTGTGTGTGTGTGTGTGTGTGTGTGTGTGTTTGTGTGCGTGTGTGTCTATGTGTCTACATGTGCGCGTACGCACATGTACATGCTCTTGTGTACGTTCACATAACTTTGTTATATAAAGACCTGAATGATGCCCGCGCCACTTTCAACGTCCTTCATTCAGCCGAAATGTTGGTTTGTGTTTACATTGCCAGATGTTCTGAGTGCGTTTCCTCCCTAGACAGATTTGAACAATTCACTCGTGTATTTACCTAATGGTCCTTACCCAATTGTAGTATACAGCAAAAGAGTAACACTCGTGGGGTCCTCTCTCTTACTCTCGATTTGAACATAGTTTCAAATTCATATACGATTCCTACTTGTGTGTGTGTTTATTTGTTTGTATGTGTATGTGTTCAAGGGTTGTGGAAGGGTGGATGGGGAAAAGGAGCTTGCTGATAGCTAATTTTAATTTGTGCATTTTGTTACCGTAATACGCTCATGCATTTGCTTATGATATAAGTGTTGATAATTAATCTTCTTTTTTTTTAATAATTGTATTCTGTTCTTGGGTTTGAAACTATAGTCGTGGTTTTCTTTTTATGCCCAGTCATGTTACTTTTTTCTCTCTACATTTTATGTTGTTGTTTTTTCTACATTTTATGTTTTTTTTTCTCTCTATATTTTATGTCGTTGTTTTTTCTCTCTACATTTTGTTTTTGTTTTATCTTGTCTAAAGTTGTCAATTGTTTTCTCTTCCACCTATGACATGTTTTTCTTGGACTTCTGTTCAGATCTAGTTTTCCATTCTTTGCTCGCATTCTAGAAACTTCTTGCAATGCCCCAATTATTATTTTTTTTTCATTTTTTTCATTTTCCTAGGCTCGTGCCACATTCAATAAAAGACTCTGTCCAGGAAATCGATAGCGTGACTATATATTTAGAGTTGAGGTATTTGTTCATTGTCCTTTCTTCTTCTTTCTCGTTCTCCATCTACCTCACCCTCGCCCACCTTCCACCCAGTCTGTGTGAGGTTCTCTTAGTT
>NC_134812.1:35229763-35244763 GCF_046742065.1 Oratosquilla oratoria
AGCTCATGGTTACCACGCAATAGGTGAGGTCAGAGACTGTTTTTGTCTTTTGTATATACTTTATGGTCCTTCATGTCAACATGGGAAGTGTATAAGCCAGCAGTTTCCTTGTATATACTTTATGGTCCTTCATGTCAACATGGGAAGTGTATAAGCCAGCAGTTTCCAAGCATAATTCTCATAAAAAGAAGTGCAGATTCGAGGTAAGACCAGCCATTCACTCACCGCAATTCTATCAATCAGACAAGCATTATTGGCGACGAAAATTAGTAGAGAAAAGCACGTTAATCAAACAATGGAGAAGACACAGAAGGAAAGTCAAACGGTCTGGATACAAACCAAGTCTCGAGACAGGACTAAACCTGCGGGAAGTGTATCGACGTCATTTCAATACTTACTGAGAATCTCGCACAGGAACTACTGTGAATGAATAAAGTCACGTGTATGGAGATGGAGTCGAATATATACTTAGCTAGATTTCCATACGGATCTAGTCATATATCACAGGAATAAGTTTTCCTTGTAATCCCATCTGTCTTGTGAACGCTTAAGGTTCTTTAGTTGCACAACACTACTTTGCATGTGCAAACCTGGATGTCTCTGTTTGTGTGTGAACGCGAACGAGCACGTGTACTAATGGAGTTTTGTTCATATAGTTGTTACACAGCAATTTCGCAGTAACCCGTCCCTTTTTAATCCCCAGACCAAATCCAACCTCATAACGAAGTGATGTTCCGAGTCTAAATCGCCCATTCATTGGTTATATGGTCAAGTACCCTGATCTACGCTGAAACGTTTGGTCTGAGTCAATGGGATGTCAACGTTACAACCCAGGAGGAGATCGCCGAAAACGAGTGTCCGTGTCCATGTGGACGTGCATGTCTTCATTCTCTGACGTATTGACAACGCCCTCTTCGTTGGAAGAAAGCCACAAGCCGAAACGTTAGGGAATGACAATAGATTCGTTGTTTTCCCGTGGCAAAATCATACCCACGTCAAGGAAGTCTTTAATATGTTTCTGTCTCCTGGGACTCGTCATATTCATTGTATAGCAATTAAGTATAGAATACAAAAGCAGAGACAGACAGACGCAGACAAGGCCTCCCTTATCCTCTCAAGCAAACTGGACGTTTTTCTTAGATATCCCCTATCCCACGTTCTGGCTGGTTAAATTCTCACACTCCATCTATTGCATTTTTCCGTTCCACATTTCCAATTACAGTGTTAAGTGCTGCTGCTTTTCTCCTTGACAAGAGGCCAGCTCTCTTCTCGTTATATATATATATATATATATATATATATATATATAGATATATATATATATATATATCATCCACAATGCACTTTAATTCTAAGCCATATAGGCGCATGCAGAAATTGCAACGTGGTACGCCCGAGGACTCGAACCTAAGTCACTCGGCACTGGTAATGTTCTCGCCACATAGGTTCGAGTCCTCGGCCGTACCACGTTACAATTTCTTCATGCGCCTATATGGCTTAGAATTAAAGTGCTTTGTGGTTGATAAAAATGTATCTCTAATCACTGGGACCCATTCAGTGTTGTACATATATATATGTTTATATACATATATATGTTTATATACATATATATGTTTATATATATATATATATATATATATATATATATATATATATATATGACACACAGGAACCCACAGTCGGAGAAAGAATAAACTTCGAATAAAGAAGAATCCTATATTTCGGCTATCAACTGTAGCCCTCTTCTCCGACTGAGGGTTCCTGTGTGTCATTTACAAATGTGTTACTACATTTCTGTGTAGAAAATATATATATATATAATATAGTCGAAAATTGGCGTTCTTATGATTCTTGTATGATAGATCAAGTTCATGAAGGCAAGGAAAGTTGGTCAAATGTAAACATCTCTACAGTTGTCAGTTTGAGTCAACTCCGTATGGTTGTCAGAGAAAACACAGGATGTGGTACAAGAAAAAGGGGGAGGATGGAATGTCGAAGTAATGGGTGCTCAAGAACAATGAGAAAAATTCGATAAAGGACACATGGGGTATCAAGAAACGTGTCTATAGCTCTGATGCAAGTTTTCGTGAGCTGTTGTGAATGTAGGGGAGTGATGGAAATGCATGATATGCATAGAAGCAGCCTTAGGCGGCGCGTTCAATTGAACTGAAGAAGCACTGGTATTTTAGTTAATTGAAGTTTCGAAATGTATTCTGGCATGATGGCTGTTTAGATTTTGTAAACAAATGAATAATTTTCAAGTACATAAATATAGATATGGCAATATGAATTTGTGTTCTATTTTCCTTTGATAGCATTAAACCCTGAGCCTAGATGTAAGCTGCCCAGATGCAGATCCACCTCTTTCATATGACAAAGGTGACAAAATATCTATTCTTCACATAAGGAAGGACTTACCGGCGACGGTGTGAGAGGCGCATTGCCACGCTTGACAACAGGTCTCTCCTGGCAGGGTGACCTTGACGGCGGCTTCTGAGGGGCAGGGCAGATCGTGAGGAGGATCAGGGGACACTGGTTGGCACAAGTCGACGCAGGAAACGTTACCGTACCTGCAGGTGCACTGCTGAGAGCAACCCGTCAGCTCACGCGGGATGTCTTCGAAATTACTGAACTTGCGCCCCATGTACTGGCAGCTGGAGTGAGTTTTACACTGAGGCTCAGGACAGCATCTGCCAATATGCCGGTACCGGTAAGAGGACGATGGATGCGACAACAAACATATAATTACTATTCATAGAAAAAAATTGCTGGGCTACTCTTCAATGCAGAGTATGTATATATATATATATATATATATATATATATATATATATATATATGTATATATATATATATATATATATATATAATTATTTTTATGACCGTCGCGCAGAGGATTCGAACCTGCTGCTTTGGGACCGAAGAGGCTCCATCGCCGCTCGCCTTAGACCACTCGACCACTGATGATATATAACTGTGTGAACTCAGAACCTAACTGGTTCCCGAGATTTGGGAAAGTTGCTAGCTGCAACCCAATTCCCGTTTTCACCTCACAGTCAATAACGTTCGTGGGAGGAGGTAAAGACCGGAACAAATCACTTTCACGCTTATCGCCATTGTAACCATATATGATTGATGTCGCTGTTCACTATATATATATATATATATATATATATATATATATATATATATATATATATATATATATATGCATATATATAAAACTGTGTTGCTCTTGGTGAATGTAGTTTGCAGATGAAGAGAAAAACATCAATGGAAAGAAAACAAGGAAAAAAACTATAGAGGGGGAGTGAGAAGGAAAGGGAGAAGAAGAGACATGGAAAGAGAGGGAGATAAGAGGAAGAGAGTAAACGATCACGAACTTAGGACCTTCGGTGCTGTGACATCTTTACCTGGGAGGTTCGAGCGTGACGAGGGCGTCGTCGTCCCACTCACTGCAGTCGGCGTCGAAAAGGTCGCGAGAGTTCTTGGGGCAGTCAATGGGACGGCACTCGACCTGGAGGTCGCTGTCGCAGATGCAGAACTGGGCGCAGCCGTCGTAGAACTCCTGGTCGATCTTGTAGTAGCGTTCGTTGTAGGCACACATGGTCGTGTTGTCGTAATCCTCGAGAAGGACCCCTTGGACCATGATGGATGAATCTGAAAGGAACTCGAGTGTGAGTGTTGAAACAGTCATCTGATTACCAGATATATCAATCTGCGTCACAGGACAAAGCACCAAACCAAGGGGAAGTCATATGCAGTAGCAACGTGCAATATACATTCTAAAACTACCATGCAATAACCGCAAGCATTAGTTATACATGCAATCTCAACTAACACGATAAGTCACTAATCATAAATAAGCAAAAACAAAGAGTTCATGAATATACACTCTTTTGGCCCTACATAGGCAGCAGACATATGTCACACTATGTATCCTTCATAATGCCCAGTACAAAACCAGCTTTCTTCCTCAGCATTTAAGCGTTCAAAAGCCATCTCCCACAACCGTGAACGGATGACGTCACCCCGCTGGGAGGGAATACCTTCTACACTTCCTTTCTGCAAATCGCCAGGGGCGCCGTCTGTTGCAACAGCGTTGTGTCGGTGATCCACTTGATGATCCTGGACGAGTCTCCCACCATCTCCTCCGTGAGAAGAGAGACTGGAGGAGCCTTCCTCCCGAACGTCATGTACATGTGGGTGTGGGGGATGTGCGGCCGGGTCAGAGCCTGTATGTTGCGGTTGTTCACTTGCGTGTGTTTCCATCGACACTGTGGTGTTGGTCTGCGTGTGGCGTTTGTCTCCTACATCGATCTGATTGTGAAAATGATGACCCATATCAGTGGGTTGTTCTCCATGGGTTCCCTCGAGCGGTCTCGTCGGATCAGCCCTGCCGTTCGTAGCACTATGGGAATCGCTATCTCCTTCACCTCCTACGGCAAGCAGCGAACCACCCTCGCCATGATGAGCAGAGGCCGGGTCAGTGGGCAACCCGCTCTCGCTTTCTGTGTGAAGCGAAGAGGAATTCTGGACTTCAACAAACGTTTCCGGTAAATATACCGTTGTGCCGCCTATAGGTTGAGGCAAATAAACGTTTTCACTCGTTGGATGTGGCTCATCTGAAGGGAAAGGCAGGAACAAGTCATCCCAATTCGAATCTGCTATGTTAGTATGCTCTCCAGCTGAATGTGGCAGGTAAGAGTTTTCCCTATCATCTGGATGTGGTAAATAGGCATTTTCTCTTGATGGATCCGGCAAATAAGTGTTTTCGCCCGTTGGTTGAGGCAAGTAAGCATTTTCGCCCGCTGATTGAGGCAAATAAGCGTTTTCGCCTGTTGGCTGGGGCAAATATGCGTTTTCGCCCGCCGATTGAGGCAAGTAAGCGTTTTCGCCCGTTGGTTGGGGCAAATATGCATTTTCGCCCGCCGATTGAGGCAAGTAAGCGTTTTCGCCCGTTGGTTGGGGCAAATATGTGTTTCCTTCGGTTGGCTGCACATTAAAGTGATTCTCTGGCAAGTAGCCATTTTCTCCCGTGTGTTCTGCCAAGCCAACATTTCCAGTAGGAGGGAAAGAGTGTTCGTTTTCTCCGGGCACAAACTGTGGTAAATTACCTTCTCCGTGATGAGTTAAGAAAATATTCCCACCCGAGGGATCTGACAAGATGTTGTTTGCTCGGTTGGAGTTGGGCAAGTAGGCATTGTCTCCCGTTGGGCCTGGCAAATACACATTTTCTCCCGTTGGATGTGGTATACCACTATGTTCTCTCGAAGGATCTGATACATAAGTTTCATCTCCAGATGGGTGTGGAAGTTGACTGCCTTCTCCCGCTGGGGATAAATGATCTGCACCTTGCCCCGTTTGATGTACCACCCCTGTGTCTAGCCCAAGGGTATTCATTCCGTGAGCAGATTTGTCTTTAGAAACAAGATGAGGATGTTCAAGAGCTACACCGCTTTGATCTGAGATGGCAGTGTTATCCAAAGGCATATCTGAACCTGAAGAAGAACTCGAAGAAATGGTGTGCATCTCGTTCTCGACCAGATGCGTTTGGTCTCGAGTCGGGTCGTTAAAGAAGTGCCCCCCTGACTGCTCTTTGCCCTGGGCCATTGTCGTTGTTGATGTTCCTTGGACCCTCTGAACGGGGAAACCAGTGTCTTTGCTGTCGTGCAAGTGATTGGCATCATCAGAGCGAGGGAATATGGTGAACCCAAACGACTCCTGCGACTGGCCTTTCTTACCTTGGCCTCCCATATTCTGACTTCCCGTTTTTCCCATCTGATTATGAGGGGGTTGTGGGGTAATATTGAGTGTAGAAGTGGGATGTGTACCACTGGAATGTTCCGAGGATCTATCAGTAGCGATTGTTGGGAGAAGTGAGGGGTTGCTGTCATGTGACCTGTCATTACTGTGAGTATGTGAGTTCGAATCTGGAGAAGAGGAAAGGACCTCCTTAACGTGAGTATGGGTGATGTGGTTGACGTCTTCCTCGGGGTGCGGAATCTGGCCACTCCATTTGTTTCCCATCCCAATGGCAGCCCCGGCGATGTGCCCTTTGTGAACGCCGCCCGGACAGTCCACGATCATACAGCAGGGGTCTCGCGGACTTTGGACGTGGGTGCAGTTGTGCTCCTGAGTCATAGGGGGCATCTCGATTGCAGGACAACGTGGCCTACAAAGGAGCTCACCGGGTGCTTGACAGAAGCACATTTCGGAACATCCCCTTTCATATGTTCCCCCCAGTGGGATTATTGCACCATCCACGTGGCACGCAGCCAGGTGGGAACCTGGTAGACCTATAACAGAAGGATGATATGGGAGTTGGAAAACCAACAACATCAAGAGTGCAATATTCAGACAATGGCGATGGTTAGTGTAATTATTAGGTCTGGTTTAGAAACTTCTACTAGATCAATTTCATGAGTTTTTTGGCGAATCTCGCCGATTCCGTGAAGTGATGAAATCAATCATTGTGTTAACATGCAGCAATTCAGTTCGTTAGAGCATTTGAGTTTTATGACAAAGAGGTGAACGTGCAAAGTGAAAAAATACGAACAGTGAATGTCAGCCATGCAAACATGGGGCAGGCTTCTGATTAACATCTAATGCTACATGCTTTAATTGATAGATGATGACTTAGAATAATGAGACAATCGGGCTCAAATACTCACCTTGGCGTTGTTCCGGCTCATGACCGGAAGCATCGAAGGTCGTCGCCTTAATGGCGCTGCTGACCGATCCCTCGAAGTCGACGCGGAACTGGTAAGTTCTTCCGGGCTCCAGGTTCCCGACTTCGAGAATTACGTCTGTCGAGAACATGGACGGCTGCGTCGGCCTGACCCGGTCATGGAGCCACTCGAGGGAGTCGAGGCTGTAAAGGACTGTAAAGGAGGGGTCCCTGGATGCGTTGAGCTGCTGCATGACAGACTTCGAAGGGAATACGTGGAGTATTACGGCGGTCGAGTTGATGGCCACGGCGTCGGTGATTTCGACCTCGAAGCCATCACTGGCCCGGTTCTTCTTCTCGAGCATGACCAGGGCGTGGTCCTCTCGGTGCCTTTCCTCGTTCATCATCATTGTGCCATTTTCCTTCATCATCATCTCGTCTTCAGCAGTCATATTCTTTTCATCTGCTTGTTCATCCATAGTCATGTTCATCTCCATCATGTTTTCGTCGTCCATTGACATCAAAGTTTCTGTAGTATCTTCCATCATACCATCATCCATGGTCATGTTCTTCTCGGTCATATCTTCCTCCATCGTCATATTTTTATGCATCATTTCGCCTTCTACAATCGTCATATTCTTCTCCTCCTCCATCATCACGTCAGTCATATTCTTTCCTTCCATCGTCATATTCGTCTCACTCATGTTTTTCATCATCATTTCCTCCTCCATGGCTTCCTGTAGGGTAACATTCTTCTCCATGTTATCGTCCATGACGTGACTGTGGTTGTGACTCATCATTTTCTCTTCTTCGACCATGGTTGAATTTTCCATTATCCCTGCAATGAAAAAACACAAATGTCATAATGTTCAACTTGTCACTCCATTTCATCCGCCTGGAACCATGTAAACAAAACATTACTGGAAGCCACGTTTCCAGTTTCAGAGGCTGTTGGTATTGGTAATAATAATGGGGACCTACGAATGTGATATATTCTACTCAGTCGTTACTATATGTGTGTGAAGTTACGACAGTTGAATTAAGTAGCCCTGCCATTGGAAACCCTTACCTGTGCGACTGTTTACCAGAAGATAAGGACGCTACCATTATGCCGCGCCGTAGGGGAATGTATAGAACGAGTTCCGGATCACTAATTTTGAACGTTCAGCCCGGTATGGTGGTATCGTCCTTGCCTTATGGTGAACAGTGGCATAGCCGAGGGTTCGAGTCCCAATGGAAGAGCTATTTGATTATTACTGCATATTTGGTGCCTGTCTTGTTGCGAACAATACCTAAAAACCATGCCTATGATTTTAATTAAAGTGTTCACAGCAACGTTTCAGTTGTCACCCACTCGAAGAAGAACTGGTATCATTAGAAGAAAATTAATTCACTCAGAAACTCCCAGCTTCATGTTTTGAAACTGGTAATGACAGTTTCATAACGTGGACAAGCATTGCGCTTGCGCCGACATAGACGTGCGCGTGAGGTCACGTAGTACATAAATACTGTGGCATTCTTGGCCATGAGCTATTTCCCTGATGCAGGCCTCGAACCCCAAGTCTCCTGCCCATGTCTCCTGAGCCACAACACATACTCAAATGAATATCCTTGTTAGCTCCGCTGCCACTAATACTTAGTCACTTGTGTTATTCATCCGTAGGCCCCATGCCTCCTCCTACTCTTAAGTATGTTTCCACCAAATCTTCTATAACCAGTTATTAAAGTTTCTTGATGGGTTGAATTAAAATGAAGATATAGTTTTCTTATCTTCTTTTCTTCTAAGTAATTACACTTGGTTTTTTCAAGCTACAACAAGGGACTCCCACCCAAGATCCCTGTTCATCCCACCAAGCCACTTCTGCTCCGACGTCACTATTTAATTCAACCAGTATCTTTTTACTTTTCAAATAAGTACCACCCTTTAAGGGCGTGACTTTACCTCCATGCACCAATAATTTTTCTCCTCCACCCTTTTCTCCAATTAGACTGTTATACTGTTTCAAGCGATACTGTTTACGCAAGCTGTTTGTCGCAGCAGAACGACTTCATGTTTACATTTCGTAACGTCAGCACCTCTCGGTATCCTAATCTATATTTACAAACACAAGACGATAAGCTAGAATATGCAACTCTGCTACTTCCACTCGGTCATTGTATCATAACAACCAAATAAAATTTACATATCGTTTCACCTACCCCTCGATCTACCTAAATGTCTACCTCTATCTACCGGCCTCTTAAAAAGCGCCCCTCCCACAACACCGATCCCGCGCGAGCGGGTGGCCTTTTTCTAGGTAGTCGATGGTCCATTTCCCTGTTAACATCACCGTTATTCACTCGCTCTGGAGTCTCGAGGCGATAAAACCTTCCCAGACTAGATGTGTTCTTTGGTTAAACTAACTACTCTGGACCTACTTTTTGTCAACATTTCTTCAGTTACCGTACCCTATTTCTACGGCCCTGTGCACAGTGTAGAATCAGATGGTGCAATTAGCTCAGTGTTTTAATTATCTCTCCGTTTAAATCCTATTTTCTCTGCTTTACCCCCACCCCTTTCCAAGCGTAACAAAGTGAATTACCCCTAGAGTAACTCTATCGTGGGTCTAGTTACAAATTATCAAATCGATACCCAAGTCTTGATGTGCAGAGATCTATGAAGGGAAGTGGAAACATAAGACTTGACTCACCTGATATTTCCTTCTTCACCTCAAGTTCGACCTTGGGTTCATCACAGACGGTGACGGTACAACAAGCGTCCTTCGGGTCAGTCAGAGTGACACACTGCGTTTCTGGCGAATCCATCACCTCTTTGTTGGCAGGACACCTGAAAGGAAGTCCGGAAGGACAGACGTGTAAGACTTTCATGAACAAAGGGGGAAGGGTGACCTACTTAATATGTATTAAGGCACTGGTGTTCCTCTTGAGCCAGTCAGGTCTCTGGTTAATGCAAGTGGTCTTAATGGTGGCTGGTGGTCATGGAAAGCGTGTTTCAAAAATTCACAGACCTTTAATTTCTCCATTATGGTAATATAGCACACAGGGTTTGTTTTGGCTAAAGCTAGATGACTTTAATCAGCTGAGAATATAGATTCATGGCATACTGGATTGAGATCATATCTTATACCAACGTCCAGTTAAATAAAGTTGTCTAGCGTGAGCCAAAACAAGCTGCATAATCGTGATGTTGGGCCCAAGCACTCAAATTCATTACAACTGATCACTTGATACATCAGGGAAGGAGCGAATGCCTAAATACTCAAGAGAAAAACATAATTGTATTGCATTGACCCTCAAACAAAACGATGGTCACCGGAACTCACCTCGGGACACACGACTTGTCGCCGTAGCCAATGCAGGTGCAAATGGCGTGACATCCAACATAGAAGGTTTCGTTCTTGGCGTAAGTCTGGTTGCCCTCAGTGCAGCCCTCCGTGATCTGTGAGGGCGAGCTGTTGGGGTGTTCTGCCGTCGTGTTGATGGTCGAGTTGCAGACGCGGATAGCGCAGCAGGAGTCGTCGGGCGAGGGTACAAGTTTGCACCCAGGTTCGGACAGTTCCTGACCCATCCGGTACGGGCAACGGATCTGCACGGAAAGAAAACTTGTCTCACTTCTCTCTTCCAGAACAATAATGGTAACGTCGACAATGACATTCGCGTAAAATGAAGCGGAAATATTTTCTTGTTGGGTGTCTCGCACAGGAGTACTTTTAGATACGTCTTATGTTTATGTCTTACTGTTTAACTGCTGTTGAAAGTTTTTTATTGCTGCTAAAGTTGGTTGCACAGTGAGACCGAAAGTCATGAGAGATGCCTCCAACCTCAATCTTGCCAACACCTCGACTACAGCTTTGTCACGTATATCAGTTAAGATTTTCTTTGTAATGTTATTACGCCAAGCATCTTTGTATTATCATGTGTTGCAGTGGTAAAAATAGGGGAACACTAATGTATGTCGTGCATATTACGAGATAAAATACTGAAAATCATACAATGTAAAGTTTCATTTGTGAAGGAAAGCAAAGAAAAATAACATAATAAGATAATGTTGAGATCTTGTACTGTGCAAGAAGCACAAACATGTGATTTCAGATTTTTTTGGGGGGAGTCATTTTTTTTTTTTTTTTTTTTTTTTTTTAGAATGGCTTGATCTCGCAATATGGAACTCACGTTACAGCTGATTTCGGTATTCTCGTGGCAGAGGCAGTGGTAGTCGCAGTTGTCGTAGAAGGATTCTCCCGCCTTGTATGAATTGTTCTTGAAAGTGCAGCCTCCCATGGCCATGCCCTCGCCAGAGGCGTCTGCAACATCAAGGATTAGGATCTATTAGAACAGTTTCAAGCGTCCCTCTGACCCATACACCAATTTCTCTTCTGTGGATTTAGTCTTTTATTCTTGGATGGAACAAAAAAAGGTTTTGAAATGAAGTGAAATAAAGTAACAATGCAAACTGTTTATCAGGGTCTTCGTGACCGGCAGCCCATTCGATGCATTCAATTGAACTTAATAATTAAAACCACCCAGCAAGTTCTTTCTCAGTGTCCTTTTATGGTTTTCTTAGCCATATAGATTTCAGTCTACTTACATAAATATATTCACAATAGTAGCCTGACTTTATACCTGCAGTAATACATAGATCCAAGATAACAAAAGCGAAGAAGAATATGTAAGATATAGATAGTGAATATCGGGGTACACGTTTTTTTGTGTTTTCCACTAATTGGAAAGCACTGGAGCAGGTGAAAGAGTTTTAGAAGAATTCTGGTACAGAAATGTAGGCACTGGAGGATAGAATTATCCCTCCGCACATCCTTCTTACCAATAACCGCAGTAAGAAAACGAGGCAATTTTCTCCCAAATAATTCCTGCCTTATCGTACACCACTGCTCACCTCCAAGAGCAATTGACCGAAAATCAAGGAAATTCCCCCCCTCCCACTGTTCCTGCTCTACTCCAAGACTCCTAGGCTTAATGCCACCTATCGTTGATTACCAAACACGGAACTACTTACTTGCGTCGAATTGGCACCCGGTCTCAAGGTTGTCTGGGTTCCCGGTGTACCCGGAGAGGCAGTTGCAGACGCCGTACCGGGTTTTTTCCTCAACTTCTATATGGTAAGGGACGCACTCCGTGTTTGGCCCACAGGCGATGTTTGCGCACGGATCATACTCTGGGTGTGGGAATGGTGCAGACAGGAACAACATGAGAAAAGTGGTAACAGGAAGGATAAGGCCGTGGGAAGAAAGATAACCACAGAGATAAAACCAAAGAAGTCCTATTTGATAGCTTTGGGTTGTGTGATAGTAGGTATTTGTAAGGAACTGAGCTAGAATCAGAATGTTGGACAATGAGGCAATACAATTCATCAAATAATTGGCTTAATTTCTGTCAGCAAAAACAAAATAATTTCAAGAGTGAGATAGAGTGAATCAGATAGTCTCTCTTTTGAGAGACCAAGTAGGAAAGGCATTTTAAGAGAAACCTTACCTGCATTGTCTTCTCTGCCGCTGCACACACCGAGAACACAACATTCGTCCAGATCGGTGGGTTGTTCTCGGCAATGAGGATCGTTGGCGTAGGACCCCTTTTTGAAGAAAGGGATGGCACAGCGCTCCTTACAGCGAACGGATCCATCTGGGTTGCAATAGCACCTCTCTTCACATCCGTTATAGAATTCGCCGATGCCATACGAAGAGTTCTTGTAATTGCAGCCCACTGTGCGGAATGATAACAGTGTTGAAGTGCTTGCAGGCGAGAACATTTCTATTCAAAGTTATATGTAAAAACTATTGGCTACAATTGATAATTCTAGTCTGTAATGTTGATTCCAGGTGGTGCCACTATGCAAGAGGCTAAGATGTCTGATTCCCCATTACACACACACGCACACGCACCACCCTCAAGGAGGTTGCAGCCCTGCCATTTGTCACTTGGTCCTGGAACCGGCTCAGGATCTCGAACAAGAGATCTGCGAGTTCGGCCGTTGGCTGATGCCGTCTACCTAAATATTATTGCTGCTGCTATCCAAGGAGAGTGGTCGGCTGCCTACAAACCGGACCCTGAGGCTGTCAACCAATGAATTACTTACTCTCAGTCTTGATGGTGATGGTCTCCGTGGAGGACCCCAGTCTCTCGAGCTCTGGGTCGTCAAAGATGGACACTCTAACCTGTGTCAAGCAACCAGTCTTTAGTATCGAGTGAGAATGTATGGAGACTAATAAGACTGATAAGTTACTAAATGCACATCGAAGATTAAGTCGGCTTTTAGGTTGACTAAGGACTTACTTGGTACAGGGTGCTGGGCTTCAGTCCATCAATGGTCATCTCTCCTTTGGGAGACACTTCGCCTCTGACCTGCTCCTGTCGCATCCAAGGTGTGGAGGTCTCCTCGAACTCCTGCTCGTTCTCCAGCTCGCGATATTCGGCCACGTAGCCTCCGTCGTAGTTGCGTGATCTAACGAGACGAAGGCTTTCTTATGAGGTGGAACTGCGATGCTTGTGTATATAATGTATTCGGTGTAAGCTTTATTCTTACTTCCCACGTGAACATTACGCGGGATCGAACTGTCAATGTGACCTTTCAATTCCCACCCTCGTTACTGCATTCAGATCATTATACAATACATGAAATTCTTTTTGTAATGGGAACGGATTTGATATGTATTTGTTGAGGAAATGTCCATACATACATATACCAACGGCTTTTCCCCCATTACAAGGGAGGTAGCCAAAAACAAAAGCATAAAATCCACTCCCACCCATTCCATTCCCACATACTCCACTCCCATTCACCCCCCTCCCTCCCTTTTGGCTCCTCCTGGATGACGGGTCATCCCTGCATCTCGCCCACTGCCCTGGGCCAAAAGCAATGTAGCAAGACACTGCACATCCACGGCAAGGCCTCTTCATTTAATCGGCGACCCCTCCTGTCCGTAACCACTTAAAAAGGGTTTCATAGTTAGCTGCCTCTGCAGGTTTGTTATAGACTAGACTAGACCATGACATGGAGCATCAAGAGTGATAGTCAGAGAATTACAGCAAATACCGCCAAACCTCAAAGCTCTTGAGCCGTTTTTGAAAACCCTTTGTAGTCCTAAAGTAGCAGAAATAATCTTGGTCAACTTTAATCCCCATTCTTAAGGACAATGGACAAAGAAAATACACGATGACCTCCCTTATGTAGTCCTTCCTTTGGGCAATGTTGGGTCACCTTATTCATGTGAGGTTAGGGGCTGTGTCTTACCTGAAGTCGTCCCAGGCAAAGGTGATCGACCTGAAGGTCTTGTTGGTGACAATGAGCTTAGGAAGTCCGCCGCTGGCGACCCGAGTGCTTGTCTCCAATGTGGTGGCTTTGTCTGAAAAAAGGGGAAGTGAAAAACCTTTAGCGAAATCTTGTTTCAGTTTTAACGATACTCGTGTTTCATTGCCAAATATTGCGACGTTTGCTTAGTAAAAAAACAACGATGGAATCAGTAACAATGGCTTTGGCAGTGTTCATTTTAACCATTAACGATCTCGGGTTTAAGTATCAAATGAGAATTAAATTGAATAATGAAATTCCAGTGTCGGGTATCAAAGCACTTTTGGGCTCTGAGAGAAATTGAAGAGGGGTCGTAGGGGTGGAAAAGGGAAGCTTGATAGGTGTCTGTATGTGTTTCTGTCTGTCTGTCTGTCTGTTTCTGTCTTTCTGTCTGTCTGTTTGTCTGTCTGTCTGTCTTTTTAATCTGTCTTTGTCTATTTGTCTGCTTTTATCTGTCTGCTGTGAGTGCGTGCCTAATTGCGTAAGTGCATGGTCATCATTGAATCTGCTTGGGCGCTTAATTCTCCATTCGTCTTGACACTGCGCATACTTCGACGCTCTCTTTAATTAAGAACCTGACGTACCTGTCTGAACGACGACATCGCCCTCGCAACTGTAGTCGACGCAGCATTCTGGGTCCTCTGGGTGGGGCTTTTCCACGCACGAGGGGTTCTGCAACAGGAATAAACATGTAGAATCCAATTACTCTCTCTCTCTCTCTCTCTCTCTCTCTCTCTCTCTCTCTCTCTCTCTCTCTCTCTCTCTCTCTCTCTCTCTCTCAAAATTATACTATCTCTCGGTAAATGTTTTAAAAAAAAATTCCATGTCCCGATCGATTTCTCTGTAGTGCAACTGAGGCTAGATGTCTCAGTAGCACCTTTCGTCAGTTTTCAGACTCCTTCCGCATGGTAACGTCCATTTCCTTTCCTGGCCAAAGACAGTCGACGGCTTCGACTGTGGTTGGGTCCTTGTTGCGAACGTGTTGAGACGAACTTGATTAACTTAACGCCGTTAATAGATATTCTGGCTA
>NC_134812.1:35249763-35266597 GCF_046742065.1 Oratosquilla oratoria
AGGGGGCACTTCGGTTTGGTTCGAGGATTCCTCCATCTGGTCAGTGACCTGGGCCTGTGTGGCGTCACTGCTCACATGAGCGTCTCCCGGTGAAGCTGACTCCTGATCGCTCTGTTTGAGAGTGGCCTCCATGTCTTTGATCTTTCGTTGATGTTCCTCTTCAGTGATGGGTCCTATGAGCGGTTCACTAGGATCATCTACCTCTTGTGTCCCAGACACTGTGACCTGGTGGGACTCTTCGTCTACTTCGGGTTTCATTTCGGCGTCCTCTTTCTGATCTGGTTCTTGGGTACTGGTCGGAACATTTTGTTCGTCTAGCTCTTCGACCGTTGTTTCTTCCTGAACGTGCACTTGGGTTTGGTTCTCTGATTCCTCCGTCTGGTCAATGGTGTCACTACTAACGTGAGCGCCTCCCGATGAAGACGTCTCCTGATTGCTCTGTTTGAGCGTGGCTTCCTTTTCTTTGAGCCTTCGTTGGTATTCCTCTTCAGTTATGGGTTCAGGGAGTAGTAAAATGGGGTTGTCTACCACTTTTGTCCCATGCACTATGACCTTGTGAGTCTCTATATCCACGCCGGGTTTCATTTCGGCGTCCTCTTTCTGATCTTTGTTCTCCGTCTGGTCAGTGGCACTTTCCTGGCCTTGTGAGGTCCCACCGCTCACATGAGCGCCTCCCGATGAAGATGTCTTCCGATCGCCTTGGTTGAGAGTGGCTTCCTTTTCTTTGAGCCTTCGTTGGTGTTCCTCTTCAGTGATGGGTTCCGGAGGCAGTAAAATAGGGTCGTCTACTACTTTTGTCCCATGCACTCTGACTCTGTGAGACTTGTTGTCCACGTCGGTATCACTTCTCACATGAGTGTCTCCCGGTGAAGCTGTCGCCCGACCTCCCTGGTTGAGAGTGGCTTCCAGGTCTTTGATCCTCCTTTGGTATTCCTCTTCGGTGATGGGCTGCGGGGGTGGGTGCTGGGGACCGAACCTCAAGACAGCGCGATGGCCATCCTCCCGATGAGAGCTCGACAAGGGGACGGGTGAGTAGGTGACGATATGGGGCGAATTGTCCGTACAGGCCACCACCACACAGCACTCGTCTGTACCCGGGCGGTTCCTGAGCTCCATGCAGAAGTCATCGTTGGAGTGGCGACCGGCCGGGAAGAGTCCAGGGCCGCAGGAGATGGGACGGCAAGTCACCTTACCGCCCTCGCCGCATACACACCGTTCCCGGCAGAGCCCATCGTAAAATGTCTCCCTGACGCTGTAGAACCGGCCGTCATGCTCGCAGTCTATGGGAGGAGGGGAGAGGAGGGGAAGGGGAAGTTCATAAATAAAGTTTCAGGACCCGTCCTTCACTCACAGGCCCCTACCTGGTGGTCCAGAGTTGATCGATTGGGAGAGTTGCACTGACTGGCTCTCCCTCCCTGCGCCGGGTGAGGGATTAGTACTAGTGCGGTTGGGTTTGTTGCTGCTGCTACGAGGATGCCATGAGGGGAGCTACTGTAGGCTTGGACGTGCTCAAGAGAAATCCCGCTAGTCCACATTCAAAGGGTTACGGGGTAAACCACGTGCATCCGTTTGGTCAGGATCTTGCGTGGCAGGATTCTGGCGAGTATCACTTTTGTGATCTACGTGCAGTGAGTAGCTGTTGGCGCATATGCAAGAGTTTTGAGGCGTTCAAGATCTTTGCAATGCTCTTCGGTTTGATAAGTGCGGTCAGGTAAGCGGTTAAGACTGGTTATTACATAAGCCTACGGCCTATGCAGTAGTACCTACTGAGTCCGTCGTAGTGGTATTATAAGCGGCGGCACGAGATATTATCACAACCAGAAGCAGTCATCACTTGGTCCTCTTCAGGCCCAACTTGTATTAGTTAGTGATAATGGCCACAATAGGTCAGGTTACACTACCCTGCGTCACCGACAATCACTAAGTCACACTAAAAACAACCTAAGGCACACATATACCGTGAAGCTCCACAATTTTAACAAAACTACAATGGGATCAGTAGACTTACTTCTATCGTGATTTCCTCATGCGCTAAGCCGTACTGTACTGTACTGTACTGTACTACGTCATTACTGCCTTTTGGTCTTATAAATACTTTTCTGATTCCTCTAAACAGTGCGTTAGGGTTAGAACTGTTATCCTTAATTGAGTTATGGTAATATTAAACCTCGACTTTTGTAATCAAGCCGTTTCGATAAGCTGAATCTGATGAAGAACCAAGTAAGAGCAGACGAAGAAAGATGGTCAGCTCGGTCTGGTCAGAAAACCAACGTCAACAAAAGTGGAGATGGGTTATATGTTAGAAGTTGTGTTAGGCGTGGAAGCTTAAAATATTTATATACAAATGTTTATATAGTCATCGGTGTATGTTTATATATTGGTATGTGTGTTTTGCAGTAATTCAAAAGGCACACGTGAAAATAAATTGCAGAAAAAACACTGGGAAATAAGAAACTTAGTCCGAACGTTTTCGTCTATTTAAGACATTACCAAGGAATATCAATGGTATTCTTTGATAATGTCTTAAATAGACGAAAACGTTGGGACTAAGTTTCTTAATTCACAGTGTTTTTTCTGCATTAGTATGTGTATGCATGTGGATATGTATGTGTCTGTTTGTGTGTGTGTGTGTGTGTGTGTGTGTGTGTGTGTGTGTGTGTGTGTGTGTGTGTGTGTGTGTGTGTGTGTGTGTGTGTGTGTGTCGGTTTGTGTTTGTGTGTGTGTCGGTTTGTGTGTGTGTGTGTGTGTGTGTGTGTGTGTGTGTGTGTGTGTGTGTGCGGACGTGTGTGTGTGTGTGTGTGTGTGTGTGTGTGTGTGTGTGTGTGTGTGTGTGTGTGTGTGTGTGTGTGTGTGTGTGTGTGTGTGTGTGTGTGTGTGTGTGTGTGTGTGTGTGTGTGTGTGTGTGTGTGCGTGCGTGCGTGTGTGTGTGTGTGTGTGTGTGTGTGTGTGTGTGTGTGTGTGTGTGTGCGTGTGTGTGTGTCGTGTACGTGTGTGTGTGTATTTGCTTGTGTATGACAATTTAATTATGCATGAGTGAATGTGCGTGCATGCGTTTAAATAAAATTTGTTAAGAACATTATAAAACTAGGTCAAGGTGGGCTATTCTGGATAAGAAGGAGGAGCAGATGGTGAGACACGGAACAAGGTCAAAATAATAAGATACACACACAAGGTGGAAAAATACTAATCAAAACAAAATGTGACTCCTACTGAGAAAGCATGGAGTAAGAAAAGCCAAGATGTCACACAGTACCATTTAAGTGAGATGATGTCATGTCGTCCAATAAAAGACGAAGAATGTCGACATTCCACGCCATGTTCGAAATTAGATGTGACTTTTATAGATTATTATTTCTACAATCACATTTCCCACTTAATTTATGTTTCTGTTGTCTAAAGTTTATGCAAGAAAGTGTGGTTAACCTGAATATAAAGTAGTAATAACTCCAAATAATGGTCTACACTGAAGAAAAACACCCAAAATACTGTTGCTCTATAGTTAACGATACTACTCATGATGTCAAACTGGATACACTGGATCCACTTTTGTTTCACTGTTGCATCTATTGTATTATTTGACTTGTTCTAACAGTATCCACGACAATCGCTGGCCCTTAGAAGCTTCAAATACACCTTTCCTTAAAGTATACTTTCGAGAGATCATCAGAGTAAAAGTTCTGGATTTTGATAACCGTCAACAAAGAAACGGTTAAGTCTGTCTTGCAAGAGGTCTTATGAGTATCAAAACCCACAACTATGATTTAAAGCTTGCACAAATAAGACGCCTGCACAAGGAAAGGTAATACTAAAAGTCCTGGATCTCTTGTCTTGCAATATTTGCAACAATTCTTTCAAGTGGTGCTTGTCTTCGAGTTAACGCCCGCCCATCCTCAGAAAATATGGAATGGAAGATTTGTTCTGCACCATTGATAAAGTATATGTCATCGATCTAGAATAGTTAGCCCACAAGATCTTGAAAGGATAATAAAGAGCATGAAAGACAGACAGACAGACAGACAGGCAGACATACAGACAGACGGACGCTAGGGATCGAGCACCAAGGATAGTGAGAAAGTGAAACAACGTTCTTAATTGTTTAACCACGGTGATGCTATCTATGGATAAAGACCAATATGACTTAGTATACAAAGCCGCTTATGAGCACGGGTTCTAATGAGAGAGTTCCTCTCAGACGAGACCGTCTTCAGGAAAGAGTCAATATCTTCGTGTAAATAAGAGAGAAAAAAAGAAAATGGGTCAGGGTGTGACCGCGTTGAAGATGTTGGTTGGAGACACTGCTGTTAGGCGTTGCCGCGTCTGCCGCTCGAGCGTCCAGCAGAAGGTCAGGTGAGGCAGCAGAGACGTGCAAAACGGGTGGCGAGGTTACAAAGCCATTTGTAGAAGGACGAGAGAAAGAGCAGAATGAATGACGGCACCAATAATTTGAAATCAAAGAGGGAAGGAAGGAAAGAAGGAAAGTTATGATAAAAGAATAAGGAAACTCTTTTCAGTTAATAATGCCAAAAGGACACTGGTCACTGTCTTACATGTTATCATTAACCCAATACGGCCGTAACGTCCGTTTGCACAATTATTCTTACTGTCGTCACGGGGTTTTTAATCAGGTGTATGGGAACACCAGCACTCCGCACAAGGGTGCCCCCAGGGTGCGTCCATTGTGCGAGCTCGGCAGAGGTCGTGGGAGGAGTACCCAGGGTCGTCAATTCTGTTCATCTCAACTTGACAGAGATTTTCTTCGTTAATATCGTACAAGAATCGCTTTGTGATTCTCAGGTTTCGATGAATTGTATTTGTATGTGTTTCTAGTTTAGTTTAGTTTGTTTTTGTTAATGAGGGTTTCCCTAGATTGTTACTCTATTGGATTATGTATCTTTTACTAACAAGTCTCTGCCAAGATGAAATAAACAGAGCATAAACCATCGCATCATGCCGTAAAACTAACATCCTCTGCTTTCGTACAAATATTAGAAAAAGTAGAGGATGTTATCAGATAACACATATAAATCAATTGAACGAAGTAGATGATCGACTGCTTCAATTTTACTGGCCTAATCGTAAAAATGAGATTTTAGATCATTCCGACATGCGGTTACGTAAAAAAAATAATGGGATGCGTGGCTAAGTTATGAAAAAAAATGGAGGAGTGGGTGTGGCTCCAGAGATGGTCCTTGGGCAGAGTTGTCGCCAGACCAAGGGACGGCGCCAGATCCAGTGCAAGAATCTCCCACACGAAAGCCCCTGGGGAGCTGTTCTCGAGACCAACCCTTCCAACATGGCGACGCCCCAAGATCCGCACCGTCTTGGAGGGGTTGAGCTGCCTCCTTCGCGTCTTCCTGCTAAGCTCCTTCACCGTGAAGGCGTCCGTTGGTCGACGAGAGGAAGTTTGGGCTCTTGGAACTCAAATGCCGCTGTGTGTGCAGTCTCGGTCACTGGCTATTGTCTCAGCTTCAGTAGGTTTCCGTAATCGTTGTGTCAGTCATAACTCAGTTTCGCTTCCGTTGATGCTCGATTTTTCACGTTTCTTGCGTATAACGGACTACTATAACTGTCTTGTATATATTTATATATATATATATATATATGTATATATATATATATATATATATATATATATACAGTATATTGTCAGTATCTTTGTATATTATCAGTATCTACTTCGACTTTGGGAAACGATCTGCGGTCAAGGGTCTGCTGGTGGTCCTGTCATTGCCTTCAGTTCCCTCTACGTCTGAAGTCTTCGTTGCTCCCTTTCCTGTAATGTTCATAGTTCCGCTCACCACGTCACCAAGACATGATAATGGACGACACGCAGGGACACAATATATCCACGTCTGTTCTAGTCGATTTGAAACTTGAAAAATTGTGTCTTATGAGCATGAATCTTTCTTCTTCTTCTTTTTCGCTGAAGACCCAGTGTTATGTCTCGGTAACACGATGGGGGTGGGGGTGATTGCCACAAGTGCAAAGCACTTCGTCTCTCAGTCATCGTCTTTATCCAGGAAGGATGGAACAGTCACAGGTGGGGTCGAAGGAAAAGGAAAGTTTCATTGTCTAGGGTCCGTAAGAATAGCGGAGGTTGAATCAGAGGGAGAATGCACAATCATGAAAGGAGGAGCGGGGGAGGACGAGAAGTCAGAAGAAGACGTCAGGAAAGAGGAGGGAAGGAAGGGTGGAAGGGTGATGTCCTCAGACTATGTCCAAGAAATTATATGTAGAGGAAGGAAAAGGATACAAATCTGAATGAAGGTAAAGAGAGACGGGGGGGAGACGGGGAGGGGAGATGGTAACGAGTTGATTGGAATCCAAGCTCGTCGTAAAGGAAATGGACACGTGTGATGAATGGAAAGAAATACTTTCCGTCGGAGAGCAATGGCAAAGTCGAGGGGAAAGATGCAGAAGGGAAGAAGGACGTAAAGAAAACGGAGGAAAAGGACGGTTTGACAACCGGTCGGAAGGAAACTCTGCTGCAGGATCGTAGAAGAAGGCGAAGAAACAGAACGGAGGAGAACTGGAGAATTCCAGTTTTGAGGCACAGAAAGTTTAGCACAGACCCAGACATCAACCTAGGTAATCATTACAAAAGCGATTACGTGATATTCTTTTTTACTATGCAGGCGTGTAGGCAGCCTCGTCCTCTTAAAACGTGGAGAGGCCAACACGTGCTGAGAAAGACAGAAGTGCTAACTACACTTTACTGTTGCACAGGTGTACCACACGCAGGGAGGTGAAGTGCGTCAAACATGTACAAGTAAAAATACATTGGTGGGAGTGTGGAATGCAATTCTACCAAACCAACATATATATGTATTCACCGAATATATATATATATATATATATATATATATATATATATATATATATATATATATATATATATATATATAATAACATATACATATCATGCAATATAGCCCTTGTAGTAAAATATTGAATAAAACAAATGGAATGTTTCAAGTGAAATTTATAAATATTTCAGTTTAAATATCAATGTATCCTTTGGTTGAAGTAATATTAATCATTAAACGTTTACGCTCTTAGCCAGCTGAGCAATATCCACACAAAATAATTACAACCTATCTGAGAGTTTCTAAACGGGTATAAGCTTAGTTAAGCGTTGCCAGACACCTGTCCTTGCTCACCTGAGTTGGCGCCGTGGACCGAAACGCACTCGTCACCCGCCTCGTTCCGGGAGTGTCCCGAGGGACACCGGCAGACGGGACGATGTCCTTCCGTGACACACTCGCCGCCCTTGAGGGCTCCCTGGCACGGGTTCAGGATCGGGCACGGGTTGACACACACGTTCCCCAGGCAGAAGCGGTTCGTCGGGCAGTCGGGGTCAGCTGTACACTTCACCTCGGCTGAGGAGCAGAGAGGGAGGTAGGGTTAGTTGTGTACAAGAGATGTTGATTAACAATATTACAATTCTTAAGTAATCAGTCACGCATGCAAGCACATCTGTGCGCGCACTAACGCACACATTCACACACCTACAAACATGCACGCACACACCCACACACATACACACACACACACACACACACACACACACACACACACACACACACACACACACACACACACACACACACACACTTTTCTTTTAGGAATATTGACTTCCCCCATGTGGAAAAGAAACCAGGGGTATTATTCTTTATGTACACACGTACAAACATGCATGCATGCGTACACACATGCACACACACATACATACATACATACATGCATACATACATACATACATACATACATTAGGTACATACATACATACATACATACATACATATACATACATACATATACACATACACACATACACACATATATACACACATACACACACATACATATATACATGCATACATACATAAATACATACATACGTGTACATATTCATATACCAGAGAAATTTCCCCCCTTGTAAGGTGAGGTAGGTGTGGGTGAGTCAAACCCCACACCCAGCCTAGACCAAAAGGTAAACTAACTACAATATTTGGCCTTGAATTGACCGTTACACTTACATGCAACAAGCATACGTGTAAAAAAGTCACTGTACTGCATTCCATTGTCTTCGTTTAATCGTAAAACTACATTTCATCAGGACATCAAACGCTTCTCTAAATTGTTTCTGCCATTAGTCCAAACGCTGCAAAGTCGATGTAAGGCTTTCGACTTGCGTTCTCTTTACCAAGGGTGTTTGGTTCTTAATTAAATCAAATCGTTCAAGTTTAGCCAGAATAAAATAATCGTAGTGAATGGGTCAGTCGAGATGCTCTCGATCCTTTCAGGACAGATGCCTAGCCTCAGATGAATAATTTTTTTGGTTTATCCAAGATAAAATTAAAAAAAGTGTTGTAGTCGATGTGAATTATTTAGGTATTATGTTGTTGTTGTTGTTGTTGCTTCTGTTGTTGTTCTTGTTCTTGTTCTTGTTGCAAGCGATAGATAGATTTGAAAGAATTGAAATTGTTTACGATACCTTCTCATCCTATTCTGAATATATTTGTATGAAAACTTTCTTTTAACTCCTCAATAACAATCCCTTTCTTTGTGTTCTGAAAGTATAGTTTATCCATAAAGTATTATCAATATACTCCACAGGAAAAAAATAAAAGAAAATGGTATCTCGGGAAGCAAGATTTGAAAATTGCAAGTGAATCTACACATTGTGGAAGAAATCCAATCTATGACATACCGAGGTATCCATAAATCTTTTTTCATAACACTAGTTACAGATAAAGTAAATTTTTGTAATAAAAATGCATTGATGTAATAAAAGCAAAATATAACATTTATTAGTTTCCATGTATCGTGGGTCATGTCTGAATATCTGTAAAAGTTCATGTGAAGCATTTGGAATTGAAATTGCATAAATACCAGTTAGACATGGTATTTTGTGTGAGAATGTCAACAAAATTGCATCGACTTCGTATCCCAATTTTTTCTTTATTTATGTTTAACATTATCCTTTTGTTTTGCTGTTTATTTTGTTGTTGAGGTGGACTGTTGTCTTGTTTTTTGTTATCATTACTGTCCCTTCACATTTTCTAAGTAGATGGCGTCTCTGTCAGCTAACATACAAATGTTGCAGCAAAGTGCAAGCGTGGGAGTTTGGCTTCTTTTCGCCGATATCTTCCCCTGGCCAGTGTAATCAATACTGCAGTTTTTACCAGCGTTCACTGCCTGTCTTAAAAGACGAAGAAAAAAATGAAGACTCGATAATGGCGATGCAAAGTATTACGGAGGCGAAACAGACATACCCACTGACGAGCCCGCCATCTACCGGCGCAAACCGGAGGCTCGCCTCGCTGGCGAAGGTCAAACAAGACCTGAGGCGGAATCTCGTTATCCGCCTAGTTCTTCTTCTTCTACAGCCCGAATGTCGAGACTCGAATTCTTCTTACTTGCCTCTTTTTCGTATTTTCACTCTTAATACGAAGAATTCACGAACAAGTACGTTACCAAACGGAAGATACAAATAAATGTGTTTATTAGATTTGTAAAATGGGACATGTCGTTGAAGAAAAATAAAGAGAGAGAAAAATAGTCACTTTGGTAGTGTTCCAGCATCACCCTAGAAGCGGATGAGTTACCAGAATTGAGCGTTAATTTTCACAAGACAGCGAACAGAAGAAAAACACTAGACGGGATGTGAACCCTAAGAAAAAAAAAAAAAACAATAGTACACGATTCCATAACTTTTCTCAGCTTGATGGGTACTAGTAATGTTTCTTACTTTTGAAATAGATCTTTGCCAACAACGCGCGCAAACGCATCTTGTTTCTGCACGTCGCTTTCGGTTGGCAAAGCAGATTCATAACACATCTACGCCCAAGGGCGTGTGGAACAAAGGAACATGTTCTTCGTTCAGAAGAACATTGAACTGGACGACAGGACGGTGGACCATCCTTTTCGCCATCATTCTTTCTTGGCGTGATAGCTCTAATGAAAGGGCGAGCGAGTGAAGGGACATGGTCGACATTCTTTTGGCGGGCTCGTACCGAAATGGCGCGAAATTTGAAGACGACACGGGGGCAGCCGAACCAGATGATCCGGTATCGGCAAGATGGGGTTTCTTTGAGAGCGCCTTATGAGTCTGCGTTGTGTGTGTGTGTTTGGGGTGGGGGGGGGACTTCGATACAATACGCAGTGCATTGCTCATCTTGTGTAATAACACCCGTCGTTTGTTTACTAATGGCTAAGTATTGGTGCGCTGGATGAGCAATGATCTGGGTTATTTTTTAGAAGACTCGCTGATCTGAACGTAAAAGACAGTGTAATAAGACTAACAAGGTATTAAAACTCTCTACAGGGTTCCACAGTATAATTTCACACTGGCTATAAATATGGTTGCTCTGCAAGTGTATAACTGAAGAACATGCACCGAATATTTTAGAGATTGTTTTGGGCGCCCCTACGGACCAGAGTCACACATCATTTGTTTATGTTAAAAGAAAGTCTGTCATCCTGTCTCCCATGCATGCCGTGAAAGCCGACTTAGTAGGACACAATGATGGGACTAGGGATCCTGCTCTCTGTATTTTCCTTCTACAAAATCTAAGGCATAAGAGGGTCTGGAAGGACTCCTGCCGGACCCCTAGGAATTGGGTTTTTGTAAGGAAATTATTTTCTCTTCCGTGTTCAAACACACACACACACACACACACACACACACACACACACACACACACACACACACACACACACACACACACACACATATATATATATATATATATATATATATATATATATATATATAATGCACATGCACGACGCTCTTCCGACCTCTCCTTTCCACTGTCTCAGGTTCATTCATCTATTCATTTCTTCACTTAATCAGAGGACTTGGCTATAATTCTCGAATATTCGAATATTTTCTTTACGTCATCTGTAACTCTAACATTAGACAAATTCTACTTTTCAAAGATCTTCGATATTATAAGAAACGGGGACCAGTCACTTCATGTCGCGTCCTCTTGGGACGTCATGTGCTACGCCGGGACGTGACGTTACCAGTAACACAATGCTTTATGCTACGGTGTTATCTCATTTGAATAACAAGGCATGTGCCATGATGTGGTATGTGAGGGTAGATGCGATATGGTGACGTGTAATTTTATGTGATAATTATGGGATATGGCACATGCAATGTGTTGTTCTATAGAAATGACGTAAGAGAGAGATAGAGATAGATATAAATATAGATAGAAATAGAGATAGATAGAAATAGAGATAGAGATAGATAAAGATAGAGATAGATATAAATAGAGAAAGATAGAGATATATATAAATAAAGATAGAGATAGAGATATAGAGAGATATATAGAGATAGAGATAGAAATAGAGATATAGAGATAGATAGACAGAGATAGATATAGATGGACAGAGGTAGAAATACAGTAGATAGAGATAGATGAAGATAAATGGAGATAAAGATAGATAGAAAGGTATATAAATAGATACAGATAAGTAGGTAGGTAGATGGATGGATAGATGGATGGATGGATGGATGGATGACTACAGTATGTAGTTTCGCATTCTATTCACAGCTGTGCCCTTATCACCGGTGCGTGATACACATAATTCGTGATCATTATGGATATGGTAGATCATCTCGATTTGAGGAACGTGCAACAGGAGAGAGAGAGAGAGAGAGAGAGAGAGAGAGAGAGAGAGAGAGAGAGAGAGAGAGAGAGAGCGTTATACAAGAACTGCGCAAGACAACCGACGTGGATTGCGCAAACACACACACACACACGCACACACACACACACCCATACAAGGATGACTTGACCGGCGTGAACACCATTGTGTTGGGGGGAGAGGGGGAGAGGGGGAGGGGGAGGGAGGAAGAGGTGAGCACGTAGCACCATATGAGATGTGAGGGAGCGAGGGGGGCTAGGGAGGGGGCGAGGGAAGGAGGGAGGGAGAGAGGGAGGGAGCACAAAGATGGTTGAGTTGGTTCGGATGAGGCAAAGGTGATCTCGATGTGGATCCTGTCATAAGGTCTGATGAGGAGGTGAAGGTGACGGGAAGGGAAGGTAAGGGAAGGAAAGGTAAGGGAAGGTAAGGGAAGGGTTGGGACTGACCCCTTCGCTCCTAAGAAGGAGGGGGGGAGGCAGGTTGTCAGAATAAAAGGAAAAGTGCCACCGATTTGTAAGGACGGGGAGGATTGATAAGGATGGATGGTGTACTTGTTGATCCTTTGCAATAGGATTTTCCTCCTCTGTCGAGAGAAATGGGGGGGGGGGAAGGTGGAGAGAAAGGGGGGATACGGGGGGGGGTGAGGGCAAGGACGCAGAGAAGGAAGGACCACAAGACAATCGAGATCCCATTTGGGTGGAAGCCGCCCGACCACTCGATGAATGACATTGGCCGGATTTAGCCACAGGAGAAGCCAAAGGGAAGCACTGTACTTAATCGGGAGGGAAAAGGATATTTTTCTATCTGTTTATTTATCTATTTGTTTATCAAGTTATTTATTTTTATTTATTTATTTGTTTATTTATCTATATATCTGTTTATCTATTTGTTTGTTTATATGTTTATTTTTTTATTAATTTATTTTTTACTTATGTATCTGTTTTCATTTATTTATTTATTTATTTACATATTTGTTTATTTAAGCTCTGAAATGTAGAATTAGGGCTCTCCATCCAGCAGTGCTTTCAGGCAAGGTTGGGATTTTTTTCGATCAAATTATGCAAAAGGGTATTGCCCACGGAGGCGAGGGGGGGGGGGGTGATAAAGGATTCTGACACATGGATGAATTCAGAATCTTTGCCCCAGAAGTCTTCAACTGAATGAAATCGTCTGGTCCCACCAAAAAGTAAAATCTCAAAAGCAAAGAGGTTAATTTGACCTTGTTTAACCCTAACGAAGAAGTGTAGGTTTAATAGTGGACCAATCTTGTTTTGTTTTGTTTTCGTTGAATTAATGTGGGAGGATGGAATATTTCACGCTTCGTTGCTTTCAATGACACTCCGACTACGTGACGCGACGCGACGCGACGCGACGTTAAGTGATGTGACGCTCTCCTCAGAGGCAGGCAGCGGCGTGACCTGGCACTTCCCGAGAGACTGACTGGCACAGTCGACCACCACCGAAATGACACAGCAATGTTCACAATGTTTCGTTCACCGAGACTGTGTACCTCGCACGTCACGCGAAAAATTATGAACTAATCGCAAATGTTAACTGAATTACATTTCTGTACAAACAAGGCCTTGTAGCATTGAAGTCACAAGATGTGGCTGGATTCTATTTGGGTTTTATAGTGTGCAGTTTCTCAAAGAAAAAGATATTAGATTATTTACCCCAGTGACGTTGGGTGGTTTGGTTCTTTGATAAATGATACTGAAACGAAAGAAAATCCAAAAAGGAAAAAGATTTAGGAATTAGAGATTTCATGTCGACGACATGTTTTGTCAAAGGCGACGAGATTACGTAGATCGCTGATTTTATAACGCGATAGTATAAACATACATACGTACATTCAGATGTATATGCATATGTAAATATATGAATACGTATCTATGTAAATATATGCATACACATATATGGTAATATGTGTATACATATATTCATAAATGATGTGTATGCATACATGTAAATGTGTTTGAATATGTAAGCAAATGTATGTACACATTTTACATGTATATGTAAATTCATGTATGAATATATATAAATATACGTATACTTGACATGTAAACTTATACAGAGATATATACTTTTTTGCAGAAACCACTGGTAAATGGAAAATATGATTACCAAAAGTTTTCGTCTATTTAAGAGATCCTCAAGATGTTTAAAACAGACGAAAATTTTCTGTAACCGTATTTTTCGTTTTCTAGTGGTTTCTGTAAATATAGTTTATCACGTGTTTTTGTGATTTCTTTGCATATATATATATATACATATATGTATATATATATATATATATATATATATACATATATATATATTATATACCTAACATATATGTAAATATAAACATATATTATATATAATAATAAATTAGATATGTATATCACAACATACCCATATATATAAAATATTGATTTTTGGTTTTCTAATCTCGAGCCACAGGTGAAGGCGAGGTTGCCTCAGAGTCGACGGTGCATGAAAGTGATATTTTACGTCAAGGTTGACGGAGGTGACGTTGCTCCGTCGATAGGGGGGGGGGAGGGGGGATGCCGAGCAGAAGCGGGAAGTCGAGGGATCTGCACGCTTAAAGGAAAGGTTATGACAACGTTTTGAACAAAGGTGATGTTCAACAAAGGTCAATGCTGTCCTTATTTTTTTTTTTTCAAAAATGAACCATGCAAGCATCATACAGTACTCCCAGATCTCACCAAAGAGTGTGAAGGATAAGTGAAGAAAGCGGAAGGAAGAGAGAGAAAGGAGAAAGCGGGAGAAGAGAAAGAATGGGAAGAAGAACATCAGGTGAGGTAGGGAGGGAGGGGGAGAGGGAAGGTTCATTCTGGAACACCCACAAGCCGGGGACTGAAATTATGTGGAGGGAGTGTGTGGGTAGGGAGGGTGAGAGGAGAGAGGAGGAAGAAATGGAGGTGGTATATACATACAGGAAGAGAAATGTAAAGAAGCTTATAAATAGTTCCCGGGGAGACAGACAAACCATTCAAGATGGAGGAGAGAGAAGCAGAGGAATATAAAAGAGAGAGAGAGAGAGAAAGAGAGAGAGAGAGAGAGAGAGAGAGAGAGAGAGAGAGAGAGAGAGAGAGAGAGAGAGAGAGAGAGAGAGAGACGAAAATGGGGCGAGAAGTGAGTCAGGAAGAAAAGAGAGGAGAGAGAGAGAGAGAGAGAGAGAGAGAGAGAGAGAGAGACGAAAATGGGGCGAGAAGTGAGTCAGGAAGAAAAGAGAGAGAGAGAGAGACGAAAATGGGGCGAGAAGTGAGTCAGGAAGAAAAGAGAGAGAGAGAGAGAGAGAGAGAGAGAGAGAGAGAGAGAGAGAGAGAGAGAGAGAGAGAGAGAGAGAGAGAGAGAGACGAAAATGGGGCGAGAAGTGAGTCAGGAAGAAAAGAGAGAGAGAGAGGCTAAAAGGGGACAAGAAGTGACTCAGGAAGAAAAGAGAGGAAAATGCAGATAAATGACGGTCGTGTTCGTGTCACTGCGTATAGAAGTGAACTGTACCGTTGAAAAGAAAAAAAAAAAGTATAGTGAAATCAAACGGAAAAGGGGTCCCGCGGAGCAAAGGTTAATCATAGAACAGACCTTAGAAATGCATTGCTGTGCTTTTGAAAAGTGATTGGATGCAATCAAAGCAAACGGGGACGGGAAGGAGAAAAACGTAACGAAAAATTAGAATCGAGGGAAAGTAGTGCAGAAGGGAAACGCCTGTCGAGGACGAGAGGAGGAAGACAAAAATGAAAAAAATGTAAAGGTCTTAGTTGATAGGAATGTTTGGAGGCGGAAGAGAAGAGAGAGGGTTAAAAGAGAAAGGAGTAATGATGAAAGAAGAATGTTCAGGAGTAAGAAAGAAGAGAAGATAGAACCCAAAAGAGGAGAAGAAAAGAAAAGGAATGGGCATTGTGTAAAATGGATATTTGGTCGAACAGTAGGGACGAGGAATACGAGGAGAGGCGGAGGGAGGAGGAGGAGGAGTAGGAGGAGGAGGAGGAAAGGAAGAGGAGAGGCTCACAACTCCTGGACGAAGCGAAAAAGAAGACTCAGGAGGAAGATCTTAGGTCGGGTAAGGAGGGAAGGTCGGTTGGGGTAGGGAGGAAGAGGAGAGAGGGCCCTCCAGGGATTCAAGAAGGAAGGAACGAAGGGACGAAGAAGAGGGACGTTGAGCTAGACGAGGCGATGTACGAGGAGGAGGAGGAGAAGGTAGGGAGGGAAACCAAAAGAGGAAGAAGGAGGAGGAGGTAAATGAGGTAAAGGCGAGATGGGGACGAGGAAAGAGATAGGAAAGAGAAGAAGGTACGAATGAAGAGGAAGAGGTGCGGAGAGAGAAGATCTGATTAAGGAAGGAAACAGTACTCAACAGGTTTAACGTACGCGAAATGAGCAATCGGGTGACTTCACCCAAGTTGTAATCTGCGTCCCCGTCTTGTTTCCTCCCACCCATCCCTCCCTGCTCCATCCCTCCCCCCTCCGCCCCCCCACCCTCGCCCCCTCCTTGATTCTCCTTCCTCTCTCCACCACCGTCTTTCACCCACCATCACCAATCACTTTCAACATCAGCTCATACGCGCTAGACGCACCATCACCAATCAACAACCAATCTGACCACTCCACCACAACCCAGAAACCCATTCGCGAGCGTCCCCACTATCATTACACACCATCACTTATTCTCTCTAACTTTATTGGATCCACGTCCCTCCTCCCAATCCTATACCACAGATCATGTAGCATTCAGAAATTTTATAAAAACCCCCTCCGTCCTCCTACCTCCTCCTCCTAACCTCCTTTCACTCCTCCTGATCTCTCTGATCTTCCTCCTGATCCTCCCTCTCCTCACAGACCGCTCCTTCCCCCAGTTCTTGGGCCTCTCTCTTTTCTCCTTCGTCTAACCGACCCTACATTCCTAACTAACCCTAGGAACCCTCCTCCTCGCACTTCCTCCTCCCTCCCTCCTCCTCTCACTGCCACCCACCTCCCCTCTCCAGCCCTTCCCCTCCTCCCTACTGGACACTAATACTCTCCCGGTCCTCCCCCCTTTCTCCTCCTCCTCCTACTCGCCCCTTCCCCTTCCTCCTCCTCCTCCTGCCTCCTGCCTCCTCTCATGACTATTTCATTTTCTCCTCCTTCTCACCACAGAAGACTACTTTGCAATGGGAACTATTTA
>NC_134812.1:35272097-35297097 GCF_046742065.1 Oratosquilla oratoria
ATATGCATGAATGTAGGTGGGAGGGGTCGTACTAGAAAGCTACTGTACTAAATTCTTACGTTTCGGCTAAAAATCCATCTACAGGGATATTTAGCCGAAACGTAGATTTCTCGTACAGCTGTAATAAATGAGCTGACTATCCTCACTCATTCAGTAATATCCCACAAGCAGTCTTGCAGCATCTTTTTATGATCAGAAACTAATTTTCATTCCTTTGCTACCTCTTCGGTAGGATTTTACCCACAAGGATGTTACCGTTTTATTTTTCATTTATTTATTTATTTATTTTTTTTGCCAACAAAATATACTATTCTTCTAAATGTGGTGGTGTCGAGAGCATATGTCAAGTGGGCGGTGTAAAAAGAGTTTGGCTTTAACAGTTTGCATGGATGTATGGAGTATGAGTAATAAAGATGACATCTCACGGTTTACCAGAATTGATGTTCTTTCTCGTTTGGTAGATAAGAAATACGAGTATAATGGAAGTGGAAGGGAAGCAGGAAAGTGGACGAGAGCCCAGACGTGTTTTATATAGGCAAACAAATTTGGGTTCGAATTGTTGGGATGAGTCCTTGATAACTTCATTGTAATATCGGGGGCATTATTGTTCAGGGTGATGGGGTACTATTGTGGGTATAAGCTGTGTTTTAGGAGGGGTTGTGTGGTCGATGACAGGTTAATGGGAACTATTCTGCGCCAAATGTCCATCGAGTGGCGGTTTTTCGTGAAGAGCGGGTTGAGAGTGGGCGGTGGGGAGAGGCTGGTGTGTTAGGAATAGCTACGTGAATCAAGAGACAATAAAAGATAGACAAATAAATCCTAAAGTGACAATTACTGACGAATATATACTTATACAGTTTCAGATGCTCGACCATACTAATGATGTAGTTCTTCCCCGTTTCTTTTAGTCCAGCACAGTTTTTGTATCTCGGCCTTTGTCTCTGGCAGTGAGCAAGTTTTCGGGTGTTACACAATAAATACTCACTTCCATCATTATTTATGGAGAACAACAATATCTATGTTGTTTAAAAAGTTAAGATGAAATTTTCTCACCATAGGTAGCATGGACGAGCATGTATATGTAATATTCACTGATATACTGGAACATTAATTTTAAATGCACCACTCTCTCTCTCTCTGTGTCTGTCTGCTTTCTCTCTCTCTCTGTGTGTCTATCTGTCTGCTTTCTGTGCTTCTCTCTCTCTCTCTCTCTCTCTCTCTCTCGTGAGAATGAGCCTTGTCCTGGTAATAAGTCTAATGTATCATTAAGTGTCCAAACCATGAAGCTTCAAAGCCACAACATTTGTTTTTCTTTGTTCCAGTGGAATGTAACATGTATAATCAGAGAGCATTAGAGTGTCAAGATTTTGTACATGAAAATGCCAGTGGACAGACTTCTCGGTCCCAACATTCATCATCTATCATTATAGTCTTGACAGTGTACTTTGTGTTTCATTTAATGCTCTCGGATGGAAAATAAATGAGACGTAAAATGGAAAACGTTCAATAAAGCAAGAAAAATCCGTTACAGCACGGGAATTAATAATGATTTATAAAAATTAATAAAAAAGAAAATCAAACACACTGAACTAGGTATAAGTCAAATGCGAGAAATATGCTGCGACGAATGTAGGTCCCAGTTGAACCCCTTGTTATGTCGCCCTTACTATATCGTTATTCTAACCTGAGATACAAACATACACATTTAAAAGAATGAAGAGAGCCATTCCGGAAAGAATACAATGAACATAATTGATTTGATTTAATTACTTCCTCCAATGTCGTTGACTGGAAACCCAGTCACCACAGCATCTGCTGGGAATGGGCCTCGAGCCTTCCCATAGATCTCTCTGGGAGATGGGTCTATTTTTATGTCTACGGCTGAAAGGAGCAGGAGGGGAACAGCCGTCTGTTAGCAACTCTCCTTGTGTTTAAAGGTGAAGAAAAGACAGACGATGTTGACAAAGGAGCTCAGTCCGTAGACCGAGTGTCAACGCCTCGGTGCTGCACCTCCAAATGGAAATGAGAAAGTTGAAGGGTTTGAAGATGGGCGAGAGAGAGAGAGAGGAGTCCCTCTGACGTACTTCCTGCAGGACAACCTCGTGTAGGTACCCGTCGTCCGTCCCTATTACTTTGTATTAATCTATCAATGTTTGTCCTCTGAAAGCACCAAACTACACCTTCATTTATTTATTTTTTACATTAGAAATAGTGGAGCGGTATGGGTAAACCAGCCACGGCTTTCGAGCCTTGCTGTGAAAGACCCTTCACTTTCAAAGTGCTGTGATGAGCTGGGAGGGGTGGGTGAAGGGATTTTATATTCATGTGTATATATGTGTGCTTTGATTCGGCCGTCTCCCCACCTTGTAAAGGGGAAGGAGCCTGTAAAAAATGTAGGTAAATAAGAATCATATATATGCCTGACCAATGTTTATTCACCATAGAATATTAATAATCAGCAGAGTGACATCCTGAACCGAGATAGTATGAAGGTACCACTCCACTGCAGGCGGCTGGCAGCCGACTTTCGCCATGGCTTGGAGGCTTCAGGCTCAGTTCGGCTGGACCACAGTGCACAACCCCACTGGGCAGTGCACAACCCCAAAGGGCAGTGTACTGTCCCAGTGTGCAGTGTACTGCCCCACTGTGCAGCTCGAAGTGTATGGTACATGACTAAAGGAGACAGACAAAAATACATGCACTGGACGCCATCTTCATAATACACTATTGTTTGGCTTCTACAACTCGGCTGTTGTTAAGTGTGGTAGGCCTGTCCGTGTTGCTCTTGCGTTAAATGACCATATATGGTGTGGGACTTAGACTATGTTTTCTTGTGGCTTTCTTAAAAACACAAATGAGTCTATATACAGGAAATAAAAGGTTGTTTCTTCTGGATTGGCAGAGCCGAACCCAGTTTGCCGGCGTACAGGAAGGCCATCTGCCGGTGATGGCTACAACCAAGCAGGTTGGCCACTCTTTTTGTTTATAACTCTACAAAAGATATAAAGTATCCTTACCAAATTTTGACAACATAAGCAATAACTGTGCATTATCTACAAGTAAATTTCATAAAAGAAATGTACATTCTCGAAAAGCAAAATTTGAAATGTGTCTTTGGTCATAAGAAAATAGATAGAAAGGATAATTAGGCACCATCTTTCTGACTTAAAGTTAAAGCTTTACCACGTGTGACTAAATATGTCAGCAATCATAATAAATGCCTTTGGCATACAGCAACAAAACAAAGCAACAAAGCGTTCACAATATACACGGATCTGCATCTAGATGGATACAAAGCATGTACATAAGAGAGAGTGCGAGGCCCTCTGGAAACGATACTTACAGCGTGGGGGTTGGGGTCGGGTGGGGGTAGATTTGTATGAGTAAATGGGACACTAGCTCACTTCGACACACGAAGGGGGCGGGGCGGGCAGGGGCAGGGGCGAGAAGGGGGCGGAGCGGGTCGGGAAGGGGCGGGGACATAGGTGGCTAGCTAACTACTTTACAGACACTCCGGTCAACCCCGGAACAAGCCGGGTTGTTACCGGAGCCACGTCACCCGACTTCCGGTCCACGCACCGGGGGCGCACGTTGTGCACCCCCAAAGTATCTGGCCACAGCGGCAAACCAAAGACAAAGGATCTATAGGTAAGTACTTGTCAGAACCGATGACCGATACAAAATGGAACCCTTTTAACATCTAAGGTGCTACAGCAGAAGGAGATGTCTCCGGTATCTAACCTAAGGGCAACCCTCACACAGGCGGGGGCAGGAGGGTACCAGCTTTTCTCACGAGCTGGGTGTCCACTGCGCCATGTGAGGGAGAGTGTGAGTTGGGGTGGCGTGAGAGGTTCATTTGGGAGAAGGGGAGATACGCCGTGAGGTAATGTACGAGTCCATGGGGGGGGGGGGAGCCAATACTGCAGAACGCATGTGTACAAACAAAGGGGAATTTATTACAAGACAGTCTTTTGTGAAAAAGAGGGTCGTTCGTGTTGTTTTTTGTTGTTATTGTTGACGTTGTTAGATATTACAGGAAACAAATTGCCCCTTTATCCTAATGTACAAAATGACAACTACTTGTATACACTTCTTTTCCTCCAAATTTCACGAGATGAATGGACAGAGTACCTCTGAAGAGACGAATTTTGGATAGCCAGTTTGTAACTCAGGAGAAAAAAAAAAAAAAAATCCCTTTTTTGTGTACATAAGAAACCCCGCAAGAAGACATCACTTTCTTGTTGACTTAATCGATTCGCTATGCCAATGTTGATTAAAAAAATATCCCCTCTTTTGGCGCATTGAAACTCTGCAAGAAGGCATTACCCTCAGTATGTTTTGACTGGTTCTTTCTGTTGTGCCAATGTTGATGTTCCACTGGTTCCTGCATATCATTCCTATATGGGTTCAAAGGTCAAATATACAATATACTCCTCATCAACTTAGCCATCAGGTTGGTCCTTTTATTGGTGGCTACCTTCCTAACTAGCTACCTATTTAGCTACGAAGCGTTTCTCTAGCTAGCTAACCTATCTAAATCAGAATTCCCTAGCTAATGCCCTATTCATCCCCTATCTATACAAGTAGACAAAGTGGGACCCTATACGGAACGGAATAGGAAGCAACTAACAAACTATCTGTCTCTCTGGGTGTGACGAAATCTCATGAATACATTGCACATATACTTTATATGCAAAAAAAAAAAAAAACAAGATACACGTATTAAGAACTTACAGTACTCTCATTATATGAAGTCTCAGTGTTGGTGCGGTAAGTCGAACACATACAGACCTTACCTGTACAGGAAGAAGGTCTGAATCTTGCTAACGTATTACATACCTTACCTGTACAGGAAGAAGGTCTGAATCTTGCTAACGTATTACATGTGTGTGACAGGTGACACAATGACCATCACCATAAAAGCAATAGGCTATCTTTGCGCTCCCGTTACCATCAAAAGAATAGCCTCAGCCTCCCATAACAAACGATAGTAGTAGGAGTTCTAAGTAGTTCTAAATAAAATACAAGAAAAGCACCATCACCATAGAAGCTGTACTAATATGAGACCCATTTAAAAGATAGAATGGTAAAACAAAGATTTCATCTCATCCCCTTTCTGACTGATCCTCGAAAGAGAGATCACTTCAGAAAAACAAAACAAAAAAACTGTATGCCCGACAGACAGCTACTTTGCTAGTCTAAGGACAAGGACTGGGGACAAGGTTAAGGATTAGTTAGTAGAGGAAAAGACAGTTAGTAGTATTAGTACGAGGGACAATTAGCAAGTTCCATATAGTATACCAGACTGTATACTTGGCTTACTTTGGTAGTCACCTCTGCTGACCAGACCGTGATTTTTAAGTTGTATCATTATTTAGGTTTTGAGTAGTCCTCTTCTGGATTTTTTAGTCTCGATTTTTGGGTGTTCTACCGAAATCATGAGTGGGACAGGCGAGTAGAAAATATTCAGTATGAGGGGAATAGATGCATAGAAAAAGAAACAGGGAACTGATATTCTGCCTAATACTTGGCAAGCAAGATGTTGAAAGTGACTGGGAGAGTCTGGGGGAAACCCAAAAATCAAATCCGTCAAAAGAAAACCATCCAAAAGAGTATGAGTGCGTGAGTGACTATAATAGTCTCACGATTCTGGCCTTCTCTACCCTCCTCCCGTCAGTGACACTAGCAACCACTGAACACTGCTGCTACATATTCGTGAACACTGAGGGTTTGTGCTGTCGTGCTCTAGTGCTACTGTGCTCTGGCAAAGTGCTGATGCTGTTAAGTGTACAAATGTGGTTGTATGTGCAAGTGCGTGAGCGTGCGTGTGCAAGTGGGCAAATGTATGTGTGCACGTGCGTGTGCGCATGTATGTGTGTGCATGTATGTGTGCTCGTGTGTACATGTGTGTTTGCGTTTGTCTGTGTACCTGTGCGTGAATCTCAAAAGCAGTACCAGTGAAAACTTTGAAGACAAAGCAGAACGGAAAAGTACGTGAAACTTAGTACCAAGCCAGAGAAAGCATTAGCTGTTACTTATTGTCATTGTAAGAAATAAAACGATTCAGAACAAATAAACAAACCAAGCTAAAGGATTAAAATAAAATTGATTCAAAGTTTGATGCTGCCCTTCCACTAAAACTTAATATCACGACCTGAGCTCCACCATATCAGACGGACCACAAACATTGGCGCCTTCACCATTTCAACAGAAACGATAAAAAGACGAATAAATATCATTACAATATATTTCAGTTGTTCCCTAAACATATGCCTGTCCACCTATTTATACTCAAGAAACCTTATGTCTTCCTGCGATGTCCATTATATACAAAAAAGAAAAAGAAAATGATGATTCGACTCAAATAATCTGTATCTTCAATGTTTCGTGATCAAAATTTGAGTTGGTTATAACATTAATGGCATTCGTGTACGATAGAAAGGATGTGATTACAAGATATAGAATATAGCGAGAGCACGAGATTAATATAGAAAAAGGCTTTTTGTGGTCAGATAAAACATAGCTGCCACGCACACTCTTGAGAAAAATGGGAATCCCTTCTTAAGTGACGCATTCAAAAAGGAGCCATTCTACTGGCTGACGTCTCCGTGTTATTAGTAGGGGCCTCACCATATTGATTAATCTCTCTCCATGTCATCAGGTTCCACGCTACTGGCCAGTTTTACCCAATGCCATGTCCGTCATGTTGACAGATAAATGTTGTAAAGGGTTTCAGGAGGTCGGTACCATCTTCCTGATCCGAGGGACGAGGTTGGGCAACACTGAATGTATACGGACAGCGTGGACGCTTGGCAAGAGTCGGGTGTGACAGGAGAGTACATAAAAGATGACAGGATTCTTAAAAGGAAGAGTGCTTACAGCAGTTACAGGACCTGCGGGTGTTTGTAAAAGTATCTGTTTATCTTGCAATACAAAAGACCAGAGTGGTGATTACATGACTTAAATTTTTTGTTACTTTAACCCCACACTTCTTTACATATCAATCCTCTTGCAATGCCATGCAAGACACTAGAGAGTCTTAACCATGTATGTACAAATGACGGGGCGTGGAGATGACACTAACGAAATACATTTTTTTTTGCATCCTACACTCGCACAGAGGTCTACGCGTATGAATGTAGATCCATAATGATTCTCTCTTTTTTTTTTTTTGTAAACGATTTTGACTGGGTTCCTCCAGGTTCCGCCAGAGTCTACTGCTCGACGAAGATGACGGAGGCCCTCGGGACGAGACCCTTGCGGTCGTTGTGGCAGCAGAGGAGGTAGCGCTCATCTACTTCGACAACAACGTGGAGTATGTCCCCGCGGTTGAAGCTCAGGTGACCGTTGTCCGTGGCGAGGCGGTGATGAAGCGTCTGGACAAGCCTGTGACAATGATGCCAGTTAGAGGTGCAGGGAACAAGATACAGGGACTACAGAAGGTTTGACCTAAGTCTTGGGTATAGCAAGTATACATAAATATTGTGTATGGGTGTGCAATCTTGTTAATTGTGAAAGTGCAGTTGCACAAGTCATGAGTAAATTTAATTCACCTCAAGACCTATTGAACAAGTACTGTGGTTATCTGAATATTTTTAATAAATTTGAAGAAAATTAATAAATCTAGTGCAGTTAAAAGCATGTTTGAACCATTTCAGTCAGTTACATTTTCCAAAGACTCAAAAGCACATTCAGTTAATCAGAATTAGTCCAAAAATGGAGGGGGGGCATCGTGTAAAACTGATCCTAGCCGAAAACCCATCAACTTAAAAATATGCTAAAAAAGAAAGAAAGAGAGAATAGAAATCTAGTGGAGAGTTATATAGTTAGTGAGAGGTGAGGTGCGGGGACCTGCTGGTCCCCGCACACACATACCACCATGCACAGTATGACAACAAAGTACTGACTCGAGGGGCGACAGGCAGGAGCTCTTTCCACTTTTTTCATTATTTTTTTTCCTTGGCAAGCCTTTCTCTTCTGATCTTTATGAAAAATAAAGATTCTCGTGTCTTTAACGCCTCCATTCCAATGGCATACTTTATGGATTTTGCTTAGGTTAAAGATAGGCGATTTTAAGCAGCTGAGGAATGGTCTCTACTCTGAAGGGAGTCACGATCGCCCGAAATTCGTTGAGGCCGTTGTAAGATTGCATAAAGTCGCCTGTCTTTAGCCTGAGTAAAATTCATAACGTATGTCATAAAGCTGGAGGAGTAGAAGACACGGAAGGAAAACTGTGACCAAACCTTTTTTTCTTTCGTTTGACCTTCTAGTGTCCCAAAACGACTCTCGTCGGACCGTTAGTGATACACGAAGTCATCGCAAACGAATAAACGAAAATAAGAGAGATGTGCAGAAGGCATGCGTGAAGGAAGAGTCGTCCAAGAAAGGGGGGCTAACAAGAAGAACGAAAACAGAAAGAAAAAAAAGTTGCTCATTATAACAGCTCCTTCCACTTCCTCCACAAAACCTTCAGTCTTGGGTACTTTGAGGCAACACCACCTGAAGCTACATCAACAATCAAGCCAAACCAGTGTTAATAACGAGTCAATTTCTTGGCCAAAATTTGGAGCCAACACTACAAAACTGTCTACAAGAAGGCCATTCCAGTTTCTTAGAATTTAGTTGCCGTGCCTTAAGATTATCATAATATTATACAAAGCCAATGTAACTGTTGCGTTACTTTACCTTAGTTACTTTGATCATTGCTGTCATACCGTTGGAGGGAGTCTTTATGTCCACGTATATGATCATAATGATGATGATTACAATAGTGATGATAATAGTAATGACCATACCAAATGAAGACTGACTAAAATAAAACAATGGCAACAAAATCATACCTAAAGTACTACTGATTGATTATTCTGATGTAACTGAAAAAAATACTAAACTGTTTTCAATACTGTGGTGAACTTTATAGGTCTTGTTGTGTCAAATGTCAAATGATTTTATAGAGCTATGGTGCAGACCACGGCCTGAAAGGGGCCTTAATCGTCTGGCATCTACCACAACAAAACCAATAATGTGGGCCACGGTGGTGAATAAGCTAATGATCAAATAATAATAATGGAATGATAATAACTACAACCATACTTCGTTGTAGAAACAAATTTAAAAATAATATTTCTTAAAAAAAAAAAAAAAAAAGTTAATGTATGGCTACTGAAAAATCAAGCATTCTTAATCTGATTCCTCTCATGAACCCGAATCAGTTTAAAATGCGAGCATGGGTTGCGTGTAATGTTGGTTAATGTGAATAGCGATCCTCTTCCTGGTACAATGGCAACCAGGTTAACCACAGTAAGTGGGCTAACTTTATTTTTTAGATTAGGCGTGAGCTGGTTAAAATGGCATCAAAAGCCAAGTGAGCCTCTCAACACGATGACACATCATAAAAATAGTTCGCTCAGGCTGACAGCAGGTAATTTCATTCATGTGAAGAGAGGGCCTTGGAGAAGGGGAGGTCTCAAGTCTTCCCTTCCGGACCATGGCTCACTTTTCACCTGAATAAAACCATCTGGCGACAGATCAGAATGTTTATGAAGGTGTGTCATCGTGCTCAAGGACGCACAGATTATGAATGCGGTACGAGGGGCAGTTCCAAGAAATGCCCTCCTGTGGGACGACGCCATTGCAGGAGGCTTTCATTGCTTGCTCTTGCAGGGGTACGCCCCTGTATACGTTTAGAGGGGGTGACATTGGACACGTCTGAAAACGCCATTGCATACTCCTACAGGAGAAAACTGTTGTACACTTCTACAGAGGGGCGCCCATGTACATATTTGCAGGATGATGCCATTATACACTTCTCCAGGAGGAGACCACTGTACCTGCATGAGTACAAGACTGTACATCTGTATGCCACTGTAAACCGCTGTAGGAGGGGGTCATGGTACATGTAGGAGTAAGCTTCTGTATAGTACTGCAGGTCGACGCCAATGTGAACTTCAGTAGGTGGAGGACACTGTACCTGCAGGACACTTTTGTACACTCTTGCTTGAGGCACCAACGAATACTTCTACAGGAGGCCACCGTACTTACAGTAGCGCTATACAGTACAACTCTGCAGGGAGTCACTGTACCTGTAGGGATACGCTATTATGCGACCCCTGCAGGGGGATACCAATGTGCACCTCTGCGAGAGGATGTCATTACACCTGCAGTGCTATGCTAGTGTTCCTGCAAAAGTGTACCAGTGAACCTGCAAGAGTGCGCCACTCTACATGTAAAAAGGCGCCATTGTACCAGGACGTAGTGTTAGTTCCTTATCACATACCTTTCACCTGACGCCATGCTCCTACCATGACTGGCGGACCGGGGTGGGTACATCCTACGAGGACCACCGTACCTGCTGCTTCCACCGCCCTTCTCACCACCGCCGCCGGCGCTGCTGCTCACCCGCCCGGGTACTGACGAAGCCCGACCCGCCATGCTCATGTTGCTGGTCGACACGGAACGCGGAGCGAGCCGTGATCTTACTGAAGGAGGCCTGGCCGTTGACGAGTTGATACTGACGTTGTTGTCCTCGCTCATGGTCTTGTCCTTGAGGGAACGGCGAGGAGCAGGCTTGGGGGAGTCCTTGGTGGGAGTGCCAAAGAGCTTCTGGACTTGCTTCATCTGTGGAGAGGTCTTGTCCTTCGAAGGGTCGAAAGGCTTGAATGGCCTCTGTGGTGACGTCATACTGACCGGGCGAGGGATCCGGGATCGGTTGGCGGCGCCCGGACTGATGGACTTCTCGTTTCTTGACTGATTCTGCTGTTGTTGTTGTTGTTGCTGCTGCTGAGGTACTGGCTTCGGGACGCCGCTGGGTTTGGCCGGGGTCGCCACCACCGCCTCCAACCCGGTCATCTGTTCCCATTTCAACTGAAGCCTCCTGAAGCGCATGCCCTCAGAGACAGTGTGGTCGTCAGCTACGACATTTCTCAAGCCCTTCTCGTTCTCCGTGTCCTTGTCCGAGGCCGACCTCTCGCTGAAATCTCCGTCTTTGCTCGAAATGTCACTGACTCTCAGGTCAGTAGCCACATCATCCTCCGACCTGTCGCTAGCTCTCGAAGTCGCTCTTCGATTGACTTTTGGGTTGTCCAGTGAGTCCGTGTAGTCTTCTCCGCTCGAGATTCCTCCGGCGGCCTCCTCCATCATGAGCTTGTCGATCGCCGTCAGGAGCTTCGACCCGAGCTGGACGCCACTCCACCTCTTCTTCATCGCCGGATGGTTCTCTTCGACGTTGCCGACATTCTCGTAACAGGAGCGAGGTCGCGGGCTACGACTTCGTTCCCGTGAAGGCTCAGCAGTGGACTGCAAGAGTTCTGTCTCGTCGATGTCGGGTGACGTCAAAACACGCATGAGAGCCTTGACTCGATCTTGCTGGGCTGCGTTCTTGAACTCCTTCGTCTCCTTCGACGCCAGCAGGTGGTCGAGCACTGAGGGCGGCCGATCGCCAGGACTTTCTTTCGAGTGGTAGCTAGTGTGTTGGTGGAGTCGCTCTTCCATTTTCTGGAGGCTAGCGTGCAACGCCTTGTACTCATGTAGAAGGTCTAGGTTGAAGGGCAAAAGTGTGAGAGGTCTGACCGCAACCAGGAGGTCATCGAAGAGCGGGCGTGTCGCGGTGTTGGAGAGATACAAGAACGCTTCTGGGTGGTAGTGCTTTTGGATTATGCTCTCCCGAGTTCTTAAGTATCCCAACCAAGAATCCAAGGATCTGATGCTGTAAAAGGAACAAATAAAACGAGTTACAAATAAGAATGAAAAAGATACGACGGTCTTCGAGTTAATCTGTTTTTCTTCTGAGAGATCACTGGACCAACCCGGTGACCGTTGCTGGCTGTCTTGTGTTCATGGGCTTCCTGCTAGAGAAAAACCTGGTGTTATAGATTAAGAGTACAAATTAGATTTTCTAAAACATTCTGTTCATTTTGATAATTTTAAAATGACTCCTCCTGTCTCCACTGCCTTGGCCTGTGATTGGTCACCATGCACTCCATCATAATTATATATTTTGATATGATAGAAGTTGGTTATAGAGATGAGATTCCACTCAATTCCTCAATAGGCCTATCAAAGGATTAAAATCATTTCACTTTAAGACAAATTATTCTTCGGACTGTCGTTAGGCCATTTTATTCATCTACGGGAGTGCCCTTTATCCTTTAGAAGGTTATAACGGATGGTAACTGGAAATCTTACTTGAGAAGGCCAAAGATGAAGGCATTGAACTTGATTGGGCCCTCCGATAGACTCTCTTCACTGTTCAGCGTCAAGACCAAGTCATTGAGAGCTTTCGTGGCGGTACCTAAAGAAAAAAATATATAAGTGATTCTTCTTTCTTAACAATAAAAAAGTTAGTGGAATCATAGATTATCATTTTGTCATCATGTCATCAGATCTCTAGATTACAAAATGTCTACGTATGGCAACGTACGACTGACAAAAGAAAAAGTTCATCACAACAGAAGCTTATAAATATCTAACAGATGAGAAAACAGCGATCAAGATAAACTCTCAGTAAGACTGATGACATCAAACACGAGAGAGAATCCGCAATCATGAGTTTTTCCTTGTATGGAAAAATTATTTCTACACCAGTCAATGAGGAGCTCGTAAATCTTCATATAATTTACAATGAACAATAAACTTCATACAACGGATGCATTCATATTACTGTTGTGACACTTTCGTATCCACTTGTAACAAACATTCTTTGTAAAATTCAAATGACACATTCATAACTTTTCTAATTTGATGTTTACTTCTCCTGCAAAGGATTCAACCACTTACCAAGCTGACTTGTAGCCTCAATCACCCGCCAAACAGAGTTGTTGATTTTGCCGAAAAGCGAGTGTAAGGAAGGCTGAAGGCCGTCGCTGAGGAGGGCGTAGATAGCCGGGCACAGCTTCTCCAGGGACACCTGCGCCACCACGGGGTTCAACGTACTTGTACCTGTCAATCGTCAAAGGCTCGTCAAGAAAACTGTCCTATCTATAGATTGTTGTTATGATAAAGTGGGGAACAAATGCAGGTCGATGAGATGAGAGAATGATTCAAGTGAAAGGAAGGGCAGGAAAAGGAGGATCGACAAGGAAATGAGGGAATATTATTTGGTAATGCATGGATAGGCAAGAGAAGAGCACGGAGGAGCAAAATCTATTTGTAAAAGGAAGAGGTAAGTATAAGAATGCAAGGGAGAGGTAAGAGGAAGAATGAAAATTAAAAATACATACATACATAAGCATAGGCACATATAAAATGACCATAATCCTTCTATTAAGTTGCAGAAAAAACCGGGGCTTTTTAGTTCCTTCATTTCGCCCCATTCGCACAAGAATCACGGTACAGTGTGCAATAATAATAATGATAATAATAATATAATTTTTTTAATGAAATTTTCAATATGGGCGATAGAAATATGTAATAACATAGTAGGAGAAACATATGGCCATCAAGTAGTTTTTTCCTGCTAATTTGCTCGATACTTGCTTGATACTTTCTCAGATGTAAAGGCTTCATAAGAACCTTCATTGTGGAGAAGCTATTTGTGTGTGTGTGCGTGTGTGTGTGTGTGTATTTACCTAGTTGTATTTACCTAGTTGTATTTTACGGGAAGGGGAGCTATGCTCGTGGTGTCCCGTCTTTATATCTCATTTTATCTAAACTATTTTTAAAATTATGTATTGTTTTTGCACACACCACTTTCTCATCTAACTTGTTCCAACTGTCTATTACTCTGTGAGGAAAGCTGTTCTTTTTCACATTTCTTCTATAGCTGTCTTTCTTGATTTTCTTTCCGTTACTCTTGTATTTCTGTCATCCCATTTTATCAGATTCTCTCTATCAATAATTTCTATGCCTTTCATGATTCTGTAAATAGCTATCAAATCTCCTCTCTCTCTTCTTTGCTCTAGTGTCTGTAGTTCAAGTTTTGCTAGTCTCTCTTCATATGATAGTTTTGAGTGTGGTGGTGCCAATTTTGTAATTGCTCTTTGTATTCTTTCAAGTTTTTTTTATACATTTTTTTGTACTTGGTGACCATATCGTTGCTCCATATTCCAGTCTTGGTCTTATCAGAGTGATTAGAATTTTCTTCACCCTTTCTTCATCCAGGTATGTAAATGCCACTTTGATTGTTCTTATTAAGTTATAAGTTTCTCCAAAAATCTTATTTATATGTTTCTCAGGTGACATATTATTCATAACAATGATTCCCAGGTCCTTCTCATTTTCTACTTTTTTTATTCCTTCTTCTCCCAATTTATATGATCCTGTTATTCTGTTTTTGCTTTTTCCAAATTCCATTATACTACACTTTTTAGTGTTGAACTCCATCTCCCACTTCCTACTCCATTCCTGTACTTTATTTAGATCACTCTGTAGTGACTCACAATCTTCTTCCGTGTTCACTTTTTTTAACAGTTTTGCATCATCTGCAAAGAAGTTCATATAACTTTCAATTCCGTCATCCATATCATTAATGTATATAGCAAACATTATTGGGGCCAGAACTGTTCCTTGTGGAACACCGCTTATTACTTCATCCCATTTTTTAAGTGTTTGTCTCTTATCACTACTCTCATTTTTCTTTCTTGCAAAAAGTTTTCCATCCATTTAAGCAGTTTGCCTCGTATTCCTCCTTCAGTTTCTAATTTCTTAAGCAACTTCTTATGTGGTACTTTGTCAAAGGCTTTTTTTAGGTCTAGAAATGCACAATCAGCCCATCCATCTCTTTCTTGTATTATATCTATTAGCCTTGAATAGAAACATATCAAATTAGTGACGCATGATCGTCCTTGTCTGTTTTTTTCTAAATATTTTACCCATCTACTTTTGACAATTTTTTCACATATTTTTGCTATTGTACTTGTTAGAGAGACTGGTCTGTAGTTGGTAGGGTCTTCTTTATTTCCCCCTTTATATATAAGTACTATATTTGCTTTTTTCCAATCTTCTGGGACTTTTCCTTCTTTCAAGGAACTGGTCCATGCGATTTTCTGACATCAAGATTACTCAAGTGTTTCAATATTTCATTCTTTGTTACTTCTATTTCTTTCATGGGGGGGGGGGGACTTTCTCTTTCCATTAGATCTCTTCAGGTTGTATGTTCTCCCTTGTAAACACTGATTTAAAATGCTTGTTCATAATTTCTGCCATTTCAATTTCCTCTGTGTATTCAACTCCTTGTCTTAATTTCTCCAAATCTTGTTTGTTTTTCAGTTTGCTGTTTAAAAATCTGTAAAATAGTTTTGGTTGATCTTTACATTCTTCTATGACATCTTTTTCATATTTTCTCTTTTCCTCTCTGCACGCTTGTACATATTCATTCCTATAACAAGTATATATTTTCAATTTTTCAGGTCTTCTGTCTTTTGTCTTTTAACTCCCTACAACTTTTGTTGTACCAGCACTTTACATATTCTTTTTCTTGTTTTTGTCTTGGGACATACTTTTCCACTCCTTTTTTTTTTTTTTTTTTTTTATAAATTTTTGTCAAAATATTCCATTTCTCTTCTACTGTTGTTTCTTCTTTGTATATTCCTTCCCAGTTTTCTTTTTGAAAGAATTCTCTCATTTTATCAAAGTTTGTTTTTTCATACATCATTCTTCCTTTTCTATATTGTTAATTTCTTTTCATGTATTTTTCCTCATTTAGTTCCAGTTCAATCAGTATATGGTTACTTTTACTTATTGGTGTTTTATATTCAATCTTTTCTACTATTCTAGGTTCAGATGTGATTATTAGGTCTAGTCTCGATGGTTCTTCTTCATTTCTATACCTAGTGTTCTCCTGTATTCACTGCGTCATTGTATGGTCAATAATCATCTCGAGTAGAACATTTCCCCATGAGCCGTCTCCACCCTTTACTGTCATCTCTTCCCAGCAGACTTCTTTGCAATTAAAGTCGCCCATCATAACTATTCTTCCTCCATCTTCCATTATCTTATTTAATGTTATCTTTGTGTCCTCTAACATACTTTTATGTTCACTCTCTTCCCATGAGGCTGTTTTTTGGAGGCACATAATTTATCACAAACTTTCTGTTCTTCTTATCTCTGTCTTCCACTTCGATCATAATCATCTCTACTGTATTCTTTCCATATGTGACACACCTCACGTTTATATCCTTCTTAGTCAGGAACATAACTCCACCCCCTTGCTTTGTCTCTCTGTTCCTAATCCAATAATTATATGCGTCATGTCCAACACTGTTGGGTGGTAGTGGACCTTTTAATTTCGTTTCTACAATTTCCATTATGTCCGGTTCTTTTTCCTTCAGATAATCATTCAGCTCATTCAATCCTGTAATTAATCCATCTATGTTTGTGTAAGACACTCTTAGTTTTCTGCCACTTCCATTGTATTCTCTGTTTCCCTTTTGTTTTTCTCTAGTATTTCGAATTTCCTTACTTTCATATTCACTACTCTCCAATAGAATTTCTCTTTTTCTGACTCTGTTCTGTTCTCGTTTTTTTCCTTAGCTTGTTGTCTTTTCATTTTTTCCTCCTCTCTTTCCTCTTTATTCATTTCCCTTTTTATCCATACCTTTTTATATTGTTCACTTGCTGCTAGTTTCCCTGTTTTTGATAAGATATTCTCTGCCGTCGTTTGTGACCTGAATTTAATCTTAATTGGTCTGGTCTTATCTGTACTATACTTTCCGAGTCTAAACTTCTCTTCAATTTGTTTCATGATTTCAGGTTCATCTTCCTGAACTAATTCTAGTAATCTGCTTACTTTTTCATTTTCCTCATTGATTCTTGTGGTTCTATCTGGGTTGTTTTTCTCTTCCATTCCTAATATAATTATACATTTCTTTTTATCTGCTAAGTCTCTTACTATATTCTCCTTTTGTCTCATCACTTTAATAACTGAGTCTTCAGTTTGTTCTTTCATTTGCTGTTTAATTATGTCAGTAAATGCAACTTTACTGTTTTCTTGGATTGTCTTCCAACCCTTAGCTTCTTTAGCTATGGCCTCTTTGTTTTCTTTATTATTCCTCTTTAATTCTTCATTCTCCTCTTCTACTTCTTTTAACTGTCTTTTTAGTTCTTCTATTTCCTTAGTTAATTTTTTGTTCGCCTTCTCTAGTTTTTCCAATCTTTCAACCCTTTGCGCAATTTCTAACATTCTACCGAACCTACTCTCCCAATGTTCGGTCATTTGTTCAAGTTTTTGTTCTAGTCTTGCCAGTCGGGGGAGGTTGGTATCCGCGCCCCCCCTCATTAAATCCATGGAAATTATTATCCTCACCTTCTATTGTGCTGCTCATATCTATGTTTCAAATCTTTACATTTTTGTTAGACCCTTCATCGTCACTAAATTGATCCGGTCCGCGTTTGTTTACATGGCGTCTGCCTGCCTGGACCAAGTCCTCTCCTTCCTCATTTCCTTCCATTTCCCTCAGTAATCCCTCCGCTTCTCCTTTTTCCTCACTTTCCCCCTACACCACGAGCAATCCCCTTCCCTGCAAATACAATAGGTACTTCCTTTGCGTTGAGATCCACGAAAATTTCACTTTTTCTTCAGGACGTCAATCCTCGCCGTCTGTCCGACGTAAGTGTGTGTGTGTGTGTGTGTGTGTGTGTGTGTGTGTGTGTGTGTGTGTGTGTGTGTGTGTGTGCGTATTTACCAAATTGTGTTCAAATAACTATAATGCCCAGAGCAAGAGCTGCACTCGTAAAGTCCCGTCTCTATCTCCATCTGACAAATTTGGCTTTGATTTGACTATTTCCTCTTCTTAGTTATTTCTAATGTTGATGCCCTTGGGCATTTTCATTTTTTCATTTTTCTGTTTGATTGTTTATTTGTTTGCTTGTGTGGTTCACCATGGTTCACCATGGTCTTGGATCACGTGTTGGACTCATGATCGACAGCTATTTCCCTCCCGGAAATGAGCTCAGAGCACATACATGACCGATCTATGGGTAATGCTGTGACCTTACACGTGCACACACACTCAACTCCCCTTTCACAAGAGTTTGAGTAACGACCCGCAGCGCAGCGATACTGAAATTATTTCAGCCTTGGGCGGGATTCGAACCCAGACCGCCGTAGTGGCAGCCGGTAACTCTAACCACTGCGCCACGAGGTGTGTGTGTGTGTGTGTGTGTGTGTGTGTGTGTGTGTGTGTGTGTGTGATTCACCTTGGTCTTTGGATCACGTGTTGGACTCGTGATCGACAGCTATTTCCCTCCCGGAAGAGAGCTCAGAGCTCGTATGGCCGATCTATGGGTAATGCTATGACCTTACACGCACACACACACCCCAACTCCCCGCCCACGAGAGTTGGAGTAACGACTCGAAGCGCAGCGATACTGAAATAATTTCAGACCCTGGGCAGGATTTGAACCAGCTACCGCCGGCTCCGTCGTACTGACAGTCTGGGACTCTACCAACCGCGCCACCGAGTCGTGTGTGTGTGTGTGTGTGTGTGTGTGCACACGGGGGGGGGGTTGCACTCAGCCAAACTGTGTTCTACAGACGCGCACACCACCACCACGCATGACCTACCGAGTTTGACGAGGTCGGCTTGGTTAGTAGCGGTGGCGAAGTGCTGAACGAGTTTCTCGACGGCGGCCCTGACAGAGATGACGAGCGTCCTCTTGTCCATGGAGTCGTATACGAGTGGTCGAGGGTCCTCCTCGTCGCATTGAAGACTTCCTCTAATTTGAGTATGTTGCTGTGGCTGTGGCTGTGGCTGTGGCTGCTGCGTTTGCTGTTGCTGCTGCTGTTGCTGTGCGGCGGCACCCTAAAAGCAACGTAGGTGGTTATAAATATTAGCATACTCCATATTGGTGGAAAAAGTCAGAGATAAAAACATTTTCCTTATCTAAAATACTGCTCCAACGGCAAGATTTATTCACATTCTGCCCGAACCAGGCTTACCTTCTTGAGCTGAGACACGTCGGGTGAATTCGGGGGGGTGGCTAATCTATCCGGAGTGTTTCGAAGATGTACACAGACTTTCTCGGCGAAACTGACCGTCTTCTTCCTGCAGGCGCAGGACTCGCACACCTGCACTCCACCCTGGGGCTCCGTCGGCGCTACAGGGGCGACTACTTGCCCGCCCTTCGTGCTCAAGAAATTACTGACTTGCGACCGGAGTCGCAAGAGGTCCTCGTCGCTAAAGTCCTCGTGGCTCGAAACTTCGGGTAATTCGCAGACCCGCAGGAGGTTCTTCTTTTTGAGACCCTTGGCGCAGAAACCTGTGCACTGGTTTACACAGCTGCACCCCATCGGAGATGGAGGGGTCTCGACCGGCTGGTTCTGTTGTCCTTTGATTTCTGCGTCCTCCTTCGACGCTTGCAAGTGTGAAGCCTCGTGGATTATCTCGTGCTGGAGACCCTTCTGGAGATGTTCCATCGGCTCCTGAAGAGACCTTCGTTTGAGCAGGTCCTCCCGCATACTTCCTCGGCCTGGGTCGAAAGTGCTATGCCTTTTGGTGATTTTCTGGGGTTCAGATTTCAATGACATTGCCTTTCTGAGAATTCCTCGAGGTAGTGGAGGGCGAGGTGGTGGAGTATCGTTCTCATTGATGGGAGATGGTTCATCGACAGGGAGGGATATGGATCTTCTAGGAAGGGGCGGTGGCTTCTCGAAACCTTCGGAGTCTGTACTAGGACTGTCGTAGCGATAAATGTACCTTTGGTCCATAGCAGAGTCTACCTCAGACTCGTTGAGTAATGTGGAGGAACCTCGGAAACCTGAAGAAGGCTGTGTTGAGCTGGCACTGCTCCCGGAACCCTTCATATCTGGGGAGTACTTCATACCCCCAGTGTACTCACAACAGCTGACGGGGCGAGTTCGGGGTATCCTTGAATGACAGAAGGAGGGTTTGGTGGTTTCCATACACTCCGTGTCGTCGAGAAGCATTTCCTTCAGCTCTTTTGGGAGAAGGAAATTGAGAGAGTCCCAATCTCGAACGTGCCCGAAGCCGTGTTTTCGAAGTTTTTCCATGTCGCCACAGGAGAACGGTCGTCGTGATTTGTGTTCTCGCAATCGCACCGTCTCTTCGGGAGTCAGTTTGTAGTGTTGTGGAACCAGGAACACGCGCGCGTCAACGTTGTACTTCTTGTCCTTCAAGAAACCCAAGTCTGGCAGGGCGTAGTTTGGATAATACACGTAGACTTCCTTCTTCTCTAAGTACCCGCTGGTGTTGACAGTGGCCGAGACCTTCAGGTTAGAGGTCTGCAAACACTGGTCAGCCATTTGTTTGAAGACACGAGGCTTGGGCTTGGGTTTCTGAACTGAGCTGTTCTGTCGATCAGATTCCGACGATCTTCGGATCTTTTCGGTGGAGCCTCTGTTGGACAGGTAACCGCTGGAAGAGTTCCCAGAGTCTTGTCGTCTTCTGGTACCGTCGGCGGGAGGAAGCTGGTACTGATTATTTGCATCGTCAACATTGTTGGTCTTGACGTTGTGTCGTTTCGGCGTACCTGGTGACTTGCTCCTCTGCCTCTCCTCCGTCATAATGTTAAAGGCATTTTTGGTAGTGTAAATGTTCTTGTTGCCCACGTCCTTGGCTTTCATCTTCACAGGTGTCATGTTGTTCTTGTCGATATGCATTTTGTCTTTTAGCCGAAGTACCTCGTGGTTTTTGGTTTCTTTCTCGGACTGGTCCATCAAAACTTTACTCTCACCTCTGCTGTCCATGGAGATATCCATACCCTCAGGTTCTTCCCGGATCGGACTGGTCATCGGAGGTTTGGAACAAGGACTTGTTTCCGTTAAGCTGTCTTCGAAACTCACAGCATTGTCAATAGTATTTGTAATCTGGTTGGTCTCATTGTCCATGGGAGGTTGGATGATGTTGTTGTTGAGGTAAACACCATTCTGTTGCTGCGTAGGACTCGTGGTGGTGGTGGTGTTTGTGGTGTTGCTGTTCTGAGTCCGTTGGTTGATTTCCTGCAGGTTCCCGCTGACTCGCCGCCGGAACAGCCGCTCTCGCTCGCTGTAGGCGGCGTTGTTAAGATGAGGAGGAATGGGGGAACTACTACCGTCCATAACCATGTCGTTTTCGGACCCGGAATTCATGGGCCAATCCGAACTGTCGTGGACCTCAGAGTGATTGTCCGAGGTGGAACACGCACCTTCCTGAGACCTGTCCGTGCAACTAGAGGACAAACTGACCGCTTCCTTGCTTAAACTCTTCTGTTTCATAAACAGTTTAACCAAAGAGAAGTTACTCCCTTCGCTTGATCTCGACTGACTCGCGCGCATGCTGTTCTGCAGGTCGAAAACTTTGACGCACTGACCGTTGGCCGCAGCCTCCAGAGATCGCCGCATAAGAGACCTTCTCATGAGGTTGGGCATACTGTTACTCTTGTTCCCGGTCGAGGGTGTGGCAGGCTGGTGGACGGGCGTGCCGCCTCCTCCCGCCGTGGCACGATGGGGCGGAGTAGGAGTGCCGGTCTGCGCCCGTGATGGAATCTCTGGGGTCTTGGAGTTCCTCCTACTGACGCGGGACCAGGTGGTATAAGGCTGGTCGGACTGGATCATGGAGACTCCTGGGGGTTTGTAGCTGTGTGCCGGAGACCCCGTCCCTACGCGGCCCTCTATCCGGTCCGTCGACCAGTTGTTGCTGTCTGTTGTGTCACTCTCACCTGCAACCAAATTAGTATTTTAAGTAATGCCATACGAGCCAACACTAGCGGTCTTCCACTTTATAGCGATATGTCTCAATATTCACATTACATGAAATGTTACTTCCCTGATGCAATCTAACAATTTCTTTTTATGGTTCAATACTACATATTTCGCAGAATCTACTGACAACAGTAGTATTTGCAACATCGTCTGTTGCTTGATGACTATGTCTGGTCAAGAGCTCTAGCTGATCTCAAGAGGTGAAATCTATCTGACCAGTGGAATTACGGAACTCTTACATAATCAAAATATAGACACATTACAATTTAAACCATTTAAAGACCATGCAAAGCTTTATAGAATTTGTTGTGGCTCATGTCACACAATTTTAATGAACTCCTGGGTCAACATCAGACCCAAGAACGTGTCAAGTCAAATGGAACTCTCTCTAGTCCCACGTCGTCAGATCAATTGAACAAAAGCATCCGTTATGAACCAGAACATATTCTATAAAGTGGCACACAACATTGAAGAGGTAGATGGATATCATGTTAGTAAATGATACTAGAACTCAATAGTGTCCTCCTTGTACTCACCGGCTTCATGATAGTCGGAATCTTCCGAGTACTGAACAAAGGACCCCTCGAAAGCGATGGTGTAGTTGTCCTTGTTGGCCTGGCACGTGAGGATGAGGTCCTCGTGCAAGGATTCGCAGTCGAGGGAGTCTACGCTGAAGGTGGTATTGGGCAACTGAGGAGGATCCTTCAGCGGGGAGAAGAGCGGGCCGGACTGATACAAAGACATGTCCCCAGACACCCCGCTGTACTCCTCCTCCTCGCACACCCCTTCCTCGCACTCTTCTTCCTCCTCCCCGTCGTCCTCGTCCTCCTCTTCGTCCTCCTGATCTCTCTCCTCGTCGTCCTCGCCACACTGTGAAGAGGATCGCGGACTGACTGATGAGTCGAAATCGTATTTGTCCATCATGGACCTGGAGACGCTGGCGAACATTTCCCCCTCGTCCGCGCTCTGCTGAAAGGCAAGGTGTGGCTCTGAAGGCCCCGTGCAGGTGTGCGGCAGACTCCTCCTCCGTCATCGTGGTTAATAAGATCGAGCTAACACATCATAGGTCAAAAGGTCGCTGAAGGGGGGGGGTTAAGGGTGAAGTTAGTCAGTGACACAAGAAACTATATGATGACGTCATGTCAGAATCTCGCGACACTCACCGTTTTTTTTTTTTTTTTAATTGTTATGTTAAAGAATTATAAGTTTGAGTTGTGACATGAAAACCTAGGGGAGAAATGGCCTTTATTGCTAAGATGCGTCGACTTATGCGTTAGGACAAACAAGCCTAGAGACGAAAACAAGTGCAGGTGCTGTCAAGTGTGCACACAAAAACGCCTGTCCCCCTTTCATAATATTCAACCTGCCACATACATTTACATGCATCCGCACACACATACTCACACTCACACACTCACGATCGGTCATATATGAGCTCTGAGCTCTCTCCCGGTAGGGAAATAGCTGTCGACCACGAGTCCAACACGTGATCCAAGACCGTCGTGAATGACATGCACGCACATATATACGTAAATACAAACACACACACACACACACACACACACACACACACACACACACACACACACACACACACACACACACACACACACACACACACACACACACACACACACACACACACACACACACACACACACACGCACACACGCACACACACACACACACGCACACACACACACTATACGACACGAGGGCACAGACGAGGAGAGAAGGGAATGTTAATTGGGAGTAAAAGCTAGGAAGAATAAGCTGTATTAATACATAATGAGTATTAGCACTAACATGAACACACAATGACTTACATATATTCATATCATAGTTGTTATTAAAGCCATACACAAACAAATGTTAGAAAATACCGAAAAAATAATTGTTTAAGAGATACATGCAAACACAGAATATCAACATCCACCCACCCTCCACCCACCCACCCATCCACCCACACATTCCCTCACCCAGCCAACCTTTGCCTATCCATTCCCCCATCTAGCCAACCTTTACCCACCCCCTCACACATAAACGCAAACACACACACATACTAAAACACTCACGGACATTCATGCACACACACACACACACACACACACACACACACACACACACACACACACACACACACACACACACACACACACACACACACACACACATAGATTGGTCATACGAGCTCTGAGCTCTCTTCCGGGAGGGAAATAGCTGTTGATCACGAGTTCAACACGTGATCTAAAGACCATGGTGAAATGCACACACACACGACTCATGGGGCAGTGGTTAGAGTTCCCACCTGCCACTACGACATTCCGGATTCGAATTCCGCCCAGGATAAAATAATTTCAGTATAGCTGCGTTGCGGGTCGTTACTCCAAATCTCGTGGGCGGGGAATTGGGTGTGTGTTTGTGTGTGCGTGTAAGGTCACAGCATTGCCCATAGATCGGTCATATATGAGCTCTGAGCTCTCTTCCGAGAGGGAAATAGCTGTCGATCACGAGTCCAACACGTGATCCAAAGACCATGGTGAATCACACACACACTCCCACTCTCTCACTCTCACTCTCTGTCGAGAGAATATGTCTTTATGGCACAAGAGAAATTCGCTACGTTTACATCAACCTGGTGTTCTGTGCGACTTAAAAAAGCTCAATCTTTCGTTGCCCAATGGCACCTTCCATATGTATACGTATATATATTTTTTGATGGGTGACACCAAACAATTTTATTCAAAGATGAATAAGCTCGATTAGAGGCATATGAAATGAAAGGGAATGGGTCACTTGATACGGAAGGGATGTATACTCATACTCAAAGAACACTTGAAATTGCGAATATCAGGGAATACAATAAAGAAGAAAAAAAAGTGGCCTATATCAATTGAAGTGATAGCGATTAACAACGGTCAGTATTGTAAGGCCAGTGAAAAATCATTTGACTTCTTCTGTCTATACGTTGACAATCTTCGAGGTGAATAAAGTCCTCTGACGTTTGACAGAATAAAATGTGTGAGGTACGTGAAAGAGTAGATCCTCCTTAGGGAAAAAAAAAAAAAAAAAAAAAAAAAAAAAAAAAAAAAAAAAATATATATATATATATATATATATATATATATATATATATATATATATATATATATATATATATATACTGGTGAAAAAATAAAAATCTGAAGAGGGCGTCACCACTGCGACGTTGTTCATCGAATACTAATCTGTTAAGTTGGCGCACACTCCCCCACGATAATCGTCTCATGTTGGCCATGATGAAATGTATAAAAGCCTTCTAGGTCCCAAAGGACTTGTTGACTCTTTGCTTCCGTCAAACATAAGACAGAAGTTTCATTACTTTCC
>NC_134812.1:35302097-35304597 GCF_046742065.1 Oratosquilla oratoria
AATGAGGCAGAAAGAACTAAAAGAAAGGCAAAGAGGGAGAAATGGGAGAAGCTTGCGGAAGATCTGGAGGCTGACCTAGAAGGGACAAGAAAGTTAATCTATAATGTTGCAAATTCATACAGAAAGGGGGAGAGACGCACCATCGAAGGAGTACTGTTTACGGATCCAGTGGAGGTTGCCCAGCGATGGCGGTAGTACTATGACGAACTATTAAATGTAAATAAAGGTAAAGAACAGGATTTTTCAGAAAATGAAGAGGAGGCAGACAACGAAGATCTGGAAAATGGTGACAATATTACAAGAGGAGAAGCCGAGCATGGGGGCCCAGCTTTGATTACTTGGTTGCACAGAGTAATACAGGCCTCCTGGGAACAACAAACAATACCATCAGAATAGGGGAAAGCCCTGATCTGCCCCATTTTTAAGAAAGGAGGCCGTCATGCTTGTGAAAGTTACCGAGGGATCTCGCTCCTGTGTCACCCGTTGCAGATCTATGAAAGAATCATCGAAAGAAGGTTGCGGACTGTTGTTGAAGAGAAACTAAATGAGGCGCAGTTTGGATTTAGACCAAATAGGAGCACCATTGATACCATCTTCATTTTAAGAACACTGATTGGGAAGAGCTGGGAGTGGAACAAGCCCCTATTTGTAGCTTCCATTGATTTAACAAAAGCCTTTGATAGAGTGCCCCGTGGAAAGCTGTGGCAAGTACTAGTAGACCTTTATTATGGAATAAACAAATAGCTGAGGGGAGAATGTCAAGGCAATGTACAACACGTGTAAAAGTTCTATAGCGACACAAGTGAGAATTGGTTTGAGGTGACATGTGGCGTTAGACAAGGTAAGGTCCATTCGCCTTTGCTCTTTATTATGTTGATGGACTCTGTTATCAGGAGGGTTGGTGGAACCGGTGGAAAGAATGTGTACGCCGGCAGCATCAGTGTGGCATACTGGAGTGTGGTCGAGTTACAGGATGAGATCCTGAAATGGAATGTTGCCTTAAAAGAACATGGTATGGGAGTCAACCCGACAAAAAATTGAAGTACTAGCTATCAGTATGCCATGTCAGTTTGGACGATACTCCACTCCCTCAGGTGTCACCCCCTAAATAGTTGCGGATGGAAGTGAACAACAAAGGTAAGACTAAGGACGAAATAACATCGAGGATAAAGAAATGTGGCGCAAACGCAACCCTCCTCTACCCGCTTTTCAAAGAGTTAAAGTTGTCTTGTACACTGCCATTCTAAGTCCTATACTTCTGTATAGATCAGGAACTTGATCTACCACAACAAAAACCAGAAGTAGAATACAAGCAACAGAAATGCGTATTCTCAGATTGATTTGTGGAGTTACACGGCGGGATAGGGTTAGGAGCACCACAATCTGGGAAGCCCTTGACATTGTTGAACTCACTGAAAGATCACAATTACGATAGTACGCCCATGTAAAGAGAGAGCCTTAAGATGAAGGAGTACACATGATTTTGCAGTGGCGCCCAGAGGGCCAAAGGCCACTCGGAAGACTACGGAAAAGATGAACGGATAATATTGACGAGGCTCTTAGACGAAGAGGAACATCGAGGGATGGAGTGGAGGAGAACCGAGATTATGAGGAGCGTGCATTGTGGGGAGGCTTTGTGTCGACAGGACAAAAATCATAACGACGCGGTGTGCACGCACACACACACACACACACACACACACACACACACACACACACACACACACTCACACACACACACACACACACAAACACACACACACAAACACACACACACAAACACACACACACAAACACACACACACACACACACACACACACACACACACACACACACACACACACACACACACACACACACACATATATATATATATATATATATGAATAAAATTGTCTGCTGGTGGCTGAAACAAATGACTAAAATTGTAAAACGCAGCATACGGGGTTAATCGATTGCTCCTTATTCCAGCTATCACTCATGAAACCCTCTGATTGCAAAATGAAACCCTCTTTTAATTGCCAACTAATTCACTGTGTGATTTCCACTTTACGGATAATGAACGACGCAGTTCATTAGTATACTTTGCAAACAGCCGAAGCCCTCTCCCCTTCCCCAGCCTAAAAAAAAAAAAAAAAAAAAAAAAAAAAAGTACCGGGAGGTACTCTATCTTATTCCAGCTGTATTTGAAAAGTTGCATAAAGAAATATTAAAAGGTGAGGCGCCACAAAATGCTCAGGTATGACCCAGGTCGTTACTTTTACCCCAAGTCCTTAGATTGCCAGTGTAAGAAGTAAATTATTGTAGTTAGATTTGAACAAAGACCCGCGGTGTACGCAACACATGTAGAAATAATGTTTGGATACATTTCTCAGCTCGGTTCACGGTCGTGGAACTCAAAAACAAAACAGAAATATAAAACTAGGCACGTAAACAAGCAAACAAACACACATACACACACACACACATACACACACACACACACACACACACACACAC
>NC_134812.1:35322097-35324597 GCF_046742065.1 Oratosquilla oratoria
CAACAACTCTAAATTCAGATATATTTGCAAATTAGAATCTAATTTTCAGATGCTTTGACGAAACAAACAAACAAACACACAAAGAAGCGTCCGCCATATAGAAACAAATGAAAAACAGTCATTCAACCATTTACTCATAGCCCTTCCCTCCCCCTTCCTGGCTCCGTGACCAGTTTCCGGCACAATACTTGTCCTCAGTTCTTGGAACCTGGAAACCAGAACCTGCGTCTCTTGGAATGGAGCTCCCGCTTACGAAGAAATGCTCTGCTTCCAAATGGACATAAATATAAAGAACGAAGACTAAATGGGCACAGGCGTACGTAGCGTACATACATGTGTATCCACACACATGCACGATCGCACATAGTCGCACACACACACACACACACACGCACACACACACATGCACGCACACACACACAAACACGTATACAAACACACACAAACACCAAACACAAACAAACAAACACACACACACACACACACACACACACACACACACACACACACACACACACACACACACACACACACACACACACACACACACACACACACACACACACACACACACACACACACACACACACACACACTACCAGCCCAGGGCTGAAATAATTTCAGTATTGCTGCGCTGCGAGTTGTTACTCCAACTCTCGTGGGTGTCTGTGTGCGTGTAAGGTCACAGTATTACCTATACGAGTTCTGAGCTCTCATCTGGGAGGTTAATAAATGTCGATCACGAATCCAACGTGATCCAAAACCATGGTGAATCACACGAACACACACACACACGAACACACACACACACACACACACACACACACACACACACACACACACACACACACACACACACACACACACACACACACACACACACACACACACAAATAAACAAACAAAGATATACGTGTGGGTATGCCCACAAACAAAGACACACATGCACTCCTGGCGGTTTTCTTTGAGTCTTGGAGATGGGTCCACTCGACTTAGAAGAAATAAAGCTGAGGGAAAAACAGAAACCCTAAGGGCAACACAGCAGCACCCTGGAACAACAATATTGTGTCACACAACACAGTAACGGCCCGTAATTCCTGATAATGCTACTTACACCAGAAATGAGTCCCTAACACCATCTGCAGAGGAACACAAAAACAATAATCTGAGGAACCACCTCTGGGGGACGGGAGCATTCTAGCTGTTCTCTTACCAAACATCTGGTCTTCGTTAAATGTGATAAACCCCAGTCCCGTCTCCTGCATCATAACGTTCAACACGGAAACGCTCTGTACCGAATTTCTTTAGTAGGGACTTTGGCGATACCTCTGCGGACCACAGTCACGTAACACTTTCATGAGTGGAGATATAATTTCCACTCAAATAAAAATTATCCCTTTTTCAGCTGCTGTCCATATCTACTGATCCCCTCTTTATATATACTTAACTATGTATATGACTACACCTCATCGACCCAATATTGTTCTTAAGGAAAGAAGCGTTGGTTATCAACGACAAATTACATTACATTTGGAATGGAATTATGACCCATCTGAAGTTCGCTTCCAGACAGAGGATATATACATACATACATATATATATATATATATATATATATATATATATATATATATATATATATATATATATATATATAGAGAGAGAGAGAGAGAGAGAGAGATCGTTCCAGTATTGAAGGTTGGAGGGGGTTAATTGAAATTATTTTGTGGCAATTAAACGATTTTTGTATCAACGGATGATTAAGTAAACAGCCCCCCAAAGATTACGGTATTATCTTTCTCGTATTCAGTTAAGGCGGACTTCCGTTAGGCCATTTTATTCATTTGTAGTAATCACTCACTTCTTATGTAATTACAAATGTTTGAATTTGTGTACACACAAAATACTTATGTACATCCAACTAGAAAAATACATAAGCATGAAATTATTAAGATAAAAAACGAACAAAATACATATATTACACACACACACACACACACACACACACACACACACACACACACACACACACACACACACACACACACACACACACACACACACACACAGATGCATACATACATACATACACACACACACACACACACACACACACACACGCACACAAACACGACTCAATGGCGCGGTTGGTTTCTGGCTGCCACTACGGCGGTCCGGGTTCGAATCCCGCCCAGGGCTGAAATGATTTCAGTATCGCTGCGCTGAACTTTCTTGCGGGAGGGAAATAGCTGTCGATCACGAGTCCAACACGTGATCGAGGATCATGGTGAATCTCACACACACACACGCACACACACGCACAAAACACACACACACACACACACACACACACACACACACACACACACACACACGCACACGCACAAACACACACACACACACTACACACATACACGCACGCACAAATACATACACGCACACACACACACACGCACACACACGCACACACACACACACACACACACACACACACACACAC
>NC_134812.1:35332097-35357097 GCF_046742065.1 Oratosquilla oratoria
CTGACGTCATATTTTTCTGGTGTTTGATCAAACATTTTGGTGTTTTATGATTTTTTGTTTTATTTGACCAAATGACAAGACATCTTGTCATCGGAGTTGAATGGGTTAAGACGATTTTATTTACCCAAGCAAGAGAATTCTGAAAGGGGTTTGTCGTCATATATATAACCATAATTCCCATCTCCGCCGGTTAGTATTTTTACATCAAGGCACATGAGATAGAATATACCTCGTTGCTATCCACAGAATAAAAGCTCTCATCATATAGGTATGATAACACCACCATCACCATCTACACTATCAATAATTCAACGAACACCTTAATCACTCCACCACCATCGTCACCATCACCTCCATCACCATCGTCACCATCACCACCACCATCACAAAAATAACCACCTTCACTAACATCATCATGAACATTACCAGTATTACTACCAATACCGATACCAATACCACTGTTACTACTACAACCACCACCACCATGACCCCGACAAGGACAACAACAACAACAACAATAACAACGACAACACCATAACAATAAACATAAACTCTAGAGCTATTCAGAACTTCTTAGCTCTTTCTATACAACTTAATGAGCTAATTCTAGCCAGCAAGACAGATGCCCAATCAAACTAATTGCCTAAGATCAACAAATATTCGTTAAATTAGCGTAAAATGGTTGTAAAATGTTACCAATTCGACTTCTTAGAGGTACTCTTCTACTAATCTTCCTCTTCCCTCTGTATCCTTTCCTCTTTGCTAACTAAATTTCTTCAAGATTATCTCCCATCAATCTTATTCCCGCCTCCATCTAATTAGTTTCCTCATTCCCCCACGCCTGATTATTTTCCTTCATGGTTGTGTGCCGCGGTGGCGTGTTTGGCTTCATTACCGTCTCGTGATTATAAAGATTCCTTTTCGGTCCCCGATGGTACTCATGACTGCCACTTACCTTGTTTCTAAAGGCACACAAGGTAGAGATAAGAGCTTTGGCTGGAGCTCAGGGCCTCCAGGGGTATATATATATATATATATATATATATATATATATATATATATATATATATATATATATATATATACATATATATATATTACATTGAACTACAACCTTGACACCCTTCAAGGATCCTTCTTTCCTTTCTTCTTTTTTTTTTTTTTTTTTTTTTACCGTCACTCTTCCTTCCCCCTCCAGGTCTCACTCCCAACCTTCAATCCTCCCTTGAAGCCTCTTCTCCTTCCTACGTCCAGATATCCCTATTTTCCCTTTTCAGTCCTTCCCTCCATCCACCCAGCCAATGAAAATGGACGTGGCGCCCAAAACGTAAGGTCGTACGCGTGCGCGGGCGCGTGAGGAGCCTGAGGGCACACTGCAATGGTTAGTCGTGTGAGCGAAGGACATAATCCAGGTCATCTGAGGTAAATGGACGACTTATGTTTGAAATATGAGGATTGACTGATAGGGTGGTCGACTGGAGAAATCACTCATTGTGACGTAATAGCAAAAGACGTTGATGACCCCCCCCCCCAAAAAAAAAGGAAAGAAAGAGAAAATACATATTTATCTCATTATTATTATTATCATTATCATTATTATTATTGTTTTTTTTCTATGACGAAGCTTTAAACAATTTTATTCCGGCTAACGCCAAACATTTTCATCAGTTTGAAGCAGGTCCTCGTGCTGCTCGCGATAAATGCTTGTACCAAAGGTAAAGGAATTCACGTCGGAAAGTTCTTAGCTGCGACGGCAGCTGTCACCTTTACCCTGTGTGCTTGGATGTCTAAGGCAAGCTGAAGGTTCCAGTTGCTATTGGATTCGAACGGCGGTCCACTTCGTGCAAGGGAAAAAAAATACTCGGTTAAAAAAAAAAAAAAAAGGGAAAACAAAATAGCATGAAACCATGCATGCGGAAGACCCGTAGCGGGCGTCCGATGCTCTCGTCCTCGACCACGTGGGAAAAGAAGAAGTTCTCTTCAGGTGGCGGCTGCAAGAATCCTTCTGGTAAATAGAAGCGAGAGACAAAAGACACTCAGGGTTCTGCCTTGTCAAATACTAAGAAATTCAAATTACATTTTCTTCCCTTCGAGAGGGTTGGTTTATTGAAAAATCCCCTTTGGCGCCCAGAGAGGTAGTAGTGGTAAACGTGTGACGACTTTACGCCGGTAGACACTTAGGGCAAGTGGCAAGCATCGGTCGCCTTCGACTACCACACTCGATCCTCTGATTGCGTGGCGCAATCAGAGCCCAAGAACGTTCAAATTATATTATTACGCCGTAATTATTCATGCGGAGGTGGCATTTATGATGAGATTATTGTTATATGTTTATCTATTTTTTTTGTCTGTATGGCTTCTACTCTATTAGTTTCCCATTTATATAGGAATCGCCTTAATGATCATGAAAAAGTTGCAAGGGTGATTTAGCAGGAGCGAAAATCCACTAATCAGAATACTCGACTCTACAAACATCAGGGTTACGGGTACGAGTCGACCACACTGACCACCGGACCACAAAACCTCGCCCTCCTCAAGTAAACATGAACCACAAAGACCTTTAAAGAGAGGAGGAAGAGGAGTTACATGGAGTTACATGGACAAACGAACAACAAGAGACCTATTGATCCTTACAAGGCTGTTCTGGTACTTATTTTTTCTATTTAATTTACTTTTCTAATTTATCTAGAAGTAAATAATTCTAGTCGGGGATTTGTTGCTAAGTAAATGTCGAAATGTTTTTTGAATACCTCTACAGTGGAACAATCGATGACGTTGGATGATAGACCATTCCATATATTAACAACGCGATTGCCATGTCTGTTTAAAATCGTTTTCCTACAATCTTGCATCCATTATTCTTAGTTGCGTTGGAGGTGTCAATTTTGAAATATTTTTCCGCATTCATGTTTTCAATTCCTTTGACGATTTTGAAGACTTCAATTAGATTACCCATAATTCTTCGTTTCGAGAGACTAAACAAATTAATTTCTCTTCAGCACTTTTCATACGCCTTGTTCCAAAAACTAGGGATGAGATTTGTTACTTTACGTTGCACTCTTTCTAATTTTTGTATATCCTTCTTGTAATATGGAGATAAGCACTGCACACAGTATTCTAGGTTAGGTCTGACTAGGGCACTGCAAAGATTGAGAATAACATCTTAAGTTCTAAGCTCAAAAGCTCTAAGTATAAATCCAATTAATTTATTTGCAGTTCTAAAGACCTCCGACCACTGTTTGCTTGGTTTGAGCTCATTTGATATCACAATACTAAGGTTTTTCTCTCGATCTACACTTGCTAGTTGTACACCATTCATCGTGTAGTTGGCCTGAACATTACCATTACCTATATCAAGAGCTTTATATTTATCTGTATTGAAAAACATCTGGGATTTTTCCACTCGTTCTAAACTCAAAAGCTCTACATATAAGTCCAATTAATTCATTTGGAATTTTAATGATCTCCGAGCGCTGTTTGCTTGGTCTGAGCTCATTTGATATTACATCACTATTAATCTACACTTGTTGGTTATACTTAGTTCTACACCATTCATCGTGTAGTTGGCCTGAACTATATGAAGTGTTTTACATTTATCTGTATTGAAAAAACAATGGGAATTTTCCTCCCATTCACATAGGAGGAGAAAGAGAAGGTGGACGAGGGGGAGGATGAGGATGAGGAAGAGGAGGAGGAAAACGAGAAAGGTGAGGACGACGACAACGACGATGACGACGAGGAGATTAGGAAGAAAAGGAAAAATATCCCTAGATATCTCTTGGAGATCAATTAATCGAAGTCGGAGGGTCCAATCCCGACAGGAAGGACAAAGGGGGCATATTCAGGATCATTTCCCAAGGGCCCTTGGGTCACCTGTCTCCTTCAGACTCCGGCGGTCAAAGGCCAAGAACAGTATATGAAGTCTCAGCGGCGTTATCCTTCTTGACTTGATGTCAATTTCACGCAGGATTCATTCTTCTACATATGACAGTTTTCTTCTACATATTTTCATACGTGTGATGTCATTCTTCACTATATGACGTAGTTTTCATAAATTACGTCATTCCTCAGCGTGATGTCATTCTTCTAAATGTAAGTTGTTTTCCTCTGTGTGACATTATTTTTCTATGTGATATTGCTCTTTAACATGTGACATCATTATTATAGAGTTTACGAAGTTTTTCTGTGGTATATTTTTATACTTCAGGCATTATTTTTCTATAAAAAAGTTAAACAAAAAAGTAGAGATGCTGTTGAACGTCTTGTAAGCTAATCATTTGAATCCAGAGGCGCAATACGGCCCTAAAGCAGTCCATACAAGAGCATGAATATTACCCCTGGCATGCTGGCGACCGTAGGGTTGTAGAACCCCCCCCCCCCATAAAAAGAAACACGGCCACACCACTACCAGCCTTAGCTTGGCGGCATCAACAAGAGCGTTTGGCTTAAAGTTAAGAGACGGGAGAAAACATAGCCTGTGCGGGGAAGACGGGAGAGAAGGAGAGGGAGAGAGAGGTTTGAGGTATGGGTGGGAAGAAGAAGGTGGTGGTAGTGGTGGTGATGAAAGAGAAAAGTTTTTTTGGTGGAAAAGGTGGTATTCTTTTTTTTTTTTTTTGAGGAGGTAATGGGAAGATCAGTGCAAATGAAGATAAAGAAAATGCGTGGCAAACCAAGAATACATACATATACCAAGGCTTTTTCCCCCTTACAAGGGAGGTAGCCAAAAAGGAAAAGGCATAAAATCATTCCCACCCATTCCATCCCTGAATACACTCCACACCCCTCCACCCTCCCTCTTATCTTAGCACCTCCTGGATGACGGGTCATCCCTGCACCTTGTCCACTGCCCTGGGTCAGAAGCAGTGTCGCAAGACACAGCACATCCACAGCAAGGCCGCTTCATTAAATCGGCGACCCCCCCTCTCCGTCCCCCCATGCATAAAAGGAGAAGACGGGGAGAAATCCCTTCGGGCTGCGTCAAATTTTGCTCACACATACTACCTCACCCCCCATCCCCCCGCCCATTCCACCTCATGCATCACAACATCATCCATATACAACCATTCTCCATTCACCCCTGTCTTCTGTTCTCTCCCGTCCTTCCTCAACAGACATTCCCCTCTTCCGCAAAGCCCCCTTCACCCCATCCATCCACCTCATCCTAGGACGTCCCCTCATGTTCACTCCCTCCACATCTGCCTTCCATACCTCTTTTACTAGTCTTTCTTCACTCATTCTTTCCATGTGTCCAAACCATCCTAATACTCTTTCATCAACCCTATCTCCCAACTCCCTTTCCACCCCTGTTCTCCTCCTCACCTCCTCATTTCTCACTCTATCTAGCCTAGTAACCCCCACCATACTTCTCAGACACCTCATCTCAAACACATTCAAACTCCTTCTCTCTTCTTCTCTTATGTTCCATGTTTCTGCCCCATACAGTGCTGTTGGCACAATCATTCCTTCATACAGTCTATTCCTCATTACAATCTTCAATCATTTACTCGCTTCTTTCAATCTACATTCTACCTCCACCTTCACTCTACCTTTTCCTGCCACATTTGCACCCAAGTATCTAAAACTATCCACTTCCTCCAGTCGCTCTCCCTTAATGCTCACTTCCAGTCTACTGCCACTTTCACCCCTTGTACATCTCATCACCTTACTTTTACCCACATTTATCTTTAGCTTTCTTCTATCACATACTCTCCCAAACTCTGCCACCAACTTCCTCAGTCCCTCCTCCGATCCTGCCACAAGCGCAGTATCGTCAGCAAACAACAGCTGGCTCACCTCCCACTTTTCTCTATTTTCTTTAACCATCTCCAATCCCTGACCCACTACCCTTGCATTTACCTCTCGTACTACCCCATCCATGTATAAGTTGAACAGCCAGGGCGACATAACGCATCCTTGACGAAGTCCCACCTTTACCTCGAACCACTCACTCTCCTTTTCTAATCCTGACACAATCCCTACTACTCTCATAAAAACTCTTGACAGCTCTCAGAAGCTTTCCTCCTATCCCATATATCTGCATAACCTCCCACAGTGCCTTTCTGTCTACCCTATTGTAAGCCTTTTCCAGATCCATAAAAGCCCAAATAACATCCTTCCCCTTTCCTATAGCTTTCTCACATATTTGTCTTACCACAAAGATCTGATCTACACAACCTCTACCCGTCCTAAATCCACACTGTTCCTCACCAATTACTCCTTCTGTTCCTCTCCTAATCCTCTCAATCAAGATCCTCCCATAAGCCTTCCCAACTACACTTAACAAGCTAATCCCTCTGAAACTACCACATTCACACTTATCCCCTTTTCCCTTGTAAAGTGGAACTATACAGGCACTCCTCCAGTCCTCCGGCACTCTACCCTCTCTCCAGCAAACATTAAATAACCTCACCAGCCAGTCCATCATCACTGTACCTCCTTTTTTTTTTTAGACATTCTGCATGGCATCCATCCAGACCAGGTGCCTTACCTGCTTACATCATCTTAACAACTGCCTTCTCTTCTTCCTTATCTCTCCTCCATTTTCCTCACTCATCACGGTCATTTTCTTGGGTTGGTAAATGCGGTGAGGTTAGGGTTACTGGGGACGAAGAAATAGCGCGCAAGAAAAGATGGCTGGTGAACAAAGCTGATGATGAGAGCTGCTGAAAAAGGCTAGTAAAACAAGACTACTGAGACTACTGAAGAGACCAACTGAAGACTTGATGACGGTAAAGAATTCGTCTAGAGAAAACGGCAGAAGGAGGCTGATGAAGAAGGGTGGTGAATAAAACCGATAAAGAATGCAATTGGACAAGACTGTTGAAAAAGTTGGTGATACAGACTGTTAAGAATTGCGACTGAAGAAACGTACTTAAGGAGACTGGTGATGAAGGCCTGTGGGAAAGGCTGTTAAAGAAGGCTGCTGACGAAGGCTAGTGAGAAAAGCCTAGAAAGGATCCTGCTGAAGAACATTTGTGTAGAAGGTAGAGGCAGAGGAAAGTGTATGGGTGAAGAAAGAAGAGGGTCCAATGAAAAAAGCTGATGCAAAAGTCAACTAAAAAAAAAAGGATTTCCTGAAGGAGGGCTTTATGTGGGAGGCGTGACTGAAGGAGAAACGTCTCTGAAGGAAGGACATATGTTTAGAATGTGGCTAATGAAGGACGTGTTTAATGGAAGAATGTGACTGAAAGTAAAACATTTTTAAAGGAGGAATGTGGCTGAAGGAAGGACGTGTTTGAAGGGTGAACGTGTGCGAAGGACATTTGTGATGAAAGGACGTGGCTGAAAGGGCGCGGCCAACGCGGAAGAACTCTGCGTCAATCTGGGTCATGAAAAGAACGGAGCATGGGTCTGATTGGAGGAGGGAAAGGTAGAGAGAGGGCGAGGGAGGGAAAGAGGAGAGGAATGGAAGGTGGAAGTGGAGGGAGAGTAGAGTGGGGAAATGGTGGGAAAGTGGAGGACAAAGAGTACAAGATAGAATGGAGGGAGAGTGGACCCAGGGGGATTGGAGGTGGATGCCGGAACAGTTCTACGTCATACGGAGTGGGCATTGGAAGAACAAGCTACACGTGGAATGAACTGCACGATACACAAGTGGAAAGAAGAAGGAGGAGGAGGGAAGAAGGAGGATGGAATAAGGAAAAAACAGGCAGGAAGGAGTGGAGACTTAATGTTGAAATTAGGTGGGAAGGGGGAAGGAGAAACGAGGGAGAAGAGAGGGAGAAAGGTGGGAGGAAGGAGGAAGGAAGGAAGAAAGGAGGGGAAAAGAAAAGAAAAGGAGGAAGAAAGAATGAGGGAGGAAAGCAGGACGAAAGAGGGAAGGAAGAGGTGAGGAAGGTGAGAGAAGGAAGAAAAGAAGGAAGAGGTAATGAAAATAAAGGAAAGAAGGGAGGAAAAGGGGAGGGAAGGAAGGAGTTGAGGGGTGAGGAGGAAGGAGGGAGGGAGTGGTGCTTGAGGAAAGAACGGCATCAGGGACAAGGGAACTACGCAGGAGGCTCGTACCTCTGAGCTCCAGAGGCTTTTTCTGAACTGAATGTCCCTCGAAATTAGCCATAAGAAAATCACTAAGCACACTACTGCTTCAAAAGAAATATTTCGGTGTTGGCCTGAACAAAACCACTAAAGCACTGGGCTCGGAAGAGTAAAACGTCTAAACCTTCACTACACTGGTTGAAGCGAGGCTAGCGAGTGCACCCAACGGAGGCTGGAGTGGCGTGTGGAGACGAGAGGTGAAAATGAGGTTCACAGAATAAGAGATACAAAGGCTACTATGAGACCGAGCTAACCTGATATTTGTTCCAGATAGAATGAGAGAATGAATGAGTGGATGAATGAGTGAGTGGGCGAGTGAGGTGTGTGTGTGTGTGTGTGTGTGTGTGTGTGTGTGTGTGTGTGTGTGTGTGTGTGTGTGTGTGTGTGTGTGTGTGTGTGTGTGTGTGTGTGTGTGTGTGTGTGTGTGTGAGAGAGAGAGAGCGTGCGAGAGAGAGAGAGAGAGAGAGAGAGAGAGAGAGAGAGAGAGAGAGAGAGAGAGAGAGAGAGAGAGAGAGAGAGAGAGAGAGAGAGAGAGAGAGAGAGAGAGAGAGAGAGAGAGAGCGAGGGGGGAGGGGGGGAGCACCTACGTACATACGTAGAGGAAGAGCATCATGGGAAACCCAAGACGGGCCACTAAGTAACTTTCCACAAATCGATCAGAAGCTGCAGCAGGGAAGACCAAGGTCAGCCACAGGCGAAGCTGCATCCTTCAGCCCTTCAGCTTGAACCTTAAAACAGCCTTCAATCCTTCTGCCTGAACCCCGGAACAGCCTGCATTCCTTCAGCCTGACCTCAAAGACACCCTTCAATCCTTTAATCAACCCCTGAAAACCATCAACCTCAGCTTCCAAGTGTCCTTCATCTCCTCAGCTTTAGCATCACAACATCTCGAAACAGTCTTCAGTTTTTAAAGTTTAGCTTCAAGATGTCCTTCATTCTTTTCGCCTCAACATCGAACCATCCTTCAGTCCTTCAGCTTCAACTTGGGAGCATCCTTCACGATACCAGAAACCCATGCACGACAGGTCCTTACAGAGTTTCACTTTACCTCTTACAATAAATATCTAAATATAGTTGTTCGGAATTGGCCAGAACAGAATCTACGAAGCACATCAATGTATGGGCTTATTTTTTTTTAATACGGAAAGCAATTCCAATTAGCTTAGGGGGGCCTTCACTTGGATGAAGGGGTCTCAAGGGGTCTAGTGGCACTAACACCATGGGCCTCTCTGCTGCCGAAGCTGTCACCTTTGCCTTATGCACTTGAATAGCCAGAAGAAGTGTCAGTAACCGGTCGTTGGGATCGGGCACTGGCCCGCACCTCCTCTCTGGATACGTAGAAGAAAAGCAACAATCATAGGATATGGGCAAAAACAAAATGTCCAGTGCAGGGAAGGACGGTCTCGAGGTTACGACGTGAGTGCCATAGTGAAAGCGTTGCGGTGGCACCGCAAGCCCTGAGGACCTCTTGCCTCCCATCCCACCCCACCCAACCCTTCAATATCCTGATGCATTCATGGGCGTATTTCCAATCAGCACTTTATTCATCCTGGTGACAAAGAAGCTCAAAGACCCGGCGAGGGGGCTTCGGGCTCGGCGGACTCCCTCAGGGAAAACTTGAGGAGCCTGCTGGGAAGTTGGGGGACCCTGCAGAAGTACCTGGAGATCGGCTGGAAAAGGAAAAGAAAGAAAACAAAGAAGAAGAGGAAGGGGACGAGTATGGGGAGTCGGGAAGAGGAGTGGCAAAAGAAAAAGGGGAAGAAGAATAAAAGGAAAAGAGGAGGACGAAGTGGAGGAAGTGCAAGAGGAGGAGGAGGAGGAGGAGGAGGAGGACGAAGAGGGGGAGAAGGAGGAGGAAAAGGAGGAGAAGGAAGGGGATGAGAAAGAGGAAGAGGAAGTGGAGGGGGATAGTGAGGAGGAAGAAGAGGAGGAGGAATAACATGAGGAGAAAAGAAAGAGGGAAGAAGTGGAAGAGGAGGTGGAAGAGGAGGTGGAAGAGAAGTTGCAAGTGCCGTAAGGGAAGTGGAGGAAAAAGAGTAGTGGAGGAAGTGAAAGTGAAGGAAAAGGAGGAAGATCAGGAGTAGGAAGAGAGAAAGATAACAGGAGAAGGGATTCGAAGAAGAGGAGGAAGAGGAAGAGAAGATAGAAGAAAAGAAAGTGCAGGAGAAGAGAAGGAGGAGGAAAAGGAGGAGGAAGAGCAGGAAGAGGAAGAGGAAGTTAAGGAAAAGGAAAATATAGAAGAGAAGAGAAAAAGGTCAATGAGCTGGAGAAGGAAGAAGATGACGAAGAACGAAAGAATGAGAAAGAGAAGGAGGAAGAACAAAATCTACAAAATACATGACCGTGATAAACGGGAGGGATTTTCAAGCAACGCTACATTAGCGTGACTGAACCAGACGAGACCTTAAGTCAAAGAACTCGGGTTGAAAGTCGTGGTGCATAGAAAACGGTCTGATAGCAGGCTGGAGCGGAGCTCGAATACTCAAGAAAAATCTATTTCAGACAGAAATAAATTGAGCACCATTTTACATTCGAATAAGAACGTAAATGAAGATATGAGACGACGGTCATTCATTTCGGATTTTTTTCTGACGCCAAGCGATTCTAATCAAGTGGAATCTCGTCTCAGAGAGAAAAGGGAGCCTTATGGGACTGGGATCCTATTCCTCTCGAGCTGAAAGCCTCAGGGGAAATAAGCTAGTTTGACGTGAGACGGAAAGATTTATTGAGCACGTCACCGTATCGAAGAGGTTGTAGTGGTTACTGCTACAGAACACTACAGAACTCTCCCCCTAGTGACGAGGCAGGAGGAACGATATCTGTTTTTTCTTTGTAGTGTGTTTGTGGTTTGTAGCCCGTGTGTCCGGAGGTGTCGGAAGAGCAACAGGATCTTGTTCGTTGTCCGAGAGGAGGTATGCAGGCTTGGCGCGGTCTATGGAGATGACGTCAGTGGTTCCACGGCGATCGATGGTCAAGTTCTTCCTTGTCCTCTTGACGACTCTATATGGGCCATCGTATGGTTGTTGAAGAGGCTTCTTTACTCCCTCTACGCGAACGAAAACATGTGAGCAGTCTTCGAGGTCCTGGCTCACAAACGCTCTTGTAGGTGAGGTACGCGGTGGCACTGGCTGGAGTTTCTGCATTGTATCTGTAAGACTAGTAGCATAATCTTGAACGCTGCAGGGCTGCGTTATAGGGGCAGATGCAAGAAACTCACCGGGCAGACGGAGTGGAGTGCCATAAAGAAGTTCTGCAGAGGAGTGGCCAAGGTCTTCCTTGAGGGACGTGCGTATACCGAGGAGGACCATTGGAAGCACCGTAGACCAGTTGGTGCGGTCGCGTGCTGTTGCTGCAAGTGAAGCCTTGAGTTGTCGGTGGAAGCGTTCGACGAGTCCGTTGGATTGGGGATGGTAGCTTGCTGTTCTGAAACGCCGGATACCTAGCAAAGACATAACCTTGTTCCATAGATTGGATTCAAATTGGCTACCACGGTCGGATGTGAGGCTGAGTGGTGTACCGAATCTTGAAATCCAGGTGGTTATAAAAGCTTTGGCTACTGTATCTGTGCTTATGTCAGTAAGCGGGATTGCTTCGGGCCAGCGTGTAAAACGGTCTACACAAGTAAGAATATACCTGAAGCTGTGTGAGAAGGGAAGCGGTCCGACGATGTCGATGTGGACGTGCTCGAGTCGAGTGGAGACTGGGCGAAAGGTACCTGGAGGGGAGATGGTGTGGCGTGTGACCTTGGAAGCTTGGCATTTGACGCAGGTGCGGGTCCAGTGTCGAACGTCTTTGGCAATTCCACTCCAGATGAAGCGTGATGACATCATGTGCTGCGAAGCTCGAATACCTGGGTGGGAGAGGTCATGTAAATGGCGGAACAAGGGATACCTGTGGTTCTCGGGCAAGTAGGGACGGATGGTGTCCGTGGATACATCGGCGTAGAGCTCAGTGTTGGTTCCAGGGAGCTGTACCTTCTTCATCTGCAACGCGGGGTTTTCCATCAATCGCTGCAGCTCGGTATCACCAGCTTGGTCTGCAGCGATGGCGGCGTAGTCGATGAGAGAGGTAGAGACTGCAGATATGTTGCGCGAGAGTGCATCGGCAGGACAATTATCTGCACCTCGAACAAAACGAATATCTGTGGTGAATTGGGAGATGAAATCTATGTGTCGGAGTTGTCTAGGGGAGTATGTTGTCTTGTTATGAATGAATGTTGTTGTGATTGGTTTGTGGTCGGTGTATATGTGGAATTGTCGTCCTTCGACGAAATACCTGAACCTGTTGACAGCCTTGTAGATGGCTAGGAGTTCCTTGTCGAAGGCGCTGTATTTCTTCTCGGCATTGTTGAGCTTCTTTGAGAAGAAGGCGATGGGTTTCCAGGCATCGTTGATGTATTGCTGCAGAACTGCGCCGACACCTGTGTCTGAAGCATCTGTCGAGATGGAAGTGATGGCATCAGGAATAGGGAAACTAAGGGCGGTAGCATTCCCGAGTGCTTCTTTGGCTGCCATGAAAGCTGCATCAGTTTCGACGTCCCAGTTGAGTACGATGGAACGTCCCCTCTTGCACGGCTTGATCATGGAGTAGAGCGGTTGGAGCAGTTGAGCGCAGCCTGGAATGAAACGATTGTAAAAATTTAACATACCAAGGAATTGCTTGAGTTGGCGCTGTGTTGTAGGTTTCGGGAAACTCTGGATGGCGTCGCAGCGGGATGAGACAGGGGTGACGCCTGAAGGTGTGACGGTGTGTCCTAGAAAGTTGATGGATGACACACCGAAGTCAGATTTCTCGAGATTGATGTGGATGCCGTAGTCTTGTAGGCGGGTAAAGACTTGCTTCAGATGGTCTTGGTGCGTGGCTTCGTCAGGGCTGGCGATGAGCACATCGTCGATGTAGGTGAAGCAAAAAGGCAGGCCCCGTAGGACTTCGTCCATGAATCTCTGGAAAGTTTGGGCAGAGTTCTTGAGGCCGAAGGGCATTCGAACGTATTCGAACAAGCCAAAAGGTGTTGTGACAGCTGTTTTGGGGATGTCGGGCGGGTTGACCGGAATATGATGGAAGGCTTTTACAAGATCGATCCGGGAGTATACGCGAGTTCCTGCAAGGTGTGAGGAAAACTCCTGTATGTTGGGAACTGGGTACCTATCCATCACAGTTCGTGAGTTGAGGGCGCGGTAGTCACCGCATGGCCTGATGTCGCCGTTGCTTTTGGGGACGATGTGGAGAGCTGACGACCAGTTGCTTGAGCTTGGACGAATGATACCTTGACGCATGAGGGCTTCCAGTTCTGCCTTGGCTAGCTTGAGGCGTTCCGGAGCCAGACGACGGGCTTTGGCGTAGACTGGAGGTCCCGTAGTCTCTATGTGGTGCACTACGTGGTGTTTCACAGTCGTGGTCGTGGAGTAAGGTTGTGTCAAGGCAGGAAAGTTCCTGAGGAGAGAAGCAAACTTGTTATCAGCACAGATGGTTGAAAGTTGGCTACTTACTCCGGTTGTTGGCCTGGCGTTGGATGACATCGATGTAAGGGGGTCGTGGAGCTTGCGATTTTTAATATCGATCAGGAGATCGAAGTGGGTCAAAAAATCGGCGCCAAGGATGGGTTGGGAAACTGATGCAACGTAGAAGGTCCACTCAAAGGATCGGCGAAGGTTGAGTTCTAGCTGAAGTGTCTTCCTCTTGAAAACGGGTATCTTGGTGCCGTTGGCTGCGTAGAGGGAAGACATCGGCGGCAGTGATTGCTGGCTTGCTGTGGCAGGCAGGACACTGACTTCAGCTCCGGTATCGATGAGGTATGTGGTGTTGGAGAGTGGATCAAATACGAAGAAGAGTTTCGATGTATGTTGGCGAACGCTGTGCGCCGTTAGCGTTCGCCCATCGTGTTTAAAGGTGACGGTGAGAAGGTGCACGGCTGTGTACATTTCCTCGCATCTTGTCCAAAGCGACGATGGTAGTAGCAGACGCCTGATGTGTGCTTGGGTCTCCCTCTGGACGTAGACCTGGAGCGGTTGCGGTAGTATCTTGGTGACGGGGGTCGTTGTTGAAGGTTGGCAACCTGCTCTTGGAGGGCGCTAACCTGGAGGGTGAGTTTGGAGATTAGCTCGGTTAACGTCATGCTTACGTGATTAGTATGCAGCGATGTTCGTGGGCAGCTGGGTTGGGCAGGCTGGGTCAACGGGCAGGACAACCCGGGACGGCGGGGCTGGGCACGGCAGGGCGGCGGGCGGGGCTGGGCACGGCAGGGCGGGGCAGGTCACGGCAGGGCGGCGGGCGGGGCTGGGCACGGCAGGGCAGGTCACGGCAGGGCGGCGGGCGGGGCTGGCGGCGGGCGGGGCTGGCACGGCAGGGCGGCGGGCGGGGCTGGTCACGGCAGGGCGGCGGGCGGGGCTGGCGGCGGGCGGGGCTGGCGGCGGTCACTCCAGGGTCACCAAATGTAGTGGTTACTACAATTGTCCTATTTGGAGGAAGCTAGGATATTTAAAGTCAATCCCATGACTGATCTGTTTATTGGAAATGGTGATGATGGTATTTACAATATTTGTAGCGAAATTCTGGATTCTTGGTCTTTGGTATACAATTATTTAAAATCTATTTACAATACATAAATATGCTTCTTACAGTATGTAGAAGGATATGTTTCCATTTATTTACAAAATAAATTAAGTTATTATAATGAACATTGTTATTATATTAATTAAAATTAGTCGAATGTATGTTTAGTCGGACGCATGTTCTAAGGGGTGACTATTGTTTATCCCGTACTCTGCGATCACGGGTCCTGAAGGGGTAATTATACGTGTTGGCTACAGAACACTACAAGGTGAAGGCCCTTTGGCTGCAGGAGCTTCCCCTCTCCTGAATAAATCGACTGACGGCAGCCAGAATGAGTTTACAATGAGGGTGAGACGCTACAGGCATTCTTATAATTGCGGGAGTTTTATCTCTGCTGAATAAAGTCACCTGGCAACAGACAAGAAAAACCATACAAGCAGGCAACTGAAGGGAGTTGAAGGTAAACGGTCCACTCAATCTGAGGGCTGCCCCTCCACTGAATAAAATGCTCTGGCACCAAACAGGGGAAAATCCTGCATCACCTGACGCTGAAGGATGACATTTGTATGGTACAATCTCCTCCACTTATAAGTGATACGAAGGCGGCTGGCATTCAAGAGCAGTAGCGAGAGTATTTCTTTTACGTTGAACATTTAAGATACTAAAAAGTCTATCAGATCGTAAAAGCCTCACCCAGATCGTAAATCTACGTTGGTTGCAAAAACTCGAGAGCAGCATATTGGAGCATTCGAACACTCAAGGCTTTGCACATCGGGCGGTGCTTTAATCTTTATTCTGATAACCACCACGCTATTCTATTCACCTCGTTAGCAGTCGGGTAGTGGTGTGCAACAGGAGAAAATTAAAAAAGGAAAATTATGTTCGAACACTGGAATTGTACATCAGACGATTATGGAACGAATATTGAAGCTGAACTACTTGCGTGTTCATAATTGCTTCGCAGGTAAATATGTACCACATCTGAGCGCTCGAACACTAGTTCAGCGTCAGATGAACGTCTGGGGAAAATCAATACTTGCTCGAAGGTGAATGTTCATTACATTCAGACACTATTGTTTGCCCGCTGCCATTAGCCAAAGAGTAAATGGACCCACGCTGTGCCTTTGACACGTTGCTAGGCAACGTGCACTTAGGTCGCTAAGCCCAGATTCGCTAACTTCATCTTAGCGACTTTCATTAACTCTCAGATTAAATTGAACTCACGTAACATCAATAAACCCCACCAGCACAATATGGCGTTGTGCAGATGATTTTTTGTAGCTGAAAGTGAGGCCCCACATTGAAGGATTTGGTCTTGATCCCTTTCCTGTATTGGGGGCTGGCACCTTTCCCTCTATTCCTGTTGGCGCCAAGCTATTTCATTCACCCCTGCGGCACCTTCTCAGTAGACTCTAGCCCTGTTCACACTAGCGGTGTTAACCGCGTGGAAACCGCGGCGGCATCACATAATCAAGGAAAAAATGCGCGGTTATATGTGAACTCCTTCATTGACTTACATCGTAATTGACTCTTAGTTTCAAGCCATTACCTTCTACAGGTTCTGACAAGATACTGTGGTTTTGATTTAACCTCTTTCACAAAATCTTTTTGCTAAAGACAGATCATTCCATCAGAGGCAGGGGTGATTTTAGGACGCACTCGATTGATCAAGCCCCTTAAAACAATCCCCTACCCAAGTCCAACACTCTTAACGTGAATAAAGTTGTCTGGCATAACCCAGGAGAGCGCTATATAGCACGTGACCGTCTTGAGGGTGTTGACATGTTAGTCGATCCCGAAAATGTTTGTTAAAAAAAAAAGAAAAAAAAAAAATACGCTTCCGTGTTTTTATACCCTTTGCGTAATTCAAGCACTTCCTTGTGTACATTTCTAGAAATCAGGTTAGATACACAAGCCTTGTACAGAATAAATATCAACATCAACTTGCTTAACAGCTATACCTTATTTAGCTGCATCAGAATGAACGACTGTGTGTGTGTGTGTGATTCACTACGGTCCTGGATCACGTGTTGGACTCGTGATCGACAGTTATTACCCTCCCCGAAGAGAGCTCACATATGACCGATCTATGGGTGATGCTGTGACCTTGCACACACACACACACACACACACACACACACACACACACACACACACACACACACACACACACACACACACACACACACACACACACACAACTTCCCGCCCACGAGAGTTGGAGTAACGACTTGCAGCACAGCGATACTGAAATTATTTCAGCTCTAGGCGGGATTCGAACTCGGACCGCCGTAGTGGTGGCCGCGAACGCTACCACTGTGCCGTCGAGAGAGAGTGTGTGTGTGTGTGTGTGTGTGTGTGTGTGTGTGTGTGTGTGTGTGTGTGTGTGTGTGTGTGTGTGTGTGTGTGTGTGTGTGTGTGTGTATGTGTGTGTGTGCGCGCGCGTGCGTGTGTATTTACCTAATTGTATTCACCTAGTTGTATTATACGGGAAGGGAGCTATGCTCGTAGTGAACCGTCTTTGTATCTTTCAGCACCAAGTGTTTTTTCTTAAAATCTTGAATAGTGTTTGCACACACTATTTCTTAGTGGCGTGTGGAGACGAGAGGTGAAAATGAGGTTCACAGAATAAGAGATACAAAGGCTACTATGAGACAGAGCTAACCTGATATTTGTTCCAGATTGAATGAGAGAATGAGTGAGTGAGTAGATGAATGAGTGAGTGGGTGAGTGAGGTGTATATATGTGTGTGTGTGTGTGTGTGTGTGTGTGTGTGTGTGTGTGTGTGTGTGTGTGTGTGTGTGTGTGTGTGTGTGTGTGTGTGTGTGTGTGTGCGTGTGTGAGCGCGCGCATGTGATTCACCATGGTGTTGGCTCAAGTTCTGCAATTCATAATTGACAGCTATTACCCTTCCCGATGTCATCAGAGCTCGTTTATCGACCGATCTATGGGCAATGCTGTGACGTTATATACACACTCTATCCCTTTGTTCAAAGGGTACAGTAACGGCTCGTTCTTAGGTGTGCGTCGTTGCGAGACCTCAAAGCTAACCACTACTCCAGCAAGCGGTGTGGAACACATACGAACAGGAATACGCACACGCTCGTGTCCAAGTGGCTTGCATATTTCATTGTACATGATAATATAGACATCTGTCCAGACAAACACGGGCAGCTGTGTGTGCACGTGGCGTTGATGCAGACAGACAGCTGCTCATCATTTACGGTTTTGTGCAAGGCAGTGTCCGAATCCACGGTTGTCTGGATTCAAAAGCGAGCTAAACCGTAATATTTGTCCTGATATAAGGAGCGAGAACCGTACGGACATAGCAGGCAAAGTGAGCACATATACGTGCGCACGACCGAACACACACACACAAACAGATTTACTTGCAAAGGCAGGCTGCTCTGCATTAATGCATTAGCTTGCATGACTGCTCATGTGTGCATGCGCCCATATAAGCCATGCAAATGAGGTTAGCTTACTTCGCCTAATGAGAAAGCTTCCACAGCCAATCAAATCAGAGGCAGATTCATTTTCTGTCAAGTGGAAAAGCAATTTTGCATTCTTTCTTCCTCAGACTTAAACCTTTCCACGCATGACGTACTTTAGATACTTTGTTTTGTCCAACGCTAAACGATTCTATCCACAGTTGAGGAGCTCCTGGGTCTAAATAAGTTAACCTTAAACCGATCTGAAGACCTAACGTTACTCCACCTCTTGGCAACCCAGACACCTTTCATCACATTTCTCCCAAATCGTGTCTAAAGTTCCCCATTACCCGAATAAGCTCGTTAGACTTTGGTTAGAATAAAATATCCTGGTGTTAGCTGGAATGAAGTCTCCAAAGTGTCACAAAGGTACAACTGGGACACTCAAGATCACGTGATCCCATTGGTACTTAGTTCCCCCTCAAAGAATAAAATCTCCAAACGTTGTCCACAATCAAACTTCTACGGTGCACCATGAGCACAAACGTGTTACAACCTTCCTTTAACATCTCTTCCAACCTTCATTATATCTGGCACCACGTGGTTTTATTCAATCCAAGGATGACCCTCGTAGCAAAGGGCAATGGGCTGTCTTCTCTAAGTACCTTCGGCCCGATTCCTGTTCCAATTTCTGTTCTAGCAAAGGCCACATAACATTATTCAGTTCAGGGACAAGAAACATAGTGAGGTGATTTGATTCTGGCTATCGCCTGACAATTCTTTTCTCACCACGGGCGAGGATTATCAAACCGTTCGGGATGGGGCGGCGCACTGAAGGCTCAGACTAATACCAGACAATTTCACTCAGTTACAAGATTGATAACACTTGAGTGCCTCTAATGTGCCGCCCATCCCTACCCTTTGACACTCTCGACGCCTCGCTTTTCCCTTTGCCGTTCAAGTTAATTGCCCCTGACGCAACTTTGATTTCCCTTTTGGACAACCCTTTTATTACATTCTTGCCTCCTCCCCTCCCTTCTCCATTTCTCCTCTACCTCCTACTCCTCCTATTCCTGATCATTCTCCTCCTCCTTTCCTTCTGCTTTTCTTTTTCCTCCACCTCCTTTCCCATCTCTTCTATTCTTCCATTACCTCCTTTTTTCTTCTACTCCACCATCTATTGTACTCCCGCTTCTCCACTTTTTTCTCCCTTTCCTTCCACCTATTTTTCTTTTCACTCCACTCTCTTCCTCTTCCTTCTATTCCTCTTCACTCTCTTCCTCTTCCGTCATTTCTTTCTCCTCATATTCTTCTTCTTCTATCTTTCTCTTTTAATTCTCCTTCTCGTCTCCCCGTAGACTTTTCCTTTTCCTTTTCTTCAGCTTTTTTCCACCCCTCATTTTCCTCTCTTTCCTCCTCTTCCTCTTCCTCTCCGCCCCGTCCTTTCTCTCATCCTCTTTTGACCCGCATCATCTTTTCTCTTCTGTTTCTTTTGTTTCTCGTTTCTTTAACATCTTGTTCGCAGTTTCACAACTCATTATTTCCTTTTTTTCATCTTCACCATAGTAATCTTGTCTGATCCAGTCTGTATTTCCCTGCTTTCCTTCTCCTCCGCCTTCTTTCCATTCTCTTCCTCCTCTTCTTTCAGGGCCATCGCCACTCCTCTGCCTCCTCCTCCTCCTCCTTCCTTCTTCCTTACCGCCCCCCCCCCTTTTCCTCCTCCCCTTCCCTCTTTCCTCCTCCTTTCGCTAGTGCCGCTGGGGACACTACGGCACTGGCGCCACCTTCATTCATCCTTCGCCTTCTCTTCTCTCTAACCTTCTCTTCCTCTGCCTCGACGTATCAAAGTCGTCTTTGTCGATTGGCGGGTCGATCTTGATCAATGTACTTCGCACGACGCGGACCCACTGTCAACTCCAATGGCTACCGGTGGCGTCTACCAGCCTTGGAAATCCAAGCAAACTAGGTAAAGGTGAACACCTTAATCGTGGCTAAGTGCCTCCTAGCGTGTGCTTACCATCTTCCTTGGTTGTGCGTTATGAGAAATTACTTCGGATTGTTGTCGCTGCCGACATCGTCCTCCGCGTCGTCGTCGTCGTCGTCGTCGTCGTCGTCGTCGCTGTCGTCGTCGCCATTGTCATCGCCGTCAACTCCGTCGTCCTCCTCTTTGTTTTTTCGGCACCTCGTTTCTTCAAGCATCTCGAGTAACAGCAGTTCACCTCTGCAGACTCTTCAGCTTCCATTGCCCTCCTCTTTCTTGTCCTCCTTCTGCCCCCTTGTCTTCTTCCTCGACCACTCCTTCTATTCTTCTTTTTTTCCTCCCTCAGTTTCTCTCCCATCCTTCTTGTCCTCCATCTGCCACCTTGTCTATTTCCTCGACCACTCCTTCTATTCTTTTTTTTCTTTCCTTCCTCAGTTTTTCCCCCATCCATCTTCTCGGCTTTGTCTGTTTTGTTTTCCTATTCCTAACATTCATTCTGCTTCTCTTTTGCCCCTTCCTTCTGCTCTTTATTGTTGTCTTTTCATTCCTACACCTGTTTTTCTATTCGTTTCTAGTCTTCTTTCATTCATTCCTTCTATCCCTCTTCTTTTTTCTTCTGCTTCTCCATTTCATTCCCCTTTTCCCCTTCCCCTTCTTTCTTCTGCTACTTCTCTTCCTCTTCCTCCTCCTCTCCTAGTCCTCCTCTTCCTCCTCTTTTTTCGTGTTTTCCTTTTCTTTTCCTCCTCTTCCATTTTCTATTCTCCTCCTCCCCTGGTCTTATTCAATGCCCAATGCATCCCTGATCATCTTCGGCTTTACATTTCCTCCTCTTTTTTCTGACCCTTTTCCTTTACTTGCTTCCCCACCTCTTCTCTGACTTCGTTCTTTTCCATTTTCTCTCCCTCTCCCCTCGTAACTCTCCTGAGGGAATGGCAGACGAAGGGGTAATGGGTCCAGAGACGGCACGAGGTCGCCTCGTTGTGCAGAGTACGTCAGCAGCTTAATGTGGTAAACCTTTTCACTAAAGTGAGACACTTTATAAATTCTATTCTGGCTTATGCCAGTTTAGGGCTGGGCCTCGTAACGATGGCCAAGATTTCTTTCAATATCATGGTCATTCTTGATATTTTGTAATTCTTAATTTTAATGATTTTTTTCCTAATTCCCCAATTCTTCTACATTAAAACTAAATATCTTTCTGCACACACACACACACACACACACACACACACACACACACACACACACACACACACACACACACACACACACACACACACACACACACACACACACACACACACACACACACACACACACACACACACACACACACACACACACACACACCGCTGAGGGGTGTTACTCCAACTCTCGTGGGCGGGGAGTTGGGGGTGTGTGTGTGTGCAAGGTCATAGCATTACCCATAGATCGGACCTACGAGCTCTGAGCTCTCTTCCAGGAGGGAAATAGCTGTCGATCACGAATCCAACACGTGATCCAAAGACCAAGTGAATACACACACACACACACACACACACACACACACACACACACACACACACACACACACACACACACACACACACACACACACACACATATATATAAAATATATATATATAAATATATATATATATATATATATATACTATACATAGAGAGAGAGAGAGAGAGAGAGAGAATGAGAGAGAAATCTGAATATGAAGCAGGCTCGTGGACACGTGCTGGGCCAAGACCAGGTGCGTTAGGCACACCACCGTGCAGGTGTAAGGAAAAGATTATGTGGCGGGGGGCGGTGGAGGAGTGAAACTGTGGGAAACTATTACAAGGATAGAGGAGAGATTAAGGTCAGCTGGCGTAGCAGACGAGGGACGAAGAAGGAAAGGTGGGCGAGGAGAGAAGGAAAAGAAGAGAGAGGAGAGAAGGGGAAAGGGAGACGAGAGAGGAGAGAGAGGGGATAGAGGGGAAAGAGGTGAGAGGTGGGAGAAAGGAGAGAGAGAGAGTAACCGTAGAAAGGGAAGACAAGAGAGGGAGAGGGAGGAGGGGGAGGAGGGGGTGGAGAGTGGGGAGAGGGAAGAGAGAAAGAGGGAAGAAGGGAGAAGAGGGAAGGAGGGGGAAGACTGAAGGAGAAACAACAGAGGGGACATAGTCTGCGTGCACGAAAGCACCAAGAGGACGAGAGCTTCATCCGGGTGCCAAAGCTGGGGACACTGCAGCACTAGCGCTACCTTCATCAACAACATACCACAGATAGTTTGGCCCCAACGGTACCAGTATGCGCTCACAGCTCTATTGAAGTTGGTTACAATAACTTTCGTGATGTCATCGATCTGGGCATCTGTGGGTCTTGAGATGCGATCTCCGGCTTGTGGTTTCAGCATCCAATAATGAGGTACGTCCGGCATTACAAGGATGGCCTTGGCCGATCGTACCTGGTTGCGAGGACCGGCTGCACTGACGCGTTTTTTTTTTTTCCTCTTACGACGTATCAATCGTTCATGTGAAGGGTGCATTTGTAAAACATACTCGTTCCTTTATTTGTTGCCGCTGTGGCTTTACTCAAATCAGTGGTTTCCAGTGTTTATTTTTGAGTAACGTATTTCAATCTCGGTGTTATATAACGTCCACGGGGATAAACTGTCGATTTTTCAAGGGACAAGCAGATCTTCCTCGGAAATGGAAAACAGCCATCCATATGATTTTAACCCACAATTCTTAGGACATTAGCCGACCAGTCTCACCAGTACACGATCACAACTCCCCTCAGCGATCCTTTCCCCTTTCCCATCCACCTCTTCCTCCTTTTTCTCCTCTGCCTCTCAACCCTTTAGTTCCGTAGTCGAAGACCGGTTGCATAAGCGATCCGCCACGCCCTAATCAAAGACCTGTAGGGGGCGTGAGTTATGACCTCTTCCTTTCATTTATTCCCTTTCACTGTGCTCTAAGAGCTTGGTCATTTACTCTAGCTACCGCTGTCATCAGATTATTTGATTCAGAAAAGGGATCACACACCCAGTCTGGTGACGCCATTTGGATATTTCGTTCTGGCTACTGTCAGGCTAATTCATTCGCTTGAGAGGTTTGACTTGGGATCGCACGAAGTCTCCCTTGCTGTATCCAGAGTTTATTCCTCAGATGAAGAGTATCGAATTGCATTAGCCAAAATAAATTTTATTGAGAGCGTTTCTTGTTCGAAGGAGCTGGATGCGTAGCCCTATGCAAAAAAAAAAAAAAAAAATTGTAGTGCTGGTGTAATAGCGTTATGATGGTATAAAGAGACATGCTTGGAGGCAATGATGCAAGAATGGTTGGTGGAAACCTGGTGAAAGAGTGCTGTTACAGTATGTGACCATGGTGCAGCAAGGATGATCTGCGTGAATTTTCTTGGTCGATGCTTGGGCACTTTTGCTGGTGAAACGGTAGGACAAAGACGATGGCGATGAAGGCGAAGAAATAAGACAATAGTGACGAAGACGACGGCAATGAAGGTGAAGAGGACAACAACGATGAAGGCGATGGTGAAGAAGACAACAACGTCCAAATTTACTCTTGACGAAGCCAAAACCGATTCCGAAGTAGCAATTCAAGTAATGTTACTGCTGAGATGAGCCGGCGCAGCAGAATGCAATAAAACTGGGTTTTATGCCGGCCATATCGACGGCAACCGAACGTGGGTAAAAACACTGCGCCTCTGACGTAGAATCCCGGCAGTCGGACGGACGCCATGACAACCACCGGCGCCGGACCAACATCCTTTATCTTTCATTGTGCCAACATTTCCATCGTCAGGTCCAGCCGCAGGATGAAACAAAGGAAATTGCCAGTTGGAAATAAACATTTGGCATTCTACTCCCTGACACTGCTAGAAAATCTCTTTTTATAGTACAGCCTTAGGTCTTGTTGAGGTTTAGTGTAAATATTTAGCCCCATTCCTACCAGGGATCATTTTTTCTTTTTGGCTGCACAAAATCGTCTATTCACTCATGAAACAAAACCATAAATATGTGTCAACTTATCAAAGTTGTTAAGGGATTATATTTAACCTATTAAGGCCTCCTTCATGCCCACTGTTCACTCTTAACTGCATAAAATTGCCTGTCCTCTTACCAGAACAACATTCAAGAAAGACACCTCTGTATTAAAGAGGTAAATGCAGAGGCATGGGCTTGCCTGATGAGGCGCTCGCGGGGTGTAACGAGCCCCTAACGAGATCGCTCATGACGAAGGAAGGGGTGGGAAGGGGGTGCATTAACCAGTCCTAGGGGAGACGAGAGGATACCGAAGGGGACGATAGAAACCTGAAGCAACATATCACGGAAGACTTCCGTGATGAATGCACGCGATATGCCACTGTATCGAATTTCTATATACTGTTTTATTTGTACCTCTTCTTTGTTTGGCCGATGGTTCCCTTATCTAGTTGTTACAATGACCTGCACTGTGGATTTTGATCAGACTATTCCCAGTGGATTTCATTCAGCTAAGGGTCAAGGCCCATGGGCAATGGTTAAGGGGGCCCCAACTACAACGAGATTCTTCTTCAGTTTTGGTTCGGTTAATGTTAGGGGATTTTATTAAGCTGGAAGGCCCGTAGTCAAGCTTTGTTATGGACCAAAAGATCCCTTGTCCTTATGGAAACCCAGTGAATTCGAACACCAACTTAACCGTTCCCGTTTGTTAAAGCTTTAAGATACGCATTCTGTTGATTCTACGCTTCGTAGCTGTCATATGTCACCAGCATAGTCCGTTATATTACACTGCAGTCCCCAGCTACCCACCCACCCCTGCTGTTAAAAAAATTAGTCTTTAACAAGGCCGGATTAAAAAAAAAAAAAAAAAAAAAAAGGCTGATGGAAGCAGACATAAATGAAATGGACCAAAACCTTATTAGCTCCCAAATCTATCTCTGAGCGGGACAAAATCATTACAGAAATCTCCAGGGACGTCGTACCTCTGAAGACTCTCGTCACACTGAGGTGTTGGGAGTTCATGACGAAGGACG
>NC_134812.1:35362097-35374597 GCF_046742065.1 Oratosquilla oratoria
GTCACGCCCTTAGAGGAGGTACTTAGATGTAAAAGAAAAAAAAAAAAAAAAAAGTGGACTAAAGAAATCATGACGTCAATACAAACTGACCTAGTGATCAAATTGAGGATTCCAAGCCAAGTGTAATACTATTCGGGAAGAAAAGACAAAAAATTTAAGTTCAGTTTTCTTAGACAGAGTAACATTAACAGACTACCGAAATAAGAATATTGTGAATGACTTTCGTACGTAAAGACAGAGATGAAAAGAAGTAGACAGAGATGAAAAGAAGTAGACAGAGATGAAAAGAAGTAGAAAGTGAGAAACGAAATACAGAAGTATACACAAAAGAAAGGGGACCTTAGAAGAGAACAGTAAAGAGTGGTAACAACGGAGATAAGGCATTATGTATATATGTATGTATAAATGCATGTATGTAATATATGCAATATGAATATATTCATGTTTGTATGTACAATGTCTACAGTATGTATACAGGTCTATTAACAAGAGGGTTAACTAGGGTTCTGTCCTGAGCTGATTAAATTGTCTCGCATTAGTCAAATAGTGTCGGTAATGGACGTCATCAGAGCGATGAGGTTCATTGAGAAAGGCTCCACAAGCATTTTGCCCTTAAGTGAATGAAATCACCTGATGTTTGTTGGCGGCGGAAGGTTATTTCCTTTACTTGTGTTATCTCTCTCTCTCTCTCTCTGTCTCTCTCTCTCTCCCGTTCTCTCTATCTCTCTCTTTCGCTGTTTTTTCTTTCTCTTTTAATAAAGAAAAGGGTGAGTCAGCCCACTTGTTTGCGTTTTCCTTTTCATCCAATCACGGACCAGAAAAGTACAAAATTAAATTTTCTTACCGATTTTGATTAAGAAATTTGATCACAGAATAACCTATTTGATTTTTTCCATATCAGAGACCAGGTATAACAAGATGATGTGAAGAGCGGGTTCATTGGTGCGGTAGAAGACGCTACCTATGTCTTACGAGATGGAAGGTAAGATCGAAGCCAAATACATATAATTTATGGTCTGTCCTACTCACTTACTCTCTAAAAGGATAAAATCAAAACCTTGATAGATTTCATTCTGGCATACATCAAACAACTTATTCAGCTAAGAGAAATCCCTGGACAGTAACAGAGAGTTACAGTAACAGACATTAACAATCTAACACGGGGGGACGGGGCGATTTTATTCGAATGGAAGGATGTACCAAGTGGTAAAATGTTTACCAACTATCTCTTCCATTAGACTATCTCGATTGACCCCATTTTGCCAATGAAGACGAATGAGGCATCTCTTCTCCAAGGATCTCCTTGTCTTTGGAGCTTCAAATCTGTTTATATTCGGTTGGTCTTCTATTTGGATAAGAAAGAGATACGAGGTGAGGGAACAAAAGAACAAAGGGGAAGAGGGGGATGGGGGGGTTGGTGGGTAGGTCTAGTGATTGGAAGTCTGAGAAAAAATGAGTCCGATTACTAACAATACAATGGTGGACCAAATATATCTCTCCTATGCGATGGCATACTTCTTTTATTTTGATTTTGTTTAAGTAAGAAATAAGTAAGAAATGGTTTATCAACAGAATGGTTAATGGATGTAATAGACTTAGTAACCATGTAGTGAGCAGTGAAACTCTTGGATCCTTTAGAAGATTAGATAACTTTATGGATATGGATGGGTAGTAAGGGACATGGAACTGCCTAGTGTAGTCCTTATTGACACGAGGGATTTTATTCGATAGAGGAAAATCCTTGGCTAGAGTGTATTGTCATCACTAAATCCTAAATCCCTTAAGCCCATGGTATGACGAATAAGATCATCTTCTATAAGTCAGAACTAGCTCTATAAAGTATTACACCACTATGAAGGGGAGAGGTGGAGTTGAGTTTGGCCCCTTGACTAAATGAGTGGATAGGGAGATAGGTGGGGGAGAGATATGTGGAGAGAGAGGGAGGGCGGGGAGGGGAGACATCTTAATGCCCTAAGGGAGCTTCCTACTTCTACACGTTTTCCCCCCTGCTATCTGATGATTTCACTCATTTATAGGAGGCCTTTTTGTGCCCGTTAATGGGCTAAACCATAGATCTAACCCTTTATAAGGGAATATGTTCACCATGATTTCTGACTGACTAAGAACAACTTAGTCAGGGAGAGAAGAGGAGAGGAAGGGAGAGGAAGAGGAGAGGAGAGGAAGGGAGAAGAGGGGAGAAGAGGGGAGAGGAGTGGAGAGGTGGGGAGAGGAGAGGAGGGGAGGAGATGGTTCCTACCCGTTAAGGGGATCAAAGTTATAGGAAAGGAATGTAGAAGAGTGAGTGGGGATTGTGGGGGGTGTGGGTGGGGGTAAAGGAGGAAGAAAGTCACACACATACCCACACACGCGCACACACATACCCACACACGCGCGCACACACACACACACACACACACACACACACACACACACACACACACACACACACACACACACACACACACACACACACACACACACACACACACAAATGCATACAAAAACAGGATACTTGCGGCATATCGATGTATTAGTAGTGCATCAACCTCACGCGAGTTAGCAAAATACACATTTTTCTCTTGTGTGTTAATTAATTGAAGCGGAAAGGAAACGAGAGCTCGCATCCATCCCCTTGAATAAGAGAGGAGGGGTGGGAGGGCAAAATTTCAATTCTTATTTTTTCCTCGTATGCTTGGGGGTCTCGGTCTGTGAGGATACGTTCAATCCGGGGAAAGCCTTTCGCCTGAAGACAATTTGACTGGGTTCATCTTCACAGATTGTCTCCAGAGCGCTCCACAGCATTGAAGCTGTTAAGCTCCGCCAGGTGGACATCCACAGGGAGGAAATGCCTCGCCTCAACTCTTCGTGTGTACGTGCTCAGCTGGCATCTCGTGCCCCCTGGGGCAAACCCGAATGACCACCTGTGCCAAGTTTTATCCTAAATAACACGCACATCCACACCCGTGCACCATCTGTGAGCCAAATCAACACTAGATGGAATTAATGGTTACTGAATTGCATCCGGAATCACATCTATATATATATATATATATACACACATACATGAACGCCTACATATATACGCATATGGATTTACACACATACACAGGAACACGCGCGCGTACACACGCGCATATTCACTCACACACACGCACGCGCGCTTACACACACACACACACACACACAAACAGGCAGTTTGCAATTATACTCTGACTCGTTTCCAGTCCCACGTCGATGTGTGGATTGTGACACTCCATTCGAGCCTTGGCAGCGTCAACCCGTGCGGCATCAGCAGCAGCAGCAGCAGACCATCGAGAGTGCGCCTTGATCATCAGCGGTAAAACATTCTCGTTTGAAGAAGAAGAAGAAGAAAGAAGAAAGAAGAAAGAAGAAAGAAGAAGAAGAAGAAGAAGAAGAAGAAGAAGAAGAAGAAGAAGAAGAAGAAGAAGAAGAAGAAGAAGAAGAAGAAGAAGAAGAAGAAGAAGAAGAAGAAGAAGAAGAAGAAGAAAGAAGAAGAAGAAGAAGAAGAAGAAGAAGAAGAAGAAGAAGAAGAAGAAGAAGAAGAAGAAGAAGAAGAAGAAGAAGAAGAAGAAGAAGAAGAAGAAGAAGAAGAAGAAGAAGAAGAAGAAGAAGAAGAAGAAGAAGAAGAAGAAGAAGAAGAAGAAGAAGAAGAAGAAGAAGAAGAAGAAGAAGAAGAAGAAGAAGAAGAAGAAGAAGAAGAAGAAGAAGAAGAAGAAGAAGAAGAAGAAGAAGAATGATAATAATAATAATAATAATAATGTTGGTGATGTTATTCGTTTAGTGTTAGTTTGCCTGTACGAGAGTGAAGTCATCATCGATTTTTCGATTCGCTTCTTTGCCTTTCCTGTGTGGAAAACCGTACTGAGTTCTCCTCACTAACAGGACACGAAATGTAAATAGACAAAATGAAAAAGAAAGTGTCTTTTTTTCAAAAACGATTTCTTCCACATACAAAATTCGAGGATTTTTTATGTGAAAACGGCATTTTGCTTCCTTTTGATATTTCTTTTAGCAAAGAAGAGTCCTTCTATGGCTATCTGGGTTAAATCACATGACCTTTTTTTCAACCGACGACAACGACCACTACCACCACCAATAACAACAACAGTACCACCACCATTACCATCAATAACAACACCACTACTACCACAACCACCACCAACAACAACAACTTCAACATTGCCACCATTATTACTACCACGGCCAACGCCATCTCCTCCATCTCCACCACTCAGCTCATCCAGAGTTAAGTTCAATTGTTCCATTTCGTCACCACCACAGTGACTTTACCACCACGATCAAAACCAGCTTCCACGTGGGCCTCATCTCCCTTGGCCAGAACCCCTCCGGCACCCATTTCTTTATTAGCATCAGTGTCATATGCAGACACTTCCTGCAACGGGTGCCAACAGACAGGGTGCCAATGATATGGGTCAAGAGATGGGGTGCCAACGAACTGGGCATGAGACAACGCGATCGCAACAGTAATGGTCAACAGACAGGTTGGCAGCTGTTGTAGGCAAGATGAGAGTGCCAGCTATTGTAGGCAGGATACAGGGTGCCAACTGTTGTAGTGAAGATAAAAAGAGCCCCTCCCTCCCCCCAAAAAAGGGATGCAGGGATAATACAGAGAAACACCTCTAAGGGAGTAATATGCAGAGCTATTGATAGAAAGGAAAGTTAAAGAACGCCTGCACTAAGGGAAAGAGATGGATGTTCCTTGAAAAGGGAATTGAACACGGGCGTTGGAAAAGCTTGCCAATATACATTATGCCAACAGCAAGATATGGAGTGCCACTAGTGGAGGAAGAGACGGTGCTGGGAACACGAGAGATCAGAGTGAATGTAAACAACCCGGCTTTTCGTTCTGGGAGTCAAAACAACCCGGCGTGGTGCCAGCAGCAGCAGAGGGAGCAAGATAATGAGATGGTGTTAGTTTCCTTAATAACTTGCAATAGATCAACAAAATACCAGTGCCAGTGGTTAGGTGAGGGAATAGGGCGTATGGCAGGAAGTGCCATTCTACGTCAGCTTAGTTGTAGGAAGTTACAGCTTAACGTTGGGTATCAATCTCGAACTATCGTAATTATAGAGATCACGGGTCAATACACCAGTGTCATACACAATGAAGAAGTATACTAACAGGCGACCTTTAAGTCCATAACAAGTCCGGGTGCAGAGTGAATGTAATCAAACATGTAAGTGAATAAATAAATTACTTCATAAATGAATGAACGAATCATACACACATAAGAATATAAGTCAATAAACAAGTCTATAAGTAAACAAATGATTATACATATGAAATATTTGAATTGATTAGATAAATCTACATATAAAAACATGAAAGAACAAACATTATTTTGATTTTTTTCAATATGTATGGGGCAACTAATGATATGACAAAGCATATGGAAATAGATCCACCTGCGGATGATGAAAAAATATTATTTATTAGAGGTTGAAGAGGAGAAGGAGAAGAAGAAGGAAGATATGGTGGAAGAGAAAGAGGAGGAGGAGGAGGAGGAGGAGGAGGAGGAGGAGGAGGAGGAGGAGGAGGAGGAGGAGGAAGAGGAGGAGGAGAGTAGGAAGAGAAGAAGGAGTAGGAGGATGAGGAGGAGAAGGAGGAGTAGGAAGAGGAGGAGTAGGAGGAGGAGGATGGGGAGAAGGAGTAGGAGGAAGAGGGGGAAGAGGAGGAGGAGGAGGAAAAGAAGGAGGAGGAGGAGAAACATAAAAAAAAAAAAACCAAACGTTATTGGAAGGAATCAAGACCCCATGGGTAAATAGAGAGTGCTTCTTCCCTTTCAATCTCAACTCAGCTATTCCCTTTCAATTCAAGTCTAATAATATCACATTCCCCTTCGCATTACGAATGAGCGTCTCCACAAGGGTGGCGTTCTCTCTCAAGCTGAATAAAATTGTCTGGCAAAGATGTTATTGGGGGGGGGATTCTCAACATTGCTTAGTTGTAATGACAGTTGCTGCTATGGTTACCGAAATCATCAACCAGAATAGAATCAAAAGAGTACGTCATCGGAGCGAAACTGTTCAATTTAGGGTTACAAAGGTAATGGATAAACATTGACTTGGACAAGTTAAGTATCATGGCACGTAATTACCAATTCTTTAGGTAATTACCAATTCCTTGATGACTATACACGATACAGTAGTGTGTGTATACAAGTACACGCGCACACACATCTTCGTGGCGCAGTGGTTAGAGTTCCCGCCTGCCACTACGGCGGTCCGGGTTCGAATCCCGCCCAGGGCTGAAATAATTTCAGTATCGCTGCGCTGCGGGTTGTTACTCCAACTCTCGTGGGCGGGGAGTTAGGGGTGTGTGTGCGTGTAAGGTCACAGTATTACCCATAGATCGGTCATACGAGCTCTGAGTTCTCATCCGGGAGGTTAATAACTGTCGATCACGAGTCCGACACGTGATCCAAGACCATGGTGAATATATCCATACGATCCTCAGAACTGGAACAAAAGCACTCGTAAATTGAATATGCTGTATATATTAGGTGCACGCCCCCGGGGGGGGTGTATTTGATCGATGTATAGGTGAATCACACAAAACACAATTAGAGTTCAAAATAACAAGCAAATTAGAATTCGAGTTGAACTACAAAAGAAAAAACAGAGAATATTGAGAGACTCTCCCATGAAGTCCAGAAAAAGTGGGTAAAAATACAAACAGAAATTGAAACTGAAACAAACAAAAATAGAAACAAACAGAAATGAAACAGAAATTGGAACAGAAATACACACACACACATACAAACACACACACACACACAAACACACACACACATACAAACACACACACACACACACACACACACACACACACACACACACACACACACACACACACACACACACGACTCAGTGGCGCGGTTGGTAGAGCCCCAGACTGTTAGCACGGCGGTGCCGGCGATACCTGGTTCAAATCCTGCTCAGGGCTGAAATTATTTCAGTATCGCTGCGCTTCGAGTCGTTACTTCAACTCTCGTGGGCGGGGAGTTGGGTGTGTGTGTGCGTGTGAGGTTCATAGCATTGCCCATAGATCGGTCATACGAGGTATGAGCTCTCTTCTGGGAGGGAAATAGCTGTCGATCACGAGTCCAAAGACCAAGGTGAATCACACACACACACGCACACACACACACGCAAACACCCACACACAAACACACACACACACACACACACACACACACACACACACACACACACACACACACACACACACACACACACACACACACACACACACACACACACACCACACGTAGATCTGCGAAAGCGAATTAAGCGTGCAGCTTCAACAAAGAGAGCACAGGTGGCACGAAGATGTTGGAGTTATTTACAATGGAATCCTCACACCTGCTTATTGCACACACCTGGTGACCATCTCTCACAACTCGTCTGCAGTCGCATGATGGCACCCGGAATGAAGGTAGCATTGGGAAATGAGTCCTGTGTCACTCCCCTCCTTCCCTCATCTCAACCCCCGTCCGCTTCGGTCCTGGAGGGTCGACCTGTACATAGATCGGTTTGTTCATCTTGCCAGTTGCTCTAGCTTCTTGTTTAGTCCAACTTGTTAATTGGTCTAGCTTGGACAGATCACCCTTGTGATAGGCTTCATCTCACGGGGAATGAGGATATTAATCAGCGGAATGAAAGCGTTGAATCGAAGACAGGGCAATATGTATAATTACACCTACAACACTACTACTATAAGAAAGAATAATAGTTGAAATGAAAGATGAGTTCTAGTTTACCAGCGCTTTTAAAGATTTTGCTTTAGCAAAAGGACAATAGCAGAGTTATTTCTTCTTAGATATTGAACAACTTTCTTTTGAATACAACACCATTTAATCTCTCCGAGATGCGTGGCAAACCTCTGGTGAGTGCTGAACAAAATGTGCGACAAAATGGCCCCCTGAGGCGTTCGAGTACAACACGGAGGTGGTTAAGGTCGTGGAGGGCCGGGCACGGTTAGGTTGCAAACAAGGAGGTTATATATACAACCTAAAGCGAGTACACAAAGCAAAATCAACGGTTTCGGCCGCACGCTAAGCGTCTCTTGGTGTAAACAAACACACACGCACACACACGCACACACACACACACACACACACACACACACACACACACACACACACACACACACACACACACACACACACACACACACACACACACACACAAAATGTGTAACGGTACACCAAATTTTCCTATACATATTGTCTAATGTTATCATTATTGTATTACACGGTTTGCAATAAAGGAGCAGACAAAATTAGACTGCCAATTTCATTTGTAATAATACACTGCGAGGCAACGCAGATATTGGACTTTGGAAAAAATTATGGAAAAATACTAATGAGATTCGTTTTTTTTTTTTGAGAGAGAGAGAGAGCAACGTTTCGATTGCGATTTTTTTAGGGGGGAAGCATTCACTAAGAATACAAATTAGAGATTATGTAATCAACTGAGAGGAGGATTCTGTGGCATTATCAAACATTTTGCCACTTCTATTACTGCTTTATCACCATTGTGCTTAATACTACGGTGCATGACACCAACATCTCAAAAGTTGAAGAAGGACCAAACTCTTCCCTGGGCCAATACAATGAATGATAAATGATTAATGAATGATGAATATATAAATAAATAATGTAATAAATAGATGCATTGATAAAACAAACATAATAAAAATATGTATATATATAAATAGAATAAAAATACATAATGAATACACAGTGAAATGAATATATAAATAAAAATATAAATAAATAGATATACATGTATATATAAAAAGAATCATGTCATATCAAAATGCATTTATCATCTTTCTAACAGGCTTTGCAAGTTTCAATTTCTTTTTTCAGATAACATTGAACATGACCAAGTGATATATAAACAACTTTCACATATCAACTTCCATAAAAAATCCAACTTACGTTTTCCTTAAGATTAACTTTACTCCAAATGTCACCACGAACCTGAAAAAGAAAAGATACTATGTTATTACATGCCAATATGAAATAATGTAGTAAATTACTTAAGTCACAATACAACTTCCATAAGTACATAAAACAGTTGTGAATTTCTGATTAATCTAGGGTTCTAGATATTTCTTTAGATTTCAGGTAAGGTGCCGTGGACCAGTGAACCTGCAGCTGTGCACCACTTCATTAGAGCCACCACCAAAACCATAATCATCACTATATTCCCCACCATCACCGTAGCGACCGTCACGACCACAACAATCTCCACCACCACCTCCGCAACCTTAGACAGCCACTTGGCCCCAGCCCCCTTCAGGCCGCAATACGCGGCCACCATTTTCTTGTAATCTCTTTTGGCCTATACGATGACGCGGGATCGCCGGAGCCGGACTTCCATCTATCCCTCTCCGGCGATCTGACCGCAGAGATCCTGTCCTCGACCTGCGGACTTTCCACTCGAGAGGAGCACCTGGACTTTAGTTGGCTTCAACACTTCTCCTCCAGAATTGGTCGGTGTCAGCTTCACTAACAGAGACCACAATCCTGTTCATTGTCGTGCCGCATTGTTCAGATTATACGCGGCAAGCAATAAACGATTTTAAGTACAATAAAAAAAACAACAACAACACGGAAACTCAGTGTGTGTGTGTGTGTGTGTGTGTGTGTGTGTGTGTGTGTGTGTGTGTGTGTGTGTGTGTGTGTGTGTGTGTGCGTGTGTTGATACAAGGCTAAGTTTTTACAAGAAATTGAGAACATCAAAATAAAAAAGAATCAAACTTGATATTAACGGGACGAGAATCGGACCTAAAAGTCTTTTGTCGTCAGGTTGGCTAAAGAACATTTGTTTCGAAATAATCTTAAGGCTTTAATGGTACTAAAATAAACAACATAAATAACATAAATTAAATGAAAATTTGTGATCCCTAGGCTATGAACATTGTCCACCTTCAATACATAAAAAGTGAATAAATATGTAATTAGCAAATAAGTCAAGAAAAAAGTGCGATAAAATAGCGTCTTTGGTGTCTAAATCCTTTCCAATGAATCGAACTAAACTTGTTGACGGCCAGAAGCAAGAGTTACGTCACCGGTCATCATGTGGTTACCGACTCACGCGGACGCCTTTGTCAGCTGGAGGCTGACCGGCTGGCTGGCTACACATCATCACACTCACAAAGGATTACAATGGATCACAGAGGCACAATGAAATAAAATTAACACACACACACACACACACACACACACACACACACACACACACACACACACACACACACACACACACACACACACACACACACACACACACACACACACACACACACACACACGGTGGCGCAGTTGGTAGAGCACTGGACTGCGAAGTACGGGGGTGCTCGCAGTACCTGGTTCGAATCCTGCCCAGGGCCGAAATTATTTCGGTATCGCTGCCCTTCGGGTCGTTACTCTGACTCTCGTGGGCGGGGAGTTGGGTGTGTGTGTGAAAGGTCATAGTATTACCCATAGATCGGTCATATGAGCTCTGAGCTCTCTTCCGGGAAGGAAATAGCTGTCGATCACGAGTCCAACACGTGATCCAAAAAGACCAAAGACCAAGGTGAATACACACACACACACACACACACACACACACACACACACACACACACACACACACACACACACACACACACACACACACACACACACACACACACACACACATATAATATATATATATATATATATATATATATATATATATATATGAAGTGGGTGGGAAGAAGAAAGACTGGAGTCTTATTCCGAGTTTTATTCTTGACTAATTTCACTACAAGCTTTTTCAAAAGAATATTGCTACAGGTCTAGAAGTGGTGTAAGAGTGCATACCTTTTCGAGTGTAAAGGAACTCATATGTTACGATGACAGAGGAATTATTTAAATGGTAGTGGGAATTATTAATAAATTAATAACAATTTGGCAAGAAAAATAGTATAACTAGAAAAGAAAAGAAATAATAATTGCATTATAGAAATATATCTTTATCAATATCTATATGTAAATATCTATAAATATTAGTATCATTATTCTATGAAATCTAAGTTGTAATTTATACACCAAATTATTCGCGGTGCTCCTAAAAGTGTATTACTCCTATATCCTTCTTGCATAAAGAATTATGTTTCGCCGAAAAGACATTGGCTTTGCTCGCCTATACCACGCATTTCAATCACAATAAACAAGTCCTGAGAGAATTGGAGTTTGAATAATTCCATTCTCTCACTGGCGTGTACCTTCACCATTATGTAGTAACATACCACTACATATATATATATATATATATATATATATATATATATATATATATATATATATATATATATATATATATATATATATATATATACTTCTATCTACGAGTAGAATCCAGTGGAAACAGATATTTCCACCTAGAATTCCATGGGCACTGTGTACACAACCTCATCTCCTAGGATACTAACTCCTCAAATCAAGTCTGGCGTTGGTTAAATCTGCAGCGTCAGCAACATTTAGTCGCTGCTGGCGACCTCCGATCTCCTCGAGTAACCCGAATCCGGTTTGTAAACTGTAAACTTTGGTTTATATTTTACTTTTTGTCTATCTATTTTTCTAGGTAACCAAAGCTCTCCCTCTCCCTCTCCGTCCTTGACCACATCTTTGATTATTCGTGACGTCACCATTCCCCCTTCCTCTCCCCGTTCCCCTCACCCTCACTAGTACTCAAACTCACACCTGTCACCCCTTCATCCCCGCCGCACCCCTCGCTAGAGGAGGGGTGGAAAACTCCTTCCCTCACTTCCCTCCCCTCTCCCACTTCTCACCTTCCCTTCATTCAATCTTCCCTCCCCTCGATTCGATTCCCCCAGACGCTACACTCAATTTCCCCTTCCCCTTACATCCCATCATTCCCCTTCCCGTAACCTCTCACTCACATACCCAATTCCCTTTACTCCCAATTCCCCATTACTCTCATTCCCTTTCCTATATTTCTTCACTTCTTTGAACTGTCATCACCAACCTTGTTTCTGCCTCCTTCCTTTACCACTGCAACTTCCCTTCACTCTCCTCACCACCCCCACCCCCACCCCCGATTTCCCTTTCAGTCTCCCCTCCCCATACTACCTATTTCCCATAACTCCTTTACTTCATTCCCTTTCTCATCTCCCATCACTTCCTTTCCAATTTATCGTCACTTCCTTTTCTACCCATCCCTTACTCCCTTCCCTACCTCTCCTCACTCCCCTTCCTGTGACCTCCTCCCCACCATCCCTCCTTCTACTTCCCCCCTCTCCCCTTCCCCCTTCCCACCTCCTTACATGGGTTATTGACTACCCACGTTATATGCGGTCAGTATTATAGGGGCTTTAGTGACATACCTGTGAACAATTCATGCAGTGTTCTTTCATGAGATGATTTATCTGCTCGCAAAAAATAATTCTGATC
>NC_134812.1:35399597-35402097 GCF_046742065.1 Oratosquilla oratoria
AGGGAGATATGAGGAGGAGGAGGAAAATGAGAAGGAGAAGGAAAAGTAAGAGGAGATGGAAGAGAAGGAAGAGGAGGAGGATGCGGAGGTGGAAGACGAGAAGAGAAGGGGATGTGGGGGAGGAGAAGGAGATGGAGGAAGAGAAGAGGATAAGTGGTAGGAGAAGGAGGAGCAAGGGGAGGGCGAGGAGGAGGAGGAAAATAAGGAGAAAAAGGAGGAACGGGAAGAGAAGGAGAATAACAGGAGGGTGATGGCTTATTACGTGAGCAGAGTCGTTGAAGGCCAAAGCCCGGCAGACATGGAGTGGGAAGGGGAAGCAGGAGTAGGAAGGAGGAGTCTGAGTGGAAAGGAGGAGGAGAAAGAGGAGGGGAAGGAGGATTGGAAGGAAGAAGGAGGAATGGGAGGGGGAAGGAGAAGGGAGAAGGAGGAGTGGGAGGGGGAAAGAGGAGGCGGAAGGAGTGGGAGGGGGAAGGGGATGGGGAAGGAGGAGGGAGAAGGAGGAGTGGGAGGGGGAAGGAGCAGGGGTAGGGGGAGGGAGAAGGATAAGGGGAATAGAGATGGGAGTGGGTATGGGGAGGGAAAGGAGTGGAAGAAAGGCGCAAGAGGCGGAAGAAAAGTTATAGAAAAGGGCGAGGGAGAATGGACGGGAGTAAAAGGGGCGCAGGAGGAACAGAAGGAGGAAGAGGAGGAAGAGGAGGAGGAAGAGGAGGAGGAGGAAGAGAAGGAGAAATAGGAGGAGAAAGAGGAGGAGGAGGAGGAAGAGAAGGAGGAATAGGAGGAATAGGAGGTGGAGGAGGAAGCGGAGGAAGAAGAGGACAGGAGTAGGAGGAGGAGGAGGAGGAGGAGGAGAGGAGGAGGAGAAGAGTTAAAGGAGAAGGAGGAGGTGAAGGAGAAGGAGGAGGTGGAGGAGAAGGAGGAGGTGGAGGTGGATGTGGAGGAGGAGGAGGGGTTGGAGGAGGAGGAAGCCGAGGCTGCTGTAAGGAGATACCCAGAACGGAGAGAAGAGATTTGTGTGGTTGGTCACTGACGTGAATGGGGGCGGGGTGGGTGGTGGCTGGTATAGGAGTCATTTCTACGGGAAGGACATAAGGAAGAATTCCCCCGTTAGTGTGTGGGAGACAATTCAAGACAGATCCTATTGCACTAGTAATGCCGTGCCTGTTCTTGTGAGAGGTTCTTTTGTCAAGCAGATCACTGAATGGACAGCCTTTTGGGAAGGAAGGAGAATTCTGAGGGAGGAGACTTCTGAAAGTATCAGTTGGCACCTCTACTTGTTCTGGCTTTTGCCAGCCAGGCCTGTTCATCTCCGTGGTACTCCCTTGGTAGTGAGGTGTCAGATTCGATTAAGTACGTTTGGAGTGCGGCTGCCTGTGCGACAGACGAGGAGTCCTCACCCCGATGGAAGTACCAGGAGTCCGGCGAATTGTACCAATGGCAGAGTAAGGTGACAGAAGGTGGAGTGAGTGGAGCTGGGAAGAAGTGTAGGGCTTCTCAGGTGGAGAGGTGGAGGGGATGAGAGCGTGGAGGCGAGAAAGTGTAGATAGCTGGGAGTTGGCGGACCGCTGAGAGGAAATATTCTAATAGGAAATATATAGAACTCGCGACAATGAGAAGGCATGGAAGTCAGTGTCCAAAGGACACATGAATATACTGATCCAACATTTGGTGAACTATTTTTATTCCAGCTGTCACCAGCCGGTTTTATTCTGCGGGAGAAACTCTGCTGATTGTGACTTGGAGTTTTATTCCGGTAGTCGGCAGGTCATTTTAAACAGCTGAAAAAAGGCATTTCAAAGGAGAAAGAGACACGGCTTGTAAGATCAGGACACTTTAGATACGTAGACAGATAGATGGAGAGAGAAAGAGAGAGAGAGAGAGAGAGAGAGAGAGAGAGAGAGAGAGAGAGAGAGAGAGAGAGAGAGAGAGAGAGAGAGAGAGAGAGAGAGAGAGAGAGAGAGAGAGAGAGAGAGAGAGAGAGAGAGAGAGAGAGAGAGAGAGAGAGAGAGAGAGAGAGAGAGAGAGAGAGAGAGAGAGAGAGAGAAAAAAAAAGACTACTCGACAAGCATAAGAGGAGACACTGTTTCAGGAGTGCAGACAGCCGGAAGATTCTAATGGCGATTAGGACTGGAGGATATTGATCGTCGTGACACGCCTTCGTGGGGTGGGAGTTGTCACAGGGCCTAGGATGGGGCCCTTGCCGAGTGTGTTTTTAAAGGGAATGGCGAGTACGGAAGGATTCTACATTGGCCCCCAACTCGAAAGGATCCTGAAGGAGTCCCCGAATCATAAATTTCAAATTGGGTTCCGTTCCAAAGGCCTTCCGAAGGAGGTTTCAGTAAAATAGAAACCATAAGGTCTTACTTCGAAGGAATTCCTAAGGAAATGCTTCTCCAGGGCTTCCGAAGCAGGCTCTAGTCTAAAAGACTTCGGAAGGGAACAGCAGCACAGAATTCTTCTCGTGGGGGGACCCGGTTTGGAGTTCGGGGTTCGAATCTTAGTA
>NC_134812.1:35407097-35437097 GCF_046742065.1 Oratosquilla oratoria
TGCTAGGAATGAGCTTAGTTTGAATTCTTTGCATAGAAATTATCATATAAAGATGGACCGTTTATTATATCATAATGCGCTCGTACTTAACATCCAATGGGTTTGTTTACTTTAGGGGACGTCAACTTAGACCAAATGAGTCTAAAGACAATCTCGATCAGACTCTTCATGATGATGGCGTACATTACAGATATTATTCAAACGATTTTATTCATCCTGAGGGGTGGTACTGTAAGGGGTCAGGTTAAGACATTCAGCTTCTTCGCCAGGATGCCACGTCCACCTCATCTCACTCAAGCTACCACCAGATAATTCCATTCAGCTGGGGGAACATCACCGTGGTGTAAGGGGCACAGACTCTAAAGGGCCATTATACGGTCAAACAGTTCGACAAACCCGGTTTGTCAGACAAGTGTTTGAAGTGATATTTGACCGTGTGAATGGGGTATTTGGTCGTCAAACACGTTTGTCGAACGTGTTTGACAACCAAATACCCTATTCACACGGTCAAACATCACTTTAAACACTTGTCTGACAAACCGGGTTTGTCAAACCGTTTGGCCGTCTAAATGGCCCTTTAGGCCAATACTACTGTTCTCGGCAGCGGCCCAGGCCGAAGACAAAGGCCTTCTTCGTTCTTCATGAACGAGTTTTTGCTGGAGACTTTACTCATGGGACCCACACAAAGACAACGGGCGTATTCTTCGTGATGCACCAGTTTGAGGGGAAGAGAAGGGAGACAACTATCCCTGGAGCTCCATTCAAAAAGCTGCCATTGTATTTCGCTTGACAATACACATGGCGACCACATTCAAATCAATACCGTGGATACCTCCAATGATAAAGCGACTACAACGACGAATTAAACGGAGAGTTGTACTACGGGCAGCAGATCTGCATGAAACTCATGTCAAGATTGAGATTATTGAAAGAGAGAGAGAAAGAAAGAGAGAGAGAAGAGAGAGAGAGAGAGAGAGAGAGAGAGAGAGAGAGAGAGAGAGAGAGAGAGAGAGAGAGAGAGAGAGAGAGAGAGAGAGAGAGAGATAGAGAGAGAGAGAGAGAGAGAGAGAGAGAGAGAGAGACTGAGGGAGGGATAGAGAGAGAGGGGGGAGAAGGAGAGGGAGAGACGGAGAGATAGGGAGAGGGAGAGACGGAGAGATAGGGAGAGACGGGGAGAGGGAGAGAGAGAGAGAGAGAGAGAGAGAGAGAGAGAGAGAGAGAGAGAGAGAGAGAGAGAGAGAGAGAGAGAGAGAGAGAGAGAGAGAGAGAGAGAGAGAGAGAGAGAGAGGGGGGGATAAAGAGAAAGGGATAGAGAAAGAGAAAAAGAAATAGAGAGAGAAGAAAGAAGAAGGGAAAGAAAGAGGGAAAGCAATGGTGAAAGCTAAAGAGCAGTCTCCCCCTCAGTGTGATACGATGGACTGCGGAACCAAAGCTAAAGCTTCCTTCCTCCCAACAGGACATCTGCACCAAGGAGACGACACGAGGTGTTCTCAGATTGTCTGGCGCCCACTGGGACCCAAGGCCAGGAGACTCCTCGTCTGTCTGCCTGGGTGTCTGGTAGGCTGCCTGGGTGGCTGGTTCCCTGTCTGGCGCCAGCTCCTGGCGTCCAGGAGAGAGGAGAAGTCAACAAGGCGAGCTGGCAGCGAGGGAAACTATTCCAGAACCATGTGGTTTTACAATACCCCGATTTTTCTTTCCTTTTGACCCTTCAACTTTGCCTTTTTCGTTTCGTTACTGGATTTGTAATTCCTGATCCTGCATCTTCCATTTTCTCTTGACCAGGAAGTTCTTTAATCTCGTTCTCAGCAATTTGCGGCACCCTGGTACCCCCCCCCTGCCCCCTCCCCCCATCGCCCCATGACCTCGACCTCGGAGACTGACCATTCTTCGACGGCCGCCGAAAAGAAGTCTCTTTTCCGCGTCGAAGAACTTCCCTGGTTTCCAACTTTGCCACAGGCGTCACCGTGTATCGTGTCCCCGAGAACACAGTATTCCGCAGGGCGTCTTAGGGTCTGCTACAAGCCGATCCTCAGGACCCAAGATGTCATAATGTGTCGAATGAGCTCACCAATTCTGGTACCAGAACGATCGAAAGTTCTAGGCACAAGTAGCAACACTGTCTAGTGCCACTGTAAACATCACGTTTCTGGTTCTGCCATGTGTCACGCCTGGCACTAATACACACTCGCCAGTCTGAGATCCCTGTATACCAAAACTCTGACACCACTGTAGGTTTATCATTATAACACAAGTGAATGTGGCGTTTCCGGTACCTGTGGGTCCTATCCACCTGCGATGTGTCACAAGGTCAGTTTTCTATTAAGAGGAATGCGAACGACATATACTTTGAGGGCGAAGAGGATGAAGAGGAGGATGAGGGAAGTAGGATGAGGGAAGGAGGATGAGGGGAGGATGAGGATGAGGGGAGGAGGAGGAGGGGAAAAGAAAGAAGGGAGGAGAGAAATAAAAATAAAAAGAAGGGAGGAAGATGAAGAAAAAGAAGGAGTGGAAATAAGGGAGAGGATGAGGAAGAAAAAGAGGAGGAAGAAGAAGTGAATAAGAAAGAAAAAGAGGAGGCGGTTAGGGATTAAAAGTAAGAGGCAAATGTTCGAGGGGGTGAGAGAGGACGGGGAGAAGAGGAGGAGGAGGAGGAGGAGGAGTTATATGAAAATGAAGAAGAGGAGGAGGAAGCGGAGGGGATGGGGGAGGAAGCGGTGGAGAAGGAGCTATGGGAGGAGGGAGGGGACGAAAATATGAGGAATAGGAGAAGGAAGAGGAGGAAGAGGATAAATAGGAAGAGATAGACGTGGAGGAAAAAATTAAGACGAGGCACAGGAGGGATGAAGAGAATGAGGAGGAGGAAGGGGAGTAGGAGGAGGATGAAGGAGGAAAAATAGGAAAAGACAGAGGAGGAAAAAAGAGAAGAAAAAAGATCATGAAAAAGAGGAGGAGAAGGAAGAAAAAGAGGTGGAGGAGGAGAAGGAAGAAAAAGAGGAGGAGGAGGAGAAGGAAGAAAAAGAAGAGGAGGAGGAGGAAGAAAAAGAAGTGGAGTAGGAGGAAGAGGGAAGACCGGAGGGCGGGAAGGAAGGGGAAATCCTAATTGAAGCTGGGGATGGCTTATTTGATGTGGAGGCAACGAAGGGAGAGCGGGAGCGAGATGATGATGAGGCTACCAAGGGTGAACAGGCATGGAACGGTAATATGCGGGAGCAATACCATAAAATGATGCTAACAGGGGTGGAAGAGGATGCCTAGGCGATCATGGAAATGGAATTTGAGCTACTTGAGATACGAGGAAATAAAGAAGAAAAATGGGAAGAGTAAAAGGAAAGAAATATATATTATATATATATATTATATATTTTTATATATATATATATATATATATATATATACACACACACATACACACACCTCCATACACTCATATTTATTATGAAAAGGAACAAAAATTATTTCATCTTGCTGAATAAAATAGTTTCATAACCATACAACTCTTTTCGTTAGAATGCAGTGATAGTTACTTGACCTGATATATTTTTTTTAGTTTTAACTATAGAAGATATTACGAAATATTAGATAATAACAATGTTTATACACTGATAGTAACGAATGCAACCCGTTTTATCAACACATTCTTGTCACCCTCTTCGTATCAGGTGACACTCGCGTCTTGTTCGGATTGTCGCCAGGCTGTTTTATTCATTTATGGCATCTCCTCTGGTAGTGAAGGGATAATGAATCCCATACACTATGAAGACAGAGAATGACCTCAGGTTGAGGTTCCTCTGTTGGGAGTTCTAAAAAAAGGGCGAGGCCTTCGGTGGTTCTTGGGATTAGACCGAATGTCCGATAAGTTTTGCAATTAAGGGGCGAGAAATTAGCTGCCAGAGAGGCTGATGACCTGGTTTGTGTAGGAGGTCGTTCCAGGCCACGGGCCTGGAAATTTTCCTCCAATTAAGACCTTAACTACAAAAACGCATTTACATGTTTCATCACGTCCAGTACCCCGAGGCAACCTATAACACTATGATGAGGACGACCAAACCTGTACGGGGGCCACGATCGAACTAGACCACGTTCTTCATTAAGCCCTGCACTCTCGATGAACAACGAGCGTCTATAAAGAGCTCCGAGGTGTTGCCGAGGCTAAGGGTTACAGTCTATGAAATTCCAAACTGTCAGGTTGTGGGTGGCGTATTTCACATATTTTGTTCTGGCTAAAGACAGTGATGTTTGGTAGTCAAAGTCAAGGACAGCATGAAAGTAAATCTAAAAGATATGTAGAGATAGAAAGGTACAATGTAGTAGCAAATTTGTGAAATGAGACTTATTGACCCACTTTCGGAGAATGAGATAAGGTGGACAGAAATTCTGTATATTTCGACCACTATCTGTGGTCCTCTTCAGCAGAATGATACATAGTGTGGAGCTCAGGTTACATGTCCTTGATGAGGTCAGGACGAAGGTTGACTTAAGGTGAGGTCAAAGTCCGGCTACTTTTGAGATGGATTTCTTTGCAGCCATCCAAGTTATGCAGTCTGGGGACCACTGGCCTTTGGCGGTATTAACATTTGGAATATTTTTAAGCAGGGAGGATTTAATCGTTTTTCTTCGAAAACTGCAGTAGGATTTGTAGATGATGGCGGCATTAAAAGCAGCCGGACTTGACCTCACCTTAAGTCAACCTTCGTCTCGACGTATAACGTGAGTCCCCCCCCCCTTTTTCCCTGTCCTCATATGTACTCTCTTAGCTACATGTATTCTCACACTCCATACTATGTATCGCTCTGCTGAAGAGGACCACAGACAGTGGCCGAAATATACATATTTTCTGTCCATCTTATCTCATTCTCCGACATATGGGAGAGATCACGGAATCATATCAACGACAAACGGACGGAACCAAACTGCGAGGGAGACAAAAACAAAGACGCGAGAGAAGAGGTATAGAAAGAGACACGGGAGAGAGGAGAAAGAAGAAGGGGAGAAATCAGAGACACAAGAAGGCGATTCGATATTACGAATGCAAAAGGAAGGAGGATGGAGACAGAAAGAGGGAAAAATAACACGGAGAGGAAAGGGAGAACGAAAAAAAAAAAACGAGAGCAGGGAGAGAGAAAGGTAAAGGAAAAAGATAGACACAGATAGACAGAGAGACAGACAGATTGACTGACTAAAAGATAGACAGACAGACAGATAGATAGGTAGAGAGTTCGAGTGTAAGAAAACGAAGGAGAATGGGAAAGTAGGAGACTGGGAATGTGGGAGAGTGAAAGATTTGGTGAGTGGGAGAGCGTGGGAGTGACGGAGGCTGGAAAACATTATTGAGGCGTAGAGCGGAGATGAAGAGTACCATACTGTGAACAGAGAAACTCCATTGTCGAGTAATAATAATGGAGTAGATGGGGGTGAGGTGTATGTGTGTGTGTGTGTGTGTGTGTGTGTGTGTGTGTGTGTGTGTGTGTGTGTGTGTGTGTGTGTGTGTGTGTGTGTGTGTGTGTGTGTGTGTGTGTGTGTGTGTGTGTGTGTGTGTGTGTGTGTGTCTGTATGTGTCTGTGTGTGTCTGTGTTCGGGATTGATGAAGAAGGGAATTGAGGGCATATAGATATGTGGCAAAATGAATAACAAATTGAAAAAAGAAGGAGATTTATAAAACAATTACGGCTTATGAATACGAATAAAGGAAAAGAATGAGGAAGAATAATATAATAGAATATAAAAGATGAGGGGCATCATAAGGGGAACAATACGTGAGAAGAATGCGTAAAAGAAGGAAAGGACTGGACGAAGAAAACGAAAGAAAATATAATGGAGTAAGAGTATAGAGGAAGAAAAATGAAGATTATATGGAAAAAGAATAACGAGCAAAAGAGGAGGGGAAAGGAGGAGGAGGAAGAGAAGGAGGAAGAGGAAGAATAAGAGGAAGAGGAAAAATAGGAGGAAAGGGAGCAGGACTTGGAGGAACAGAAGTAGGAAGAGGAGGAGGAAAAGGAAAGGGAAGAAAGAGAAGAAGACTCGGAGGAGGATAATTACAGGGAGTGCGAGTCTTGTGAGTAATTCGGCATGGATGGCAAGGAGAAGAGCAGAGTTTGATGAATATTATCAGGTTGAGGCCGCGAAGTAGCGAATGAGGAAGAGGGGCTGGCCGTCGATTCCCCAGCTGATAGAACTTATCTTGGGAGAGTTGGAAAGGGGAGCGGAGGCGACAAAGAAGAGATGGATGTACAGGCAGAGGGAAGGAGGAGAAACGAGGGAAGATAAAGATTGGATGGAGGAAGTGGACGAGGGAGGAGGAGAAAGAGGAGAAGGAGGAGGAGGAGGAGGAGGAGGAGGAGGAGGAGGAGGAGGAGGAGGAGGAGGAGGAGGACGAGAAAGAGGAGATTTGAGTGGGAAGAGGTGGAGGATATTGACGAGGGGAAAGGAGGAGGAGGAGGAGAAGAAGATGGGGGGGATGTGGAGGAAAAGATTGAGGGAAAAGTGGTGGAGGACATTGAGGGGGAAGGATGAGGAGGAGGAGGAGGAGGGGAAGAGGACATTGAAGAGGAGGAGGATGGGTAGCCTGTCAAACTATGTACTCGTGAGATGTACAGTATTCAGAGTACAACTACATTAGGTGGAGGGTACAGTTGGCTGTGTGATGGTGAAGACTGAAGAAGAGGAAATCGGGCCTCTCTCAGTGGGAGATATTATTAAAGGTGAAGGGAGGTTGGGGGGAGGGGGAGGGGGAGGGGGGGAGTGATAGAAAAGCCAACCAAAGAGGGTCGGGTCCGGGGATGCGCGGCAGATATTCGCGAAGGGTAGAGATGGAGGAGAAAAAAAAATAAGCAATGAAAGGAAATGAAAGGGAAAGAAAGCAAGAGGAAAGCAAAAGGAGAGGAATGAAGGAAAAAGAAGAGGAAGGGAGGGACGGGGAGGGAAGAGGAGGGGAAATAAGGGGAAGGGAGGGAGGGGGAGGAGAAAGGAGGCGAGGGGAAGCGAAGGGAAAGAAAGGAAAAGGAGACTAGAAGCAGGCTGAGGAGAAACTATATGTAATTTTGCTACTGTATATATATATATATATATATATATATATATGTGTGTGTGTGTGTGTGTGTGTGTCTGTGTGTGTGTGTGCGTGTGTGTGTGTGTGTGTGTGTGTGTGTGTGTGTGTGTGTGTGTGTGTGTGTGTGCATACAACATATTTACAGAGAGAATAAGAGAACTAGTTCTGTCTCCTTATCAATCAGACCCAACATGTCTGATGACTAAAAATCACCGTAGAAATGATCAGCCCGCAAGGAAGGAAGAAGGAAGGATGGAAGAAGGAAGGAAGGAAGGAAGGAAGGAAGGAAGGAAGGAAGGAAGGAAGGAAGGAAGGAAGGAAGGAAGGAAGGAAGGAAGGAAGGAAGGAAGGAAGGAAGGAAGGAAGGAAGGAGGGAAGGAAGGAGGGAAGGAAGGAGGGAAGGAAGGAAGGAAGGAAGGAAGGAAGGAAGGAGGGAAGGAAGGAGGGAAGGAAGGAGGAAAGGAAATAAGGAAGGAAATAAGGAAGGAAGGAAGGAAATAAGGAAGGAAGGAAGGAAGGAAGGAAGGAAGGAAAAGAGGCTTCGTTGGAAGATAAAGCCTAAGAAAAGTTTGCCTAATGGCTCTGCAGTGGCTATTTCTGCCTACCGCTCAAATGGAATTAGAACTGCGGGTTCCGCACCTTCCTGCCACACTAATCCCTTTCGTTAATTTCTCAAGACTTCTTTTACCTGGAAGGGCCCTGTGTCCCCTCTAGTCTTTGTTCACGTCATTACCTGAAGTATTTTTTCAGCTAAAGGCCGTGTCAGGCATAGTCGAATAGTCTTTCGAATTCCGCAGAAGACAGATTCAGCCAGACTGCGTGTGTTCCAGCTGAAGATACACTTGCATAGACTGATTGAAGAATCTTTTGTGTGCTGTAATTTGGCGGAATTCATAGATAATAGTGAATCAGGCTTTTAAGTTACAAAAATGGCAATTACATATATTCCTTGAGTTCTTTGTAAAATGTGACGCGTTAGACTTCGATCTCATTTTGTGATTATAAGCTCCTGGGTACGGTTTCCAATGGCCACCAGTGACTGCCACTTGCCCTAGTTGTTAAAGAACAAATGCCTATTCTGTTAAGGTTAAGCCTTTCAATAATGTGATCCCTTTTCTTAACTTTGCTCTGGCTAAATGAGATCTCGACGTATCAAGAATCAATTTTCCCGAGTATGCCCACCACAGCTGAATAAAATCATCTGGCGCCAGCCAGAAAAAAACGTAACCCTGTAACCATGTGAAGGTGGCGAAGTCATATGTCACGAACTAGACTCTGTATTTGAGTTGATGTATCAAATATCAGCCGTGATCAGTACAGGTCCTACAATCCAGTCTCTAGTACGTCTATTTGCCTTTTTATATAGGATCTATTTCGTTTCACTAGGATAAGGAAACGTGGAGTGCAACCGATTTAATTTAAATGAAATAAGAAAAAATATATAAGCATTTAACTTACAAATAAGCCTTAGAGACGCCCGCGTCTTTTTCCTTTTACACCCGAACCGCACGACACCAGTGTCAGGCACAGGAGCCTATGTTTGCCAACATAAACCTATTCTATCACTATTTTCCCAGCTCCACGCAAGCATTTACTTCTTTATTTGTGTGTGAAGAAGGCTTACAAAGTTTCAAATTCTATCTAAGCAAAAATGGGACAAGGTAAGTATAATAACGAGGGCACTACTTCGTGGTGTCATCTTGTTTACATGCCCTCTGACATCTGAGGGCAGGAGGCTTCGATTTCATAGTCCCCCGCCGTTGGCTTGCAAATCTCCTGCAACTAATTATTTTGTAAGTTATCTTTGTTTATAATCACCCATATTATTATCTAAATTTAAGGTAATCTTATATTTTAATCAATTTACACAGAAGACGAGCGCTATGACTCTATCTAGGATATGGCGTATGGTGTCATACCCGCGTCCCGGTGTCAGTGACGCGTCGTGGAACATGACACAAACTCCTTCCAAGAGAACTATTTTCAACAGGCTCGAATAGTCTTTCAACAGGATTTGAACTTGTAAGATTTAACACTACGACGTTCAACGGTTACTTATTATATTTTGTGACCGGTGTGTCTTCTCGAGGTCTCCCATGGGTTTGGGATCCACCTCTTTGCTGAATCATAGCTAAATGAAATACTTTGGCTTTAGTTAAAGTAAAACCAGTTCATTAGGCCACCCGACAGATGCGGTCGTCAACGTTCGTTTATTTGTCTAGCGTAATTGAAATCATAACCTGAAGAAAAAATTAAGGTGAGGGGGAAGAATGAAGAGTTCAAATGAACGGAGGATAATGTGAGAAGAGGGAAGAGGGAGAGAAAGGAGGCGACAGGCGGCTGAAGTGAACGGAAGCCCTATTCCATTTAGTAGATGAATGTAAGGGCGCCGACCGTACTGCACATGTGATGTTTGGGTTCATTAAGACCCCTTTCTAGGCGAGATGTGACCTTAATCTGGTAATGAGCAGAAAAAAGACTGAACGAAATAACATTAAACGTTAACCACCTTCCGCCAGGCTATTCAATTCAGCCACACGCCAGTCCTTCAGTAGGTAAGGGAATAGCATCACCCACGAATGAGTCGAGGGGTGGGGAGACGAGGTCTACAACTGTTGAACACACACGCGTGGAGAGGAGACCAAAGAGGTGGAAGGAAAGTTTGATGAAAAGAGGAATTTAAAAAAAAAAAAAAAAAAAAAAACAGGTGCAAAAATAAAGAGAAGGATGAAAAGCCGGGGAGAGATAGAGAGTGTTGGTCCTGGTGGTGGTGGAGCAGGTGGAAGTGGTGTTGTTAGTGGTGGTGGTTGGTGATACATAAGGTGGCAGTGGAAGGCGGTGATCGACGTAGTAGTTAAAGGTGAGGGTTGATGTGGCACTGGAAGTGATGGTGCATGTGGCAGCGAAGATGGTGTTGGTATTGAAGGTGGTGTTGGTATTGGAGGTGATGGTGGTAGTGGAGGTGCTGGGCTAGTGGAGGTGGCAATGGAGGTAGCAGTGGAGTTGGTGGTGGAGTGAAGGTGTTGGAGTGCTGGGGGTGAAGGTGGTAGTAGTGGAGGTGGTTGGGGTGGAAGTAGACATGGTGGTAGAAGTGGAAGTGGAGGTGGAAGAGGAGGAAGTGGAAGATGTAGAGATGGAGGTGGAAAAGGTGGAGGATTAGGGCTTGGTGGAAGAGGTGGTAGTTACTGTGGTGGTGATGGAAGTGGTAGTTATGCTGGTGGTAGGTGGTGGTGCTGGTGGTACTGGTGCTGGTGGTGGTGCTGGTGATGGTAGTGATGGTGATAATGGTGGTGACGGAAGGCTGATGATAGCGGCAAGAGCAGAAATAGCGGTGATAAGGCTAGAAGTACTATTGGAAGAAGTGGTGGATACGACGACGAGATAGTGGACAGCGACGGTTCTTGAAAACATCTTCATTGCCTCCTGCTCCCCAAGTTGCTCTGTGTGTGCCACAGTCCTAACGGGAGGGAAGAGAAGGAGGGGGAAGGGGAAGAAAGAAGGGGAAAAAGGGGGGAGTGGGGAGGGGGAAGTGGGAAGGGGGAGGTGAGGAGGAGGAGAAAGTGGGGAGGGGAAAGTGGGGCGGCGGAAGTGGGGAGGGGCAAGTTGGGGAGGGGGAAGTTGGGGAGAAGGAAAAGGGAATGGAGAAGAGGAGGAGAGATGAGAGGGGAGTTGCGACAAAGCTATTTTATTCATCTTTGTGGCGCGTCCTCGGAGAACAACGGCAGGGCCGATCGTCTTCTGCACGATGGCAGCAGCAGCAGCGGCAACGGTGGCCTTCTGGAATGTTCCGACTCTGTTCGACATCGAAAAGTGGAGATCGCAAAACACGCCCAACTACAAAGAACAACAAGCTCTGGGATGGGCTCGGGATGGGTGGGGGTTTGGGGGGGGGGTAGTGGGAGTTACTCTGAGTTGTGGCTCGGGCGAGAGGACCAGGAGGGAGAGGTGCGGGTGAGCAAGAGGGTGAGAGTAAGAGTAAAAGCGAAGGTAAGGTTGAAGGATGAGGGTGAGAGCGAAAAGTAAGGGGTGAGGGTTTGGCTGGGGTGAGGATGAAGGCTGAAGATGAGGATGAGGGGTGTGTGGATGAATGGTGAGGGTGAGGGGTGAGGGTTGTGGGTGAGGGGTGAGGGTGAGGGGTGAGGAGTGAGGGGTGAGGAGTGAGGGTGAGAGGTGAAGGGTGAGGGTGAATAATTGAGGGTGAGGGTTGAGGGGTTAAAGGTGATAGAATGAGAGGGAGGGTGAAGGTGAAGGTTGAGGGGTGAAGGGTGATAGGATGAGCGTAAGCGGTGAGGGGTAAGGGGTGACTATGATATGAGAGTGAGAATGAGGGGTAAGAGGTGATGGGTGAGGGGTGAGGGGTGAGGGTGAAGGGTGATGGGTGAGAGGTTAGGGGTGAATGATGAAAAATGAAGGGTGAGGGGTGAGAGATGAGGGGTGAAAGATGAAGGGTGAGGGTGAGCTATGAGTGGAAGGGTAAAGGAAGAGAGGGGTGAGCGATGATTGGACGGGGAGAGGAGAGGAGAGGACATGTATTTCCCTTGTGCAGAACCCACAAATTCATCATTTGCACAAGCCCATAGACAACCTTTTAAACATACATATCCCACCGCGTGGCCGCTTTCCCGTCCACCTTTCTCCATCCATAGAATTCCTCGGGCGAGCCTCGCCCCTGCGGGCTGAGGAAGAATCGACTTTGTTATCATTTTTTTTTTTTTTCGGGTTTTGGCAAAATCGAAAGTGCGGCGCGAGCGCGGCGCAAGCGCGGCGCCAGGGCGATCCAGTACGGAACGGATGGATCGGCGTCAGGTGGTCGACCTACACCACGAGTTCGAGATGGCCCAAGGGTGGGGGCCACCTCCAACTACGGAAGTGCTACATACTTCAAGTGGCGCGCACTGTCAAAAAAAAAAAAAAAAAACTGTAGAGATCTACCCAATTTCATAAGTTATGTAAATGTGACACCAATGCAGGTGAATAATTACTGTAATTTGTCACGGGCTGCCCTTTCTCTCTTATACAATACACAATATAACAAACACAAACACACACACACACACACACACACACACACACACACACACACACACACACACACACACACACACACACACACACACACACACACACACACACAATACTTATAAGATGACTTGCTTCCGTTGCTTTCAGAAGGCCAATGCTTCTGCTCCATTTACCACGACTTTGCCCCACCACGAGCTGCAAGGTCAGATTGTACGACAAAGAATCAGGTCTGTGCCAAATCGTATCCATGCTTAGACACCGCTTCAAACACAAGTCCTAAACTAACCTATGATTTCATCAATAGAATCAAAGCTTTGCATGCCAAGGACTTCTATTTCTTCTGCTGCCACTAGCACAGCATTCTAAGAAAATAGTACCTGAAACAATAACAACTTAGTAGTTGTAATAGTAGTAGCAGCAGCAAAAGTAGTGGTAAGAATTATAATAGTAGCAATAGTAATAATTGTAGTAGAAAAAATGAAAGCAAAAGCAACATCAGTAGTAACAGTAACATTATTAGGAGCAGCAGTATTAGTAACAGCAGTAATAATGACAGCAATAAAGGTAGTAACAAAAGCAACAAAGACAGCAGAAGTAGCAGTAGCAGTAATTGAAGTAATAGTACTCGTAGTAGTAGTAGTATTAGAAGTAGTAGTAGGCTAATATATATCGATGTTGATAATAACAGTGGTGATACTGACAGTAGTGTTGGTGGTAGTGATGGTGATGGTGGTGATGATAAAAATGATGAGAACGATAACGAAATACTATTACTACTACTAATGCTAATGTTACTACAACTACTATACTACCAGTACTATTACTACTAGTAGTAGCAGTACTACTACTACTGATGATGATAACGATGAATTTTTTAAATACAAAACTGAAATCAATGTAAGAGAGTGTGGTTGACGTGGGATGGTGTCAGTAAAGAATAGAAAGCGTTTGGGTAGACGCATGTCAGTCACTGAGGTGAAGCAGGAGGTAGTGAGAGTTGATGATGGTATCGGGTGTAAAGCGTGGAGTCGGAGGAGGAGTGTGGTGTATGGAGTGACGGTAAGGAGTAGTGGAAGGCATTAATCCCTCTGTCATGCAGAAAGCTTTACAGAATTTGTTCTGGTTAGCGCCATAGGATTTTACTCAGCTTTGGAAAGGGCCAAATGCTGAAGGGGTTACGTTGTATCGATTTCTTGATGTCTACGGCAAGGGGACATTGACGGAACGGTGACTGGACGTCGGTAACGGGCCGGTGACTGGACGGCGCGGCGTGAGACGGTCTGGGACCGAAATGGAAAGAAGAGCGAGGAACGGCATGGATCAGTGGGCGTGGTCAAGAAGAGAGGCGAGGAGCGTGACGACGACAACGACGCGAAGGAGGCGGACAACGCGAAAGGACCCACATTCCGGGAAGCACCACTACGTAAGATGACGGGACCCGAGAGAGTGTGATATGACGTGAAATGCCAGGACGTGACAGAAGATAATGTCCCCCCCCCCCGGCAGGAGGGGCGACTGGAGACTTGGGAAGTATCAAGAATGATGTGATCGCCTCCAGACAGTTCCTCCTCCACAAAGGGAGTGTAACTTTAACTCTTTGCTGGCCAATGCGTCGAACTGGGTGCTTTCAGATATCGTAGTACGGTTGGTGCCCAGGCGATTTTTTTCAGCTATAGGCAGCACATGGTCTTAACTAAAAGAAAGATCTGGTGAAGTTGAGTAGAAGGGCTCTTCTACCAACAACAGTGAGGGAAACATGAGAAAAGTACAGAAAAAACACAAAGAAAAATATATAAAAAAAAGGAAAAGTTAACAGGAAAAACCGAACCAAAACTATAAAGGAAAAATATAAGAAGAAAAAAAAAGAAGTGGTTAATTGAGTGATGCAGTCAGGAAGGAAGGAAGGAAAGAAGGAAGGAAAGGAGGGAGAGCAGGAAGGAGCGAAAGAGGAAGAAAGTAAATGAGAGAGAGAGAGGGAAGGAAGGAAGGAAGGAAGGAAGGAAGGAAGGAAGGAAGGAAGGAAGGAAGGAAGGAAGGAAGGAAGGGAGGGAGGGAGGGAGGGAGGGAGGGAGGGAGGGAGGGAGGGAGGGAGGAAGGAAGGAAGGAAGGGATGGAGGGAGGAGGGGAAGGAGAGAATGAATGAATGAGGGAAGGAAGGAAAGAAAAAAGGAATTGAGGGAGGGAGAGGTTATAGGAGCGAGAGAGGAAGAAAGAACGGAGGGAGGGAGAGAGGGAGAGAGGGGGAGAGGGAAGGGGAAAAGGAAGGAAGGAACGAAGGAAGGAAGGAAGGAAGGAAGGAAGGAAGGAAGGAAGGAAGGAAGGAAGGAAGGAAGGAAGGAAGGAAGGAAGGAAGGAAGGAAGGAAGGAAAGAAAGAAAGAAAGAAAGAAAGAAAGAAAGAAGGTGGCTTCTGTATTATGTCAATTTGGTTTCGGTGGCTGGATCCATCCGCCGCCACCGCCGCAGACACTGGCGCCGCGGTCAGGGTCTCTTGTCTATTAGCCCAGAACTTCGCAGGGTTATTAGATCAGCCAGACTATAACTGGAAGAGCCTGTCGAGAGCAAAGGACAAATTACGTACTATCAAAAGAATAGAACTATCATTGCTGATCTACAACTAGCACCAACGTCAGAATTCTGTTATGCCACTTTCACTACTGGAATCCTCTTTGGAAATGTTGCTCCTTTTGGTATTATTAATATTACTACTCTAATAACATGATTATTTTCAGTATTACTACAGTAATATATATATTGAACTGATATACGAAATCCTGCACTACCACTAATACCAATGCTTCCAGTATCACTATTCTATCACTATTAGTGTTATTGATGTTTTACAATTAGCGACGTGCTATTACTACTACTGTGACTGCTACTACTACTCTTATAGAAACTACTACTATCAAAAGTGCTACTAGAGAGATTGCCTGTACTTGCTAATACTGTCAATGAACGAGGATGAAGTTGGCGACAAAGAGACGCAAGATGCCGACAGAGATGAGTGGCGACAGACACGAGAACTGACGAAAGACCGATGCAAGAAGACGGTACGGGCAGGGAACGGGTGATGTGCGGAGAAAGGTCACATGAACATGAATCTTCTGCCGTTCTATGTTGAATCTTTTGAAAGGATGATCTTCCATCTTTACTCCAAATCCTGAAGTTCTAGACCAAAATAATCAAAATTTAATCATCTTGACGATAGTCTCTAGAAAAGATCCTCTTTAGTCATGGTTTCAAATGACTTCGAAAATATCACTAACGTCGAATTCGTGTTGATTTGGAAGGGTTGGTATTACTGATTCTATAACATACTGGTCAAAAAGTATAATGCATTATATCCTGTACACCAAATGGACTCGAGAACCCATGAGAGTTCTGCAAAAGTGGTACAAACTACAAACACTTCATAGAGTCTTACCACCTCTTCTGATTTTTTTTTTTTTCCATTCCGTACGGGATGGCGCTTTTTCTCTTTTTCTGACGCCACGTTATTTCATTCATCTACGCCGTCCAAGACAACTAATGTGCGTGAGAATTCAACGAGCAAGCTTTGCTCCCATAAACAAGGTATAGGAGTTTCAGTAGCGATCAGAAGAAGAAGAAGAAAAAAAAATGTGAGCAAGATAAAAAGTACTGACATACCAAGCGTATTCACTGCCTGAACGCGTCCGGTATTCATTCTCTTTTTTGACGATCCTTTGTCCGTTTTAGTTTTGTTTATTGCGCCCAGCGAGATGCGGCTGGTGGATGATCAACAGTGACATGACGAAACATATAGACAAAAATTTGAATGTACCCAAGATATTTTCTCTTTAATCCCTGTTTTATTGATTGATGTACCTGGATTAACCTTCTTTATGAACTATTCTTCTTTTATATGTTATAAGCCATCTTTATCATACAACGTGACAGTCAGGTAGGCTCGATTTAGTATGGCGCACTTTATAGAATTTGCTCTTGCAAACACAAGAATATTTCCCCTGAGACGTGTATCGATCAATGCATCGCATGGGGCGCGTTATTACTCAATTTCAATTAGATAAGATTGTTTGGTATTTCTCAACAAATTCAACAAACTACGCTACGGCACTATAGGGATTTCAACAGATTTACAATACGAAGTCTTCAAAAGTTGAGGCGTAGGTACTGTAGGTTCAACGACAGGAAGGTTCTGACATACTATATATATATATATATATATATATATATATATATATATATATATATAAGAGAGAGAGAGAGTGAGAGAGAGAGAGAGAGAGAATGACCATACAAGTATGCTCATATATTTTGGGTAACTATTCTTTGAGCTATTGTACATCTCAGTGTAAGGACGCAAAACCATGTACAAGATTTCACACTAGCACATAAGCGGTAAATATAAATATAAATGAAATAATAAAATCTATTTTCAAGTAGTCTGGAAGAGGTACATCCAGGTCAAACTCTCTGCATGGCCCAATAAAACAAAGATAACAATCTCCAGTTTCCGTGAAACCGCCGAACCGGTTAAGTGCTCGCGGAAACAAAGGCGAGAGGCTGCGGTGAAGGAAAGGAAAAGAACGACCGAGTGTGAGGATATATCTTGCTCGACAACACTTAAGCGCTTCTAAAATGGCTGTAAAGGCCCAATTGCTTTCAAGGCCATTTTTGTGACTCATCCTATAATACACGTTTACAGACGCTCATTTCTTCTTACAAGTACGACGCGTGTAAATCTGACCTCCAGGTAGGGATTTTTGATGTGAGGATGATATGTTAATCTGTTTTCTTTTCTGCCAGCCAAAAATTCATTTGTTCAATATATGAACAAACATACATGTATGCATCAAAAACATATTAACAACAAACGATTCTCTCCCGCTCATACTATAGCATAAAAAAAACCCTGCCATGAGCCCAATATTTCCTAGGTATGCCAACATGATTCTAGAGTTAACTCGCAATCCGGCGGTGCCTTTGATATATTTATTCTTGCTAACATAACATGATTTTATTCAAACGTGGGGTTGACGCAGGTAGAATTGGTCTGTCAAGAGCCCGTTCCATCCCAAGACTACCTTACTGTTGAATAAAGCCGTCAGGTGTACTCGTACTCCAAAACAAAGTTTTATTAGAGGTGTCACTAGGCCGTAGGTACTTACCCTCACAACCCTATCACCTTTAAATTTTTTGTTCCGTTACTGAAGTGGGGGGAGGGAATTAAAGAAAATGAAAAAAAAAAAAACGAAAATGGGTGTTAGAAGATCAACGTTCGCGCAAACCCGCACCTGGAAGCCAGCGTTGCATTATTTTACAACCGGACAGGTGGAGCGACTCGCCGCGTTCCACTGAGGTGCCAGAGCTCGGACAGGGAATATTTCCACTACAGCGCCCCCGTAATGCAGTTCTGGCACTGCAGGGGCCATTAGTGCCAGGTTAAGGGTCATTACGAATTGGTAAGAATTTTGCACTGCGTGGCCGGGTTTCTACGACTGAATTGCTTAGCACCTATTTCCACACGGGTCGTAACCAGAAGTGCCGCTTTAAGAAAGATACGTGAGTGTCCTGCAGTTTGACTTCGGCGAGAGGCACAGTGTATCATTCGTTGGCATTTTTCAGATGGTTGTGGCACTGCTATGGGCGGGTCAGAGTCTTGGGCCACTAATCCACCTTATCCATTCGCTCTGACGCGGTTGGTGCCGTTGCAAAAGAAGCAAACGACAGTGAAATGATGAGGGTCATTTGTCCGGCACCATTTACGTACAAGACTACGCTTTCTTATTTTCTTAGTGTAGGATCGAGCGGGGAGTTCTCGACGGACCGCGTTTGGTTAATCACAAGACTCGTCCCTTTGTATTCTTTATATTTTCTTGCAAGCAGCATTATGAATAGTTAGCCTTGCTAGTAATTTATACAACAGTCGTTTCATTACGACGTGCGGAATATAAGAATATAAGAGAAAAAATAGATTCAGCTGCAAACAAAAATGAACATGTTGGGATGCGCTTCTCGCTCTACAATAAATAAATAAATGCACGATTAAATGAATAAATGAATGAATAAATGAACCAGTATCCATAAATGAATACATGAATGAGAAAGTAGATCAATAGGATACGACATTTTTAGGGTATGTTCCATGAATTTTTCAAGAGTAATAATGCCTAAAATGTATATTTCACGCAAGAAAAAGCTGAAAATTTCATACAGGCATTCTTGTTTATAAACTCGACAACAGAATTATAAATGTGGATAAAAGCACACATAAAGGAAGGAAAAAGACGGAGACACATCTACACAGTCGAGAGCGAAACGTCTCCTCAGAGAAGCTCAGATTAAAACCAAGAAACAAAAGACGTGTGCAACAGGAGCTTTAAGACACCGTCAGCCATCTTCATTAATTTTACCCACTACTGAGCTCAAGATGTCGGGAGATGAAGTCCTCAGTTTTCCACTGCCTTCACAATGAAATAAGAAAACCTCAAAGATGCTGCGAAACTTTGCAGACGATGTGCGGTTCGCCGCATTATGTAGGGCAAAAAGATTGTTCCGGTTCACACTCGTTAGACATTTCAGGGGTCACATGAAGAATTGTCACCCCAGAACGCCCACATGAAGAATCGTCACCCCATGACAACCCACCTGAAGAACTGTCACCCCAGTACGCCGAATATCAACAGTGGAATAAAGATTAGGTTAAGTTAGGTTAGGTTAGGTTGAATGAGGGTTATGCTTATTGCCATCAACTTGTACAATCGAAGAACCGTAAACCCAGGATGGCCCAAATGAAGAATTGTCACCCTCGGATAACCCACATGAAGAATTGTCACCCTGTCGAAGTCTGGGGTGATGATTCTTCATTTGATCCCATTTCAGAAACCTTCATGCAGTTCAATACAACGGAATCAAATTGTTTCTCTTATTTAGCTGTTCCCTAAGGAACTCAAAGTAGAATAAACAGAAATGTGATTTAGCTCACATTCACTAAACATCTTATAAATCTTCATGCAATTTACAGGAACGGAAATGAAAGTTCTTGAAGTGGGGTGGTGGGGGGGGGCGAGGAACTGAGTGAAAATACTCATCAATCGAAAAGTCACCCTTTTTGGAGGCTGAGTCTATGTAGAGCCTTGTGGCAGACATACAGCACACACGAACACACCCGACACAGAATAGTCTAACCCGGATATAATCAATTCCTGAACAAAGACCAATGGAGCGCTCTCCAGAAAGGCTGGAAGTTCGAGTGTTCGAACACACAGAAGACCCCCACGAACTTCCACGAAATTGTACAGTCAACTCTTGATGACCGATGTATTCTGAATACTGTTACTCGAGTTTCTGAATAGAGATCTATGAAGATCTTATGTCATCATAGGCGACAACCTCCAAATAAGGACCTTACAAAACAACAAAAATCCACCCAAAATACAAGAATATAATGAATTATATCAGCAACCTTACTTGAACCTTTTCATATGGTGATGCAGTTTGTATACTTTTTTTCTGACTAAGAACAGGTCTGTATCATGCAACTCAAAGTATTATCCCACTGGGCTAAAATAGCCCAGTGTGATAGCCCTTTTATTGGTGAGCTTGTGTAGATAGAGAGTTTTCAAGCCCGCCTCCTCAGCTTCATAACACAGCCTATTTTTAATCAGAACAAAATATACAAAGTACGTCACCAAGTTGAAGGGTTTATCATCGTGACTGTCTTCAAAGAATGGATCAAACAGATCCTTGAGGACTCACCGTTTTCTGGTTGTGGTCGGTGTCGTTACATTAATTATCACTTGGAGGTCTTAGTCTTTCATAAAAAGTGTTCTTCATTCCTTCCGAACGCTTACCTGCAAACAAAAAAGAAAAATTACTAAATTGATAAGCAATAACTACATCACATAATTCCTACATATCTAAAAAATATACATCGTCTGTATCAATGACATAACATAGACCATGATAATGAAAAATATAAACAAGAATAGTGATCATAATTTCATAGTAAATATTGATTTCATATACCTATTGAGAAAGATGATAATCAAAGGTAATTCAGGATCTTAAAGTATAGTTCTATTATTCATGTTATAGTAAAACAATTACCTAAAAAAGACACCACATATGATATATTGTGCAAATCACTTAATCCGTAATAATTGCAACTCCATAGTTACTTCAGTAACAATCAACTCAATAGAACTAAGTGCCCATTCTAATGACTGATCTTATGTATCTTAGAGGGACTTCTGGTTTTTTAAAGGATTAAAATCCATCTCGATTAACAAATTTTAAATAGAATTTCTACTTAAAGAATTTTGTTCTGCCAACCGCTAGAACATTCTATTCAGTTTTGACGAAAGAGATAAAAGATTAACATAATTTGACTCGCGATAAATCCACGTAGGTTGAAATACTCGGCATACATCCAGAGGAACAAAAGAATAACTACAAAGGCTTGTTTTGAGCGTGAGACACTAATCCTCTGGAAGAAGATTAGATGAGCTATTTTTGCCCATATCGGAGATGAGCCTGCGGAGACATGAAGTAAACGAAGTTTCCTTGGGTCACGATAAAGTCGAATTTAATGTATGTTGTAACAAAGGATATATTTCATCAAACACACCAGACTAGTTACTAATAAGGAAAGACATCTTCTATCCTATTACTGATGTAAAGGTTTTGTAAAACAATTACATAATATGTACTATATCTCTGGATGTACACTCCTTCACTGCTATCGATGCCGCCAAGCAATTTTATTCATTTGAGGGGGAAAAAACCGAGCAGTGAATGCTTCAAGAGAGTGGTAATTACAGGGATATTGGAAACTATCCATTATACACTACATACCACAGAATCAAACCCGGGCCTTTGACATGCAAATAAAATTGTTGAATATGAAAATAGATTGTATGAAATATCCGGAGAAGGTACTCTATAGTTTTCAATTATTTAACCTCTTAACTGGAACTGACAATTTATATACATACATACATACTTACATACATATATATATATATATATATATATATATATATATATATACATACATATATATATATGTATATATATATTAGTTCTGGTAGCCACCAGGCAATTTCATTCAGTCAAGGAAATCTCCCTGTGCAGTTAAAGAGTTAAGACTAGCCTAAAACTAATCCCATTCTATCTCTAATCTCTGTTAGGCATCCCTCTCTCCAACAATAATGCTTGCCTCCAACCAAATTGGATTTGCTAACTAATGCGCTTTGGTAACTTCACCCTCTCTGATGGTCGGAGTAATTTTCCTTCCCCGATCCAAGACCGCCAACTCTTGGACAAGCAACCATCGACCACCATTAAGCCTTTCCAAAAATACAGCCACGCTTGGACCCTTTGATTAACATCCCATCAACTTGAACGGCTTTGCCAAGACCTACTTTGTCATTCTGAAGTTTCAGTTATAGTTGTGTAAAAATATTCTGGGTGTCTCCCCCTCCCCCAAAAAAATATCAATTCATAAAACCTTCCTGTATCAAACCACACAGACGTCCACACGTCCACACACGCACACATGCACAAACATACAAAGTTACGCACATGCACATATACTCACGCGCATGCACATGTACACGCTTAGACACATACAGAGTCGTCATTATGCTAATGATGTTGTTGCTAATGCGTGTTATCACTGTTGCTGCCGTTATTGATCCTACGACTTGCGTTGTTGTTCTTATCATATCATTGTATTTGAACCAGCTGCTGCTGCTAATGGTTGCCCAGAGACAGCTGGTCGCCGTCAAGGACGCCGCCATTACTAAGGCTCCAGCTATGCTTCAAAGAATTTTTTTCTTTATTATTCTAGTAACCTCAGGTTAGACAGTAGCCCTCTACTCCACTAATTAACCTTCACTATAACAATACTCTTTTTTAGACTATATTTTAGTTAATATAAGAGAATTTCATGAAGGTATGGGGCGGACTCGGGTCAATATTGGGTCCCCTTTCAAGAAGAGAAAGAGGAGGAGGTTGAAGAAAAGGAGAAGGAGAAGAAGGAGAAGGAGGAGGAGGAGGAGGAGGGGAGGAGGAGGGGAGAAGGAGGAGGAGAAGGAGGAGAAGGATGAGGAGGAAGAGGGAATGAAGAGGGGAGGAGGAGGAGAAGGAGGAGGAGGAAGAGGGGAGGAGGAGGAGAAGGATGAGGAGGAAGAGGGGAGGAGGAGGGGGAGGAGGAGGAGGAGGAGGAGGAGGAGGAAGAGGAGAAGAAGGAGGAGGAGGAGGAAAAGGATGAGAAGAAAGATGAGGAGGAAGAGGTGGAGGAGGAGGAAGAGGAGGAGGAGGAGGAGGAGGAGGAGGAGGAGGAGGAGGAGGAGGAGGAGGAGGAGGAGGAGGAGAAGGAGGAGGAGAAGGAGGAGGAGAAGGAGAAGAAGAAGAAAAAGAAGAAGAAAAGAGAAGAAGAAAAAGAAGATGATGATTTTTTCAATGGGTAAGATAAATTCTAGTTTAAATAAAAAAAAAAAAAAGGCCGTCAGGAAACTTTCGTTCCATAACTAGATAAAAAGATAATAATAATATTAATAAAGAACAAACAAATGAATAAGTAAATAGGTAAATACATGAATTTATGAATGAATTAAGAATAGATTGATAAACTCATAACTTCCTTTTAACTTTAATTGGTATCCAGTGAGACAATATAAAAGAAGACATAATTGAAGAAGCTGTCGTCACCAGTGACGTCAGAGGCAGCGGATCTGCCGTTATCGGTGACGTCAGTACTGGATATGACCAGTTTGGTGAACCCAAAAGGGATTGACGATGAGGTCACTCTGGATAAAGCCCTTCCAGAACACAGTCTTTCGCTTCGGAGACTACAAAGGCTCTCGCTACGAGTCCCTGGGTCCACTCCCGTTCAGGGTTGAGACGAAGCAAATAACCAGTCCATCCCAACATTTTCCAATTTGATATTCAGGTCTGGAATAGACGATTCCAGCCCATTCCAGATCACCACTCTTTACGGAAATGTAGCTCGTGCAAGCGCCCAACCGACGGACAACTTTGAGAGATCCAGTACCCTCTTCGACGTCCGTCCCTTAAGACCACGATTGGTTCACTACACGCTCTCACACGCACACGCACACACGCACGCACACGCCCACACACACACACACACACACACACACACACACACACACACACACACACACACACACTCATGCAAGACTATGTTCTTTTCACGCTAATGAGATGACCTGTCTATTTCTTCACATTGCCTCAAGCAATCCCTCATCAACACAAACATCGAAAAGAAAGAAATTATCTCCCCACGTAATATCCTCACTCCAGGCCCCAAGGAAGCTCTCCCACAGCCGCCCACGGCCGAAATCTAATTCGTCCCGGTTCGGCTGTGTCTGGAGACGATGATACTGCGCTCAATTAGATTAAAGCTCCTATAATCAGATATTTTGTCCTTCTTCTTACACTGATACACCTCCTGGGAGGAGGCCCTCTATTGACTGGGAGTAGGGTGTGGAGTGGGAGGTGGGAACCCTACAGGCTGCAAGTGGTTTCTTGTGAGATGAGACAAAAAGGAGGGCGACTTCGGGAAAGGAATTTGTAGATGGTTCGTTGGTGCCGAACAATGGCAACTATTTGGAAGCGAAGGACGAATCTCTAGGGGCAGAAAAAAGAGAGAAAAGAAGGAAAGGACAGAGCCAAATAACCATATAACACCGCACTAGAGCAGTGGTTCCCGAAATGTCTGTTTACAAATTCCTTACTTGTGCAACAAACATTCTGCACCAACAAATAAAATCATCCGGCATCTACGAAATGCTTTTGGTTGTTGGAAAGTTGAGTCTCAACATAGCGAGGCATTGCAACATAGTGATGTTTACCAGAATGTAAAAGAAATATAGAAATAGAGAAGGAATGATAGAAAAAAAGAACGTTTACGAGATCGTCTATCTACGTTTGCTTAGTCCTACAGCCTCTGATCCAGAAGCATCCTTTATTGATTTTCTTCATGATGACGTCAGCCGATTTGACGCTGCTGAGGTTCCGTTCCAGACAAGCTAGAGTCAAAAAGTGAAGACACATGTGGGAGAACGATATAATGGAATACGAAATAAATGGCGCAAGACTTTGTTTGGCAGACTTAGAGTGTTGACATTGGTATACAAATATAATACCTCTTCCAGGCATTTAGTCAAGCAGAATCGCCGTCAAAATAATATGGACCCTCCTCTGTTTATGGACACACAAACCCTGAATACTTCTTTTTACACACTGCAATTTCGTTTAACACCGCACAACAAAGAACACACACATACATATGCCAAAGGCCATATACCGATTACTAGGGAAGTGGCCAAAAATCAAACCCATAAAATCCACTCCTACCCATTCCATCCCCACATACTCCATCCCCACTCAACACCCCTCCCCCACCCACTTATCTTTGCTCCTCCTGGATGACGGGTCATCCCTGCATCTCGCCCACTGCCCTGGGTCAGAAGCAATGTAGCAAGATACAGCACATACACAGCAGGGCCACTTCATTTAATCGGAGACCCCCCCCTTCTCTATCCCCTCATGCAGAAAAAGAGAAGACGGGGAGAAATCCCTTTGGGCTGCGTCAAAATATCATTCACACATACTGCTTTCCCCCATCCCCCCCCTACTTCCCTCCATGCATCAGAGCATCATCCATACACAGCCATTCTCCATTCACCCCTATCTTATCTTCTCTCCTTCTTCAACAGACATTACCCTCTTTCCCAATGCCCCTTTTACCCCATCCATCTCATCAATGGTCGCCCCCTCATGTTCACTCCTTCCACCTCTGCCTTCCACACCTATTTTACTAGTCTTTCTTCACTCATTCTTTCCATGTGTCCAAACCATACCCATACTCTTTCATCCACCTTATCTCTCAACTCCCTTTCCACCTTCGTTCTCCTCCTCATCTCCTCGTTTCTCACTCAATACAACCTAGTAACCCCTTTCATACTTCTCAGGCACCTCATCTCAAACACATTCAAATTCCTCCTCTCTTCCTCTTTTATGTTCCATGTTTCTGCCCCATAAAGTGCTGTCGGCACAATCGCATCTTCATACAATCTCCTCTTTGCATTCATTTCCAAATGCCTATTATTACACTTTTTAATTCCCCAAGGCATTTACTTGCTTCTCTCCACCTCCACTCCTCCCTTTCCCGCCACATTCGCACCCAAGTATCTGAAGCTATCCACTTCCTCCAGTCTCTCTCCCTTAATATTCACTTCCAATATGCTTCCATCCTCTCCCCTTGTACATCTCATCCCTTTACTTTTACCCACACTTATTTTCCATTTTCTTCTTTCACACACCTTCCCAAACTCTATCACTAACTTCCTTAATCCCTCCTCTGATCCTTCCACAAGCGCAGTGTCGTCATACAAACAACAACTGGTTTATCTCCCAAAATTCTCTATTTTCTTTAACCATCTCCAATCCCCGACCCGTTACCCTTGCGTTCACCTCTTGCACTACCATACCCATGTATAAATTGTACAACCAAGGCGACCTAACACATCTCAGGCAAAGTCCTACCTTTACCTCAAACCACTCACTCTGTCCATTTCTAATTCTAACACAGACTCTACTGCTCTCGTAAAAACTCTTGGCTGCTCTTAACAGCTTTCCTACTATCTTATATATCTGTAATACCTCCCACAGTGCCTTCCTATCTACCCTGCCATAAGCCTTTTTCAAATCCATAATGGCCCAAAAAACATCCTTACCTTAAGCTTTCTCACATATCTGCCTTACCACAAAAATCTGATCTACGCAACCCCTACCTGTCCTAAACCCACACTATTCTTCACCAATCCCTCTGTTCCTCTCCTAATCTTCTAGATCAAAAACTTCCCGTAAGCCTTCCCAACTACACTCAACAAACTGATCCATCTGAAACTACTACACTCACACTTGTCCCTTTTTCCCTTGTAAAGTGGAACTATTCAGGCACTCCTCCAGTCCTCCGGCAGTCTACCCTCTTTTAGACAAACATTAAGCAGCCTCACCATCCTGTAACTTCGCATGACACCCATCCAACTCAGGTGCCTTACCTGCTCTCATAATTTTAATAACTGCTTTCACCTATTTTTTCTTTATTTCTACTCCCTTTTCCTCACTCATCACGGTCATTTTCTTAGCGCTTCCCACTGCAACTACCTTTCCCTCCCTATCCTCCTTCACATTTAGTAACTCCCTAAAATACTCTGCCCATCTTCCTCTTACTGCCTTCTCTTCCATTATCATCTCTACATCTGTACCTTTTACCTTTTCTTTACTTAATCCACCTCCTCTTCCGTCTGGGGCATTGGCTGCATGTTATTGTGGGGTTAAAAGCAGCTCAGTAGCATGCAGCTGATACTTTAGGGATCATATGGGGCGCTCCTACGGACCAGAGCCACACATCATTTTGTCTGTAATAGAGGAAACCTCTATTCATAGGAAAATGATAACTGTCCCTCCGTTATGCTGTCCCCTTACTCTTGGTACTGTCCTGTACCACTTCTCTGAATGTTCATTTCCTTTTTTCGCTGAACACTGTGTTGGGGGAGAAGAATACTGCCACCAAGTGCTCCACTTGAGCCGTGAAAGGCTACAAAAACGGGGATGGGAGTAGGATTAGGCATCCTTCTCTCTTTAGCCCTAAAGGGGACATTCCTAAAAAATGAAAAAAAAAAGAAAAAAAAAAGAATTTTGGTGGGGACTATTCAAGTTTGCACAACAGTATATGGCTTATCACCCTGTAAATGGTTATTAAGAAAAATAAAAGTGTGATTGAAACATTCGTGACAGTAGTACCTTACCACTCAGTCGACATCGAAGTTTCAAAATTAACCTTCCATCAGACTACTTTTTTTTTATTACAGCAAAGGTGTTAGAAATAATTATGTATATACATATATATATATATATATATATATATATATATATACATATACATACATATATATATATACATATACATATATATATATATATACATATATATATATATATACATATATATATATATATATATATTCTCTGTTAAGATATGAAGCTGAATGCCTTGTACTTCAGTCCATCTCCTTTCAACTCTCTCCAACACTCCTTTTCTCACCCTTCCTTCTTCTTCTCTCCTCATAACCTCTGCAGACGTTCTCCCTCCTCACTCCTTCCTCCTCCCTCCTCACTCCTCGATCCACCTTGGATCTCCTGGTCACTTAGAGTGACCTCTAAAAATTGAATTCAAAACTGGAAATTAAAACTCTCCGTTTTCTTTTAATAAACATCATTTTGCTATTCCCGTCTCTGCCTCCAACGCTTCCCCTCTCGCCCACTACATTCCCTCCAGCTCATCCCGTTCCTCTGCTTTGCTTTCCGGCATTTCCCCGTCGGTAGGCAGGACCTGAGCGCCTTCTGGCTTGAGCACACCGACTCAACGGCGCCGTGGTAAAAGTCTTTCTCTGTGACACGGAGACACCACTGGGGGTTGGGGTTTAGCTTTGGTGTTCCTTTTCCGCGTTTCATAGCGTGGCTGGACTGTTTCTTTGACACCACCACAATCACCACCACTGTAACCACCACCACTCTCAACATCATCTACTTTACTATCACAACCCCCGTCACCACCAACTTCACCACCCCAACCCTCACCATCACCAGCCGCACTCACCATCATCATCTCCATTGTCACCATCACCACCACTATCACCCATCCTAGTACTATGAGTATCATTCCCCAATTACTACCATCATTCCTACTACGCCTATCATCCCTCCACCTTTATCACGACCATATCCACCACCATATCATCATCATCGCCCTCTGGCGCATCCAGTCCGCTTCTTTTGTTGGATCCCCTTCAACTGCGATGCTTGCTATCAGACTTTCCTACTTCTTTGCTCTACCATCTCTCTACTCCTCTTCCTCCTCCTCCTCCTCCATCACTTCCTCTTCCTCCTCCACACCTTCGAATTCTTCATCCTCTTCATCCATCTCTTCTTCCTCTTCTACCTCTTCCTTCGCCTCCTCCACCTCTTCCTTTTCTTCATTCACTTTTTCGAAATCTTAATATTCCTCCTCCTCCTCTTCATTTCCTTCCTTCTCCTTCTCTTTGTCTTCCTTGACTTCTTACATCCCTTCCTCCACCTCTTCCTTTTCCTCTTCCTCTTTTAATTCTTTGAACTCTCATTACTCCTCCTCTTCCTCCTCCTTTTCTCCTCCTCCTTTTTCTCCGTCTCCTTCTCCCACTTTTCATGCACAGGTTTTCGCCTTACGGTTCCCGCCATGCACTCCTCAAGTGCTGCATGAAAGTGGGCCTCACTTGCCTACCCAGGTCCAAGGAAAGAGGAGGAGGAGGAGGAGGAGGAGGAGGAGGAGGAGGAGGAGGAGGAGGAGGAGGAGGAGGAGGAGGAGGAGGAGGGGTACTGGAGGAGGGGCAACAGCGGCAATGGCGACGGTGGGAAGATCACAGAATGAGAAGAACCGAACCCGACAGCGAGGTGGGGGAACCTGGTGGAAGGAAGTTTGGAGGAGAAGGAGGAGGAGGAGGAGGAGGAGGAGGAGGAGGAGAAGGAGGAGGAGGAGAAGGAGGAGGAGGAGGAGGAGGACAAGGATGCGGAGGAGGTTGAGGAGAGGAAGACAAAGAGAAAAGAAGAGGATGAGACGAGGAGACGAGGAGAGAAGAGGAGGAGAAAAGGAAAGAAGGAGAGGAGAGGAGAGGAGAGGAGAGGAGAGGAGAGGAGAGGAGAGGAGAAAAGAATAGAGAAGGAGACATGGAGGAGAAGAGAGGAGTGGAAGAGAATAGTAGTTAAGAGAGTGATAGTTAAGAAAGAGGAGAGGAAGGAGATTATGAGTTAGAAGCGAAGGCGGAAGAGGAGATAGATAACAATTAAGAAAGGAAAAAGAAGATGGAAAATCTTAAAGATAGAGAGAATAAAGAACGTGAAAAAAAATAATAATACGATATTCATGAAGAATGTGTCAACAAACAAGAATATGAATGACACAGAGAAAAGAGAGAGAAAGAGAGCGACAGAGATAGCGACAGAAAGACAGACAGAGAATGAGAGGGAGAGGGAGAGGGAGAGGGAGGGAGGGAGAGAGAGAGAGAGAGAGAGAGAGAGAGAGAGAGAGAGAGAGAGAGAGAGAGAGAGAGAGAGAGAGAGAGAGAGAGAGAGAGAGAGAGAGAGAGAGAGAGAGGGGGGGGGAGGAAAGGAGAAAGGGGGGGAGGAAAGGAGAGAGGGAGATAGGAAAGAAAAGGGTAAATTAAGGAAAGTGAAAAAGGGAGGAGGAATGAAGGAAAGGAAAGAGTGTGCGAAGGAAAAAAAGGGTGGACCTGGAGGGGAAAGGTTTGGAAGAGAAGAGAAGGGAAACGAAGACAAAGGAAGGGAAGCAAAGCGAGAAGAAAGGAAAGGGGATGGAAAAGAAGAAAAGAGAAAAGAATGAAAGGAGAGGGAAAGGGAGGGAAGGGGAAGGGAAGGAAAAGAAAAGGAAGGGAAAGGAAAGGTAAAAAGGGAAGGAAAGGGAAGGGAGAGAGTGGAAAAGGAAGGGAAGGGAAAGGAAGGGAAGGAAAAGGAAGGGAAGGGAAGGGAAGGGAAAGGAAGGGAAGGAAAAGGAAGGGAAGGGAAAGGAAGGGAAGGAAAAGGAAGGGAAGGGAAGGGAAAGGAAGGGAAGGAAAAGGAAGGGAAGGAAGGAGAAGGGGAGAGAAGGGGAGGGAAGCGAAGGGAATGGAATGGAAGGTAAGGTAAAAGATAAGAAAAAGGAAGGAAACAGCATTGGATCAAGAAAGGTTAGAGGGACGAAAAGAAATGAAAAATTGTAGAGGAGAAACGAGTGGAAGAGAGAGGCAGGGCGAGCTGTAGTGAAGAGAGCGAGTGATAAAGAGCGAAAAAGAGAGTCAAGGATGTGGGGGGGGGTGGATGG
>NC_134812.1:35444597-35447097 GCF_046742065.1 Oratosquilla oratoria
GAGGAAGACGAGGACGAAGAGGAAGAGGCAAAGGACGAGGACAAAGAGAGAGAAGAGGACGTGGTGTAAGAAGAGGAAGATAAAAAGAACGAGAAAGATAAAGGAAAGAGGACGTCAGCCGGAAGAGAATGGGAAGAATTCACGGCATGGGGGCTTAATGTGTGGAGTTTGGAGTGATGAATATATAACGGTGGAGCCTGAGGCCTCTCGGGTGCGAGATCCCAATCCATGTGAGAGTGGCATCGTCTTATATATTCATTCTCTCTGTCACAGAGTTAAATTATTCGGGTGAGGGTAGCCGGTTCACTACCTAATTAGTTAACTATTTCAGCCCGTCAGCTATTAACCAAATGATTGCAATCTTTTAGTGTCAGTTGTGATATAATATGAAAATCATTGCTGACTCATGGAGCCATCAGCTACATGAATAGAATCGTTTGGTTAGAAAAAAACAACAACACAACAGCGAGTAGATCTCAACATCCCTACAATAAGAAGAGCGAGAGACAGAAGACTTCTCTTGAGTCGTGTATGGCAATGAAATTTTCGAGTTTCCTTCAGTTTGGTGACGCAATTTTAGACTTTTGGTTTGGTTTAAGAGTGACAATTCTTTGGAGGTCAGAGGTCGACCTACGGCTTGAAGTCAACTTCCACCGATCGAACCCTTTTCAGGTCAATGTTTAGCTCCCAGAGAACTAAACATTGGCCGAGAGAAAAGAAGTCGCAAGATATGCGCCCGTGCCAAAGGGATTAGATACGTCAGAGAAAGGAGAAATAGTATGATGAAGATGATATTACATGCGTAAAGCAGGAAGTATGTTAAGAAGAAGAAGCAGCGGGGAAAGGGGGCAAGGAAGAGGGTAAAGAAAAGGGGATTAGGAAAACGTAGAGAAGGAGAAGGAGAAAAGAGGCGGGAGAGGGAGAAGGGAAAGGGAAAACTGGTGAGACGGAGGGTGAAGAAGTGGAATCGGAGGAAAGAATTGGGTGAGGGAAGAGGAAGAGAAAGGAGAAAGAGAAAAGAAATAAAGAATTGGGCGAAGGAAGGAGAACGGGAAGAGAAAGGAGACGAAGAGGAACTGTAGGTTTATGGAACATAATGAAAAAGGAGCTGGGGACCTTCAAAGTGACGAGGAACAAGTGAAGAGGTACAAATGAAGAGCTCAAGAGCGGTCAAGGTGGAAAGAGAGAAAAAGAAAAGAGGGAGACAGAGCCGGCGAATATGGCGCATAATATAGTGTGACAGGTCCAGGATGACGACGAAAAGGCTACTTGAGAGTATGAGGGCGAGAGATGGTGAGAGGGTGAAGGATGAAGGGTGAGGGGTGAAGGATGAGGGGCGAGGGCTAAGGGGTAAGGATTGAGGGTGGGGATGGGGTGGTTGTCTGGTGAAGGTACGATCAGGATACGATCAGGGGTCGAAGGTGATTACGAGGATGAATGTGAGGATGAGGGTGGATGTGAAAATTTGAGTAAGGATAAGGGTAAGGATGAGGGTGTGACTGTGAGTCATTACGGTGCTGGAGAAACTGGGTAAGGGTAAGGGTTAGGGTAGATATGATGATAGTGGGTAAGGGCGAATGAGGGTGAGGGTGAGGGTGAGGGTGAGGGTGAGAGTGAGGGTGAGGTTGAGGGGAAGGGCGAAGGGGGTTGAAGGTTTTAGAATACCAAAATTGAGTTCCGAATATAACGAAAGCGAGAAGAGAAGAACTTAGACACTAAACGTAAAACTTAATGTTGGAGTCATAGTGGCTTTGGTGAAGTAAAATATGAGGGACAAGGGGGGGGGGAGTGAGAGTGAGACTGAAAATGAGAGTGATGCTGAGAGCGAGAGTGTGTCCGCGGATGCAACGGAGCTTGAGACATCTCGAAGCAGAGCGGTAGCAGCTGGCGCCACCGAGGCGGCGGTCCAGGGAACCACAATAGAGAAATCATCCAGCAAAACACGATACCAGCCAAGAAAAACACGTTAAAACCAAGTGCAAACAATGGGATACAGCGACCCAAAGGGAGAGTGTGTTTGTGTGTGTGTGTGTGTGTGTGTGTGTGTGTGTGTGTGTGTGTGTGTGTGTGTGTGTGTGTGTGTGTGTGTGTGTGTGTGATAGTTAAAACAAAAGAATAATGAATGACAATAAAGAAAATGGGAGGACATGGAAATTTTCTTATCTTCGGCGCCATACTTCCCTCGGCGTCGCCAAAGGTCCGGACGACCAGTGATAAACTCTGGAGCCGTCCAACCGACCTTACGTAAAGTCAAGGACTTCCCTAATCAAATTAACTCTGGAGCTATGCTTTATGGCTTACGTTCTGACTCTGGTTGTCTCCAGACGATTTTATCTAACGGAATGAAACTCCTTCGACTAGCCCTGTAGCTGAGGTTCATGTCTGTAATCATTTTAACTGCCATCAGGAGATTTCAATCATCTGAAAGGAGCCCGGCCCCTCGGCGGCGGCAGAGTTGATCAGGATATAAGACACCATTGCTTAGCTAAATTACGAAAAT
>NC_134812.1:35452097-35457097 GCF_046742065.1 Oratosquilla oratoria
TCTGTTCTTCCCGAGACTATGAGGGGGGAAGGTTACTCCAGCTGAATGAAATATGCTCATGGTAGCCGACTTAAACATCTGAATGATAATGTGATGGAAAAGTGTTAAGTCACTTGCTCCGATGCTCCACCGGCTCAGCAATTATTCAATCAATCAACCTCACTTTTGATCTCACATTTTTACTCTTCCTTTCTGTGTTTCTCTCCCTCTTTCTCTGTTTTTGTTTTTTCTTCGTCTCTTCTGGTCAGGTTTAGACGCTTGGTTTCCTCAGGGTCTGGTCTTGCCTCTCGGTCTTTTTCCATTGGTCTCTTTCTCTCTCTCAGGCACTTCAGGTCTTCGGTCTCACTGTGACATCTCAACTCCTGTGTCCATCAGGTACCTCATCTCTATGAATTTCCTCCTTAGCACCTTTTGCTTATCTCCGTCGTTCTCTTTCTCCTCCTACTACTTCAGATGTTTGGTCTCCATCAGTCTCTTCAGCTCTTTATGCAAAGGTATCCACCATTTTCCTCAGCTCTTGAAGGCCAGCTCTCTAGGACTTTCTTCCTTGGAAATAATTTCTTGGGTTGTTTCCCAAGCCGATGTTTCCTCTGGTGCTCCTTTGTGCCTTCGCCTTAAATTGTCTCTTCTTTAAACTTCTTTATTTTCTCCTCCTCTATGGTTTCCTTTCTTCCTAATCATTCTTTTCTCTTTTCTAGGCCTCCTATTTTTCACAATCACTCTTCCTCTTCCTCCTGTTCTTTTTACATTCTAAACATCCCATCTCTCCTTTTACTGTTGTTCTAATTTCTTTCCTCCCTCCTCTTTTTCTCCTCCTCGTCAGTAATCCTCAGTAATCCTTTCTCCTCCTCTAGCTTTTATATCTTCTTATCCCTCCATCTTCTCTATCTATTCTACCTCATCACCTACTAAACCTTCTCCCATTTCCCTTTTCGTTTTCTCCCTTAGCTCCGTCTTCCTCTTCTCCCTGCCCATCCTTAAGTTATCATGCCTCCTTTCTCCGCTTTGATCTCCCCTTTCTTGTTTTCCCTCGAGGAAACCCAGCTCCCTACCACCACGAACTACTCCGTGAACACTTTTCTCTTCACATTCATTCCCTTCTTTTCCCGATCCCTATCCCTCCTCTTCCTATGTTTACCTCTCCATCCTCTGTTTCTTTTTCCTTTTCCGATTATTCTTTTACTTCCGCATTTCCCCCCTCGAAGCAGTTCTTTTTAATCATTATGCTATGTTTGCCAGTCTATACGCTCTTGCAATAACTCTCTCCAGCCATCCTACCAATTTTCGATTTTTTCTCTTAAACACACACACACGTACACACACACACACACACACACACACACACACACACTCGTATACACAAATAAACACACATATACACAGACACATACACATATACATATACACATACATGTACATATACACACATACATATGCATACATACATGCACATCCACTTGCAGACGCACACATACACACACACACACACACACACACATTCTCACGCACACATATTCCTTCTCTACCAATATCTGTTCCTCCTTGTTTCATTTCACCAACATTCCTACTCCTTATTCTCTTCCACACAAATCTATAACCTCTCCTTTCAACGGTATCCGTCGACTACTGCTTCCATTCCGCTAATTTGAATAATTCTCTTTTTTCTTGGGGTTTTCGAAGCGGATATGTAATAATGCTGCAATTACATATTTTATTGTTATTGCTTTATGAGCATTATTTTGAGAATTAATCTTTTAAATGGGAACTACTGTGTATGTATGATGTGTCGAATACTCAATGAAAAATACATATTTGCACAATTCTGAAAAGTCACGGATCAGGTTTGAGTATCCGCTCTTGTACCTTTGGCCTACTTTCTTAGTCCTGGTTTATTTATTTATTTTTATTTTTCTATTTCATTCTTCTTCCTCCGTGGTTCCCCCTCGGCACCGAAGAGACGTAAGGATCATTTTCCCATTACTTTACATTTCCTTGCCATCCTTATAAACTCTCCGTGTTCTTCTTTTCTTTTCCTTTCCACCCCAAGTTTTCCCTTTCCTCATTCCTTTTTCTTATTTCTTCCTCGTACTTACGTTCGTCAGACCTTTTTTTTTCTATTCCTCTTAATTACTCTTCCCTTTCCCCTTCCTCTTCCCCTTCCCCTTCCCCGTCCCCCTTTCCTCCTTCCCACACCCCTCCCAGGAATCTGGCTTTTCGTCAATACACTTCAGTCAGTACCATGAATCCGCGATACGATTCATTAGTGAAGTAAATAATTAAATATTCTTATTGGAGACAATAATTAATTGTTCTTATGTCAATTTACCTGGATAAATAGCGCGGACCTTGTTTTATAGCTTAACAAGTGATGCAATTAGCCTAATTTGCACAAAATTAAACGCGGGGTACAAGGTGACCCCAGTTCGAAGGACATCAAAGTCAACATCTAAATTTTGGTTTTCCTTGATGGATCAAGAATATCCTACGGGTGGGTTATCCTCCGCCCTCCTTCTTCCTACATCTATATATTTCTCTCTCTCTCTCTCTCTCTCTCTCTCTCTCTCTCTCTCTCTCTCTCTCTCGTTTTTTTGTTCTTTCTCATTCTTTCTCTCGTTCTCCCTCTCTCATTATTCCTCTCTGGTTCTCTCTCTCACGTTCTCTTTCTCTTGTTCTTCCCCTCTCTCGTCCTCTCCCTCTCTCATTCTCCCTCTCTCTTGTTCTCCCCCTCTCGTTCTCCCCCTCTTGTTCTCCCCCTCTCGTTCTCCCCCTCTTGTTCTCCCCCTCTCGTCCTCTCCCTCTCTCATTCTCCCCCTCTCTCGTTCTCCCATCTCGTTCCCCCCCTCTCTTGTTCTCCCCCACTCTCTCTGTGTCTGATTCTTCAGTTAGTGATGTTTCTCTTCTTTCTCTCCTAACGGCAACACCTTATGGAAGCATCACCTACTCTTTTTCATTCTTTTCCATCACAGTCTTCCCCTCTACCTCTCTTCGAGTCTTCCTCTTCCTCCTCCTCTTCTTCCTTCTCCTCCTCTTTTTTATTCCCATCTCGAGTCCTCTCAAATCCCTTCTCCCTCTTCTCTCTCTCCTCCTCTGATCCTCATTGTCCTCCTCCTACTTCCCTTCTTCCTCCTCTTCTCTCCCTCTCGAGCCCTCTCCTCTCCTCTTCCTCTTCTTTTGACCTCCACTTCACTTCCCTCACTCACATACTCGCCTCATTTGAAAGCCAAGATTCTTCTCTTCCTCTTCCATTTCCTCCGCTTCTTCCTCCTCCTCCTCCTCATTTTCCTACTCCTCCTCTCCTTCTTCCTCCTACTCATTTTCTTCCTCCTTCTACTCCTCTTCCCCCCCTCCCCTTGTCTTTCGCCTTTTCTTTCTGTCTCTTTCCTTTCCAGACTCTTCTCACTCCTCTTTCATTCCTGCTCTCCCTCTCTTTTCCCGCTCTTTTTTTTTTACCTCTCCTTGCTTTCATTTACTTTCCTGTCTTTTCACTTCTCGCTATTTCTCCTTTTCTGTTTAACCTTTCTCAATTTCTACCTCCCTTTATTCTCCTCCTCCTTCTCCTCCTGTTCTTCCTCCTCCCTTCTCCTCCTCCTCCCTCTTCCATTTTCCTTTTGTTCAATGTTTATTCCTGCTTCTTCTCTCCCCTCTTGTTCTCCAGCGTCTTTATTCTCTGCATTCTTCATGTGATTTCCTCATGACAGTCGTCGCCTCTTTCTTCTTCTTCTGCTCTTTCTTTTCTTTCATTGCTTAGAGGGGGAAGAGTGGCGTTCTAGCGGTTAGGGTGGTCGACTGTCTTCTGAGGTTTGCGGGTTTGAGTTCTATGGTGGTGGATGGGCTTTCGCTCCCACAGGCGATTCTTTCAGATGCAAAAGTAGAGGTTTTTTTCTTTTATGTTCTTTTTCTGGTCCAGTTCATTTTCTCTCAACTTCTCCTACTCCTTTTCCTCCACATCATCTGCCTCCTATTTTTCCTCCTTCTTCTATTCCTTTTCTTCCTCTTCCTACTCCTCTTCTTCACTTCTTCTTCCTCTTTTCATTTCTGTTCTCATGATCTACATTTTCCTCTCTCTCTCTCTCTCTCTCCTCCCCTTATCATTCTTCTCTCTCCTCTTCCTATTCCTCTCTCTTACTCCTTTTCCTTCCTCTTTTCTCTTCCGTTCTTTTTTTCTCTTTTCTCCTGCAATCTACTCCCATCCTCTTATCCCTTCCATCTCTCTCTTCCTCGTTCCCCTTCTCACCTCCTAATTCCTCACCCCACTCCCCTCCTTTCATCCCCTTTCTACTCCTCTTTCGGTCCTTCGTAAAGAGGACTCCGCCAAAGGGCGCTCTGACGAAGTCTCTCCTCCACCGGCTTCCTGGGGGCGAAGAGGCACGTCCAGGGTTCCTCAGTCTCCCTCCCACCTCTCCCCCCGCCCTCTCCCTTCTCCACTCTCAGTCACGTAGACCCAACCCTCCCTCACACGCTACCTGGTCGGGGAGGAGGTTTTTCTGACAGGTGTCTTCTTCCTCACCAAACACTTTCGCCATCGTCGCCCTCGGAGCGATGGAGCAAGGAGGGTCTCTGCTCCCCTAATGTTCCTTTGCAGGCCCAGTGATATCAGATGGAAGACAGATGTGGAGAGAGTGAGTGAGTGAAAGAGTGAGAGACGGAGGGAGTGAGGGATTGAAGGAGTGGAATGAGTGAGTGAGTGAGGGAACGAGGGAATGAGAGAATGATGGAATGAAGGAGTGAAGGAGAGGGGGAGTGAAGGAATGAAGGAGTGGGGAAGAGAGGGAGGGAAGAGAAGGAGGGAGGAGAGGGAGAAGGGAAGGGAGGGAATTAGGGAGAAACGAAGTGATGAAGAGAATGAAGGAGAGTGAGTGAGGGGGAGATAGAGAGATAGATAAGAGAACAGAAAGAGGAGAGAGAGAGAGAGAGAGAGAGAGAGAGAGAGAGAGAGAGAGAGAGAGAGAGAGAGAGAGAGAGAGAGAGAGAGAGAGAGAGAGAGAGAGAGAGAGAGAGAG
>NC_134812.1:35472097-35482097 GCF_046742065.1 Oratosquilla oratoria
TACACGATTAACTGGGCTACAACTCTCTAGGGTAAGGCCATTGCTGCAAACTGGGAAACGGGGAGAGTGGTAAGGTTGTAGAAGCGAGAGTGTTAGAGAAATAGAAATATAGAAAGATAGATAGATAGATAGATAGATAGATAGATAGGTACAGAGATAGATACATAGATAAGTGAATAGATACACAGGGAGATAGATATATAGATACACATATAGATAGACAGATAGAGAAATATATTGATAGATCGACAGGTCAATCGATATATATATATATATATACATATATATATATATATATATATATATATATATATATATATATATATAGGTATAGATAGATAGATAGATAGATGGATAGACAGATAGAGAGAAAGCCTGGATTAAAGAGCTACAGTATGAAGGACAAGACAGAAATGAGGTTGAGGATGGTAATGGACATGGAGAATGAAGCGTTGTTGAGGCATATTCCATTTAAGATCCCGACGAGTCTCTTATTTTTATTTATTCTTTATTTGTTTATTTCCTTTTATCGAAACCGGTTACCCACTCTCCATCCGCCCACCTTTCCTGTCTCCACAACGTGTATTGTCTCACGCAGAACCTTTCCTCTGTCTCCAGTTTCCAAAATGGGAAGGAACTAAGCATCCAACAGACACTCACAAGGACACAACAGATCACTCAAATGTACATTCTGCACCTAAGCCACGCCCCCATCCTCAACCCATGAGTAAAATCATTGCTGGGCTTCGGACTGGAAGCATATTATTGGTTGATAGATGGTGGGAAGTTTTAGCGTATCAAAACTGTTCCAGCTACCAATCACAAACTCTTACGGGGGCGTGGCTTGCCCGTCAGGACAATTTGCACTTTTACAAGAATTCCTGATTCCGTGATCCTAAGATATCACTATTAATATATTTGTGATAAAATTTACTTTTCTATGAAAAATATTGTAAATACTTAAATACTTATATATAAACTTACGGGAGAGCATTTATAAGCTATTGCTTCCGCTCTCTCCATTTTCAACAAATTAATGTTTATATGTATGTATATATGTGCATCTTCAACATGAAAATGTAATGTGTAATATTATGTTGAATAAATTGTCAAATTGAAATTGAAATTGAAATATAAACAAAGAAGAGCCAAAGGTTAAAAACAACACAAAAACATGAGGCTCTCGTACCATTGCTCCGCTGAGGACGACCTTCGCATACCCAGCCAGCCTCGCCAGGGGCACTTCTCGAGGTCAAAGAAGTCGATAAAACTTCGTAGGAATGCAAGCACTTATCCACAATGACTTGTTCGAGGATGAGCGCGCATCTTCTAGAACACTCGCTCTTTTGTGTACAAAGACAGGTGCACAGTCGCAGGCAAGAATTACTGATGTAATACACACTCACACACATATCTACATATACATACATACATATATATATATATATATATATATATTATATATATATATATATATGACGTAAGTGGAGTAGGAAACACAGGAGTCTTAGTCTGAGTTTACTCTAGACTACTTTCGCAGGTGTGCTTTTTCATTCCTTTGAGAAAGCATACCTGCGAAACTAGTCAGGAGTAAACTTAGACTGAGAATGCTCTGTTTCCTACTCCACTTACGTCAACCTGTCAGAATGTCTCTCTCTCTCTCTCTCTCTCTCTACAAACACACACACACACACACACACACACACACACACACACACACACACACACACACACACACACACACACACACACACACACACATTATATATATATATATATATATATATATATATATATATATACATACATATGTATGTATGTGTGTTTCTATGCATTTGTGTGACAAAAATTCCTTTAGAATAGGTCACTTCTCAAACAAAGCTTTGTATTTACAGTGTCAGTACTTGTACAGTCTTCATTTGCTTGTAGCCCCAATTAGAGGGCCCCCTTGCTGAGCCCCTCTGTCCTGTCATATCTCTCCAGTTTTTGTTATTACCTACATTAACCACCTTTTCTCGCAAGTACTTGCTGTTTTATTGTGTTGCTTTATTCAGGTAAATGATATGTCTTCATTTGTCTGGATAGAAAGGGTTAAAAGTGTCGATGTGAACACCCAATGTGTGGGACTAGAATTCATGAACTTGAGAACGCGAGCTAAGCAAGGTAGCCTGTAGATCATTAGAACACAAATATTTTCTTGAAAGTTAGTTTACTTTATCCAAGATGGGTCCTCTATTTCTTTTCTTTATTGTTATCATCTCCCCATTCTCCTTTCCTTCTATTCCCCTCTCCTCCCTCCACATCTTATTTCTCCTCACTCTAGCTTCGTTAATTAATCCTCCCTTGCTTAATTGTCTTTTATTCTATCTTCCTCGTCCCCACTCTTCCTTTATCCATTTTCTTTAACTTTCATCTAGTTCCTCTCACCTCTCCCCTTCATAACACCTCATCTCTTATTTCTTTCCCTCCCTACAGTAGTTCTCCTCACTCCTCTGTCTTCTCGCTTCTCTACCCTTTTAAGTCCCCATTTTCTTCTCTTTTATTTAATTTGTTTTTAACATTTCCTTCATTCCTTTTTATTCCATCAGTCATCCACCCGCTTAGCACCCTCCATTCTCCCCTCGTTTCTGTCCCTCCTTTTCCTATCCTTTGTTTTTGTCTTAAATTTTAGGAACACTTGTTTCTTTTTCTCTGGATATTTCCTCGCTTTTCTCGCCTTGGTAGATTTCTCTTCCATCTTCCCTTCCTTAGATTCCCCTTACTTTTAATGTTTCATTTTACTTCTTCCTCTTATTACGTCTCATTATTCCTCATCGCCATTTTCTTTCTCTTGTTACTTCTTAATGTTCCCCTCAACAATTTTCCTTGTCCCTCTTTCCCTTCTCGTACCCTTCCCAGTTTCTCACTACCCTTCATTTTCCCTTCCCCTGTTATTCATTTTCCTCCCTCCCTACTCCTCCTCTCCTATCCCTACTCCTCCTCCTCCTCCTAGGGATCTGGAAAGGTCCTCCCTTGCAGTAGAGTCTGCTGATCCTGAAACGCGATTCCTGGTCACGCATCGCTTTCCTTCTTTCTTCTGGAGACTCGTCGCGGACCGTCGTGCAATGAAAAGAACGAAGGGAAAGAGAAATTGGAAGGAAAGGTGGAGGATTTGCGGGGATGAAGGAAAAGGTAGAGGGAAGGGGAGCGTACAAGGGAACGGAAGTAAAGGAGGGGCACGGAGAGAGGAGGAAGGGGGATGAAAGAAACAAATGAATAAAGAATGAAAAAACTGAGAGAGATCATAGAGGAAGAGGATTGGAGTTGCTGACAATGAAAGGATGAAATAGGAAGAAATAAACGAGGAGATTAAAGCTGAAAAGCGGACAGATGCAAGATCGTTAACATGCGAATGCAGTCGTTACATTAAGTCTTGTCATTAATACAAAACTTTTCCGTTCATAGCACTAACCCGCTGTTCGTGAGCAAACCTTTTCGGAAGCTATGACAACACTTTATATAACCTTTTTTTTTCTAGGTATTGTGAATAGCAACAAAAAGGTTAAAAAAATAAGAAAACAAATGAATTATCAAATGAATGAATTAATAAAATGAATAGATAGATGAATAGGTAGATAGATAAATTAATGAACATAAACAAATAGGTAAATAAATTAACTAAAAACAAAGTTAAATTAATAAATAAACTAATAAATAGAAAAATAAATAAGTAGCAGATTAATAAAAATAAGAAAATAAACAAAATGAAATAAGACGCCAGTAGAGGACCACTACATAAAAAAAAAAAAAAAAAAAAAAAAAAAAAAAAAAAAAAAAAAAAAAAAAAAAAAAAAAAAAAAAAAAAAAAAAAAAAAAAAAAAAAAAAAAAAAAAAAAAAAAATCACGAGTTCTCCAGCTCGAAGTCAAATACCAGTGTAGGGAAAGTGTCCACAGGGACAAAGGACCACTTACGAAGTCATTCTCTACAGTATATATACGATCACCGGTGACTGCCACTTGCCCTAGCTCTCAAGGCACATTGGACAAGGGTGACAACTCCAGTCGCACCTAAACGTCTCTTGATTTAATCTCTTCCTCATTGTCACAGGAGAATCCATCTTCATACTCTTCTTCCTTTCAAAAGGGTTTAGATTAATTAAGGACGTGGTAAGTGACATTGTTCCACGAAGGATAGTTGACCTTGTTTCACATGTGACAAGGTAAGTGACCTTGCTCCTCATAGGATAGGCGACCTTTTTTCACATGGGACAAGGCAAATGACCTTGTACAACAAAGTACACAGTCCGTGGCCTTGTTCGATAAATTAGACTCAAGAGAAAAGGGGGAGAAAACTGAAGGGAAAATATTTTTACGGAACGAGATGGTGCGACGTCCTGGAGCGGAGCTCTCTTCAGGGACGGGTGCCTGGAGAAAGAGAGAGATGAGGAAGAAGAGGAGTAGGAGGAAGAGGGGGAAGAAGAAGAGGAGGTTGAGGAGAAAAAGAGGGCTAGAAGGAGGAGTAGGAGGAAGAGGAGGAGGAGGAAGAGGAGGAGAAGGAGAAGGAAGAGGAGGAGGAGGAGGAGGAGGAGGAAGAGGAGGACGAGGAGGAGGAGGAAGGGGACAAGGAGGAGGAGGAGGAGGAAGAAGAATAAGTGGAGAAAGAAAGGGAAGAAGAAAAGGAGAAAGTGGAACAAATTCATATGAAGAACGAGGAGAAGGATTAGGAGAAGGAAGTTCAAGACGAAGAAAGGCAGAAGGAAGAGAAAGATAAACTGGATCAGGATGAGAAATAGCAAGAGGAGGAAGAGGAGGGGAAGGAGAAGGAGAAGGAGGAAAAGGAGAAGGAGAAAATGGAGATGAATTAAAGGAAACTGGAGCAAACGGAGGAGGAAGGAGGAATGGGAAATTGAGGATAAGCAAGAATTTCTTGAGGAACCTACGCCAGGAGACGCATAGCTGTGCCCTATTACGCGTTTGGACTGCTATGGCAGGTAGCAGGCACTTCTAGGAATCGGAGAGGGGTGCGGGATTCAAACTTACAACTAGACATTATGTGAGACCAGCACGCCTCCGATCACCATCAGTGCGGGAGGTGTTGAGAAAAAGGAGGAGGAGGAAAAGGAGGTAGAAAGGGGAAGGGAGGAGGAGGAGGAAGAGGAGGAGGAGGAGGTGGAGCAGGAGGTGGAGCAGGAGGTGGAAGAAGAGGAGGTGGAAGAGGAGGTGGAAGAGGAGGAGGAGGAGGAGGAGGTGAAAGAGGAGGAGGAGGAAAAGGAGGAGGTGGAAGAGGAGGAGGAGGAGGAGGAGGAGGTGTAAGAAGAGGAAGAGGAGGAAGAGGAGGAGGAAAAGGAGGAGGAGGAAGAGGAGGAAGAGGAGGGGGTGGAAGAAGAGGAGGAGGAAGAGAAAGAGGAGGAGGAAGACAAATGAATGTTTTTTCGATAAGGGAGCCTTAGGCCTATTTAATAAAAAGAGGACTACGGACTCCCGTTTTTCTTTACAGCATGACCGAGTTAAAATTACTTGTGGTTACGAAAACATCTCCTCGTTGTTACTTTCCAAGTATGAGTGGCAGAAATAACACTGATGCGAACTGGAAGAAGAACAGGTGGGGGGTGGGAGAGACGGCGGGAGAGGACAAGAGAGAACTCTCAGTCCTGCCGGGGGTCAAGAGCCGACTTGGTGAAGGACAGAGTCTGGGAGAGAGGGGAAGAGCTAAATCGTCAACGTCAACGTCAACGAGGACACGAACTAGACAAAGCTCGAGAGGAAGAAGGAGGGGGTGAAGTGGCTCATTATAAATACAACAGTTTTGACTCCCGGGAATCAGACAGCAAGCAGTACGATGAAGCAGAGAGTTAACCTCTCTTTGGCTTCAAGTAGCACAGTTTCCGATGAAATTTACGTTTTTTTTTTTTGTCGTTCTTTATGTTCCCTTTTTATTTTCTTGTAGGTTTCTCATTACCCTTTTTTCTTGTACTGAAAGTAATTTCAGTCAGGACCTCCTCTGGCAGGCAGGGACTCAATCGAGACGGTCCTGGATCCTCCGGTTTTAGGGTCGACTTTCATCTGATCTTGACATTCCTGTGTCAGCCTTTTACCCAAACAAAACCATCTGTCACTATTCAAAAATGAAATCAAGGAAAAAAAAATTCGTGGTTGACTGATTTAGTATGTCGCCATGGACCTTTCAACCACGCTGGCCTTGATATGTGCAGTTTGCTTAAACAAGTGTTCTGGTCTGTCAATAATTATCAACCTACACATTGGCAGCGACTCACTAATGTCCTACAACAAATCAAAATTTCACATTCGAAATAGTTCGTACATTCTCCCACTTAGATAATGTCACTCACTTCAAAACATTCAGTTCATGGCAATAAACTACTGGCTACCTTGAGCGAACCTTTTTGAGACTATTGACATGACTTGATATCGCCAATGTAGCCGTATATCATACTTACACGTGGGCATTAGGTTCTGTGCATCCGACCAAGCGTGTTTTTGTCCGTGTATAACTTCAATACGGTGACGATGCGCACACACCTTGTTGTGGTAGACCCCAAACGATTTCATCGACTTGGAGGCGGAACCTGGCCTGGATGGGGTCTCGATCAAGTGAAACCTTGTTCAGGCTGGGGTGCCCCCCCCCACCTCTTAGTTGAAAAGAATTGTCTGGTATTTGACTCAACAAAAACCAGGGATATATGTCGTCGTGCTGAATAGGGTAATCCGCGAATATTATGTCCGCTTTTGGTTTATAACTTGTACACTTACTCATATTGCCAAACTTATAATGCATACTCTACTACTACTACTACTAGTGCTGCTGGTGCTACTACTACTATTACCACTACCACGACTACTACTACTACTACTACTATTACTACTACTACTACTACTACTACTACTACCACTACTACTATTTTTTAACCACCTCCATCCTCGTGGAACAATGTGGTGAAAGTAGTCAGGATCTGTCACCCACAGACACAGTTCATTGGCCCTTCTCTAGCCAATGACTGTGACTACTACTACAACAACAACAACAACAGCTACTACTACCACTACTACTACTACTGCTGCTGCTACTGCTGCTGCTACTGCTACTACTACTACTACTAGTACTACTACTACAACAACTATTAAAACTATTTCATGATTATTAAAAAAATATCCTGAAACTGCAATCACTTAAGATTGAACTCCTCTGCATTTAAGAGCCTGTACATTTTCTCTTCTTGCTTGCGTTAAGCGCTTTTATTCAAATATGTGTCAAGGGGAAAGGGTAGGGGAGTCATCACAATGACAGAGTTAAGGCTACCTTGACTAATCCCGTTGTTTAGCATGATGAGCTTTCCATATTTTATTCTGGCCAACACTGAACAATTCAATTCATGAGAACAAATGTGATTTAATTGTAAATAAATTGAACAAATAAACAAAAATCAAATGAATAAATAGTGCAGAGCTACATTATTTCATGAAGGAATTTGACAGCAGATGCATACCAACTACAAACCCCTAATGTAGCCTATGTGACGACCACAGCTAATCCGGGGTTCATGTGGTCTCATACGTATGTATGAGTAGTGTGACCATCCTATCACCATATAACCTACATATCTGCCACCATGCAAGGAAGCGAAGGTTGGGTTGGGTAGGACGGGAAACTATTGCTGGTGGTGGTGGTAGTGGTGTAGATACTTGGTGCAACCGCACGGTGCTAGTTAAGATGTTAGTGGTGGCAGGAATGTTGGTGGTGATGGTAATGGTGACGGTAATGGTAATGGTAAGGGTAAGGGTGACGGGAATGGTGACGGGAATGGTGACGGGGATGGTGACGTTTGTAGCAGTAGTAGTAGTAATGGTAGTGGTGGTGATTGTGGTAGTAGTTGTGATGGTGGTAGTGATGGTGGTGATAACACTAACAGTGAGTGAAAGTATTAGTGAACGTTGAGGTGAAGGTAACAGTGTGTGTGATGGAGGTAGTGAGAGTGAGGGAGAAGATGGGGTGAGGAGTGAGAGGGAGGGGAGGGAGAGGGGTGAAAGAAAGAGCCTGATGACCTCTCCAGCTGGTCTAGTTGCTTCCAAATCATACAGTGGGAGAGACGCTGACTACCTTTCATCAAGGCAAGTGTCTAAAAGCATTTCTGCTTTATCAAACACGAAAGTCAGCCATATGTCATATGCTCGTAATGAGCATGAAACGTACACACACATACACACACACACACACACACACACACACACACACACACACACACACACACACACACACACACACACACACACACACACACACACACACACACACACACACAGTTGGTACAGTTGGTAGAGCGCTGAACTGGGAAGCAGAAGTGCTCCCAGTAGCCAGTTCGAATCCTGCCCAGGGCCGAAATTATTTCGGTAACGCTGTGCCTCGGGTCGTTACTCTGACTCTCGTGGGCGGGGAGTTGGGTGTGTGTGTGTGTGCAAGGTCATAGCATTACCCATAGATCGGACCTACGAGCTCTGAGCTCTCTTCCAGGAGGGAAATAGCTGTCAATCACGAGTCCAACACGTGATCCAAAGACCAAGTGAATACACACACACACACACACACACACACACACACACACACACACACACACACACACACACACACACACACACACACACACGCACACACACACACACAATCCATTTGCACAATGTGTAGTGAAAATGTTAAACCCAAAGTATTATTCCCTTACCAACCATGACAATACGATCTGCATTTGCTCTCACTGATGAAATTAGTAATAATCATCATGACATTGAAGATTCAGGCCAATATAATTTAGCGCAAAAGAAATACGACTGTGTAATGGGTTTAACAATAAGTTACTTATCCTGGGATTTCAAGTACATAGGGGAAAGGTACCTTGGTTGCAGATAAGTTCCTAAACTAAAGAAGTCTCGTAAACTAAAGAGGTCTCGAGAAGACGAGGAGGAAGAAGCGGAAGAGAGAGGAAGAAGAAGAGGAACAAGAAGGGAAAGAGAAAGAAAAAAGTAAGAGAAAAGAAAGAGAAAGAGAAAGAAGAGTAAGAAGAAGAGGGAGGAAGAGAAGATGAAGAAGAAGATAAAGATGAAGAAGAAGAAGATGAAGAAGAAGAAGAAGAAGAAGAAAAAGAAGGAGGAGGAGAAGATAAGAATATAACAATAAAGAAGACTGCAAGAGACCATAAGGCCTAGACTAGGCAGTTCCATGTCTATTACCACCTGTCACCCCCATCCATAAAGATGTCTAACCCTTTATTAAAACGACCGATAGTCTCAGCGCTCACTACATGGTTACTATGTCAATTCCATTCGTTGACCACCCTATTAGTAAACCAATTATTTCTTATTTCCTTTTTAAATAATATTTTGTCCAGTTCAAATCCATTACTGCGACTCCTGCTGTTGTCTTAATATGATGATATTGTTTGCGTCACCTTTGTTAAAGCCTTTAATCCACTTGAACACCTCTATTAGATCACCCCGCACTCTGCGTCTTTCCAGAGAGTGTAAGTTAAGGTGCCTAAGCTTCTCTTCGTAAGGCAAATTTCTGAGTCCATGTATCATTTTGGTCATTCTTCTCTGTACTGATTCTAGTAAATTGATGTCCGTTCTATAAAACGGAGACTAAAACTGTACCGCATAGTCAAGGATAGGTCTAACTAACGCTAGAGTTTGATAATTACCTCTGCACTTCTATTCGTAATCGTCATGGCAATTAAACCCAGTGCTCTGTTAGCTTTATTCCTGGCGCTAGTACACTATTTCCTGGATTTAAGGTTAGAACTCACTAGAACTCTCAAGTCTCTCTTGCACTCACTTTTCTCTAAAAACGTGTTATCTAAGCTGTATCTATTTTCGGGTTTGTGTAACCCTATGTTTAACACGCTGCACTTTGAAATATTGAAGTCCTTTTGCCATTTCACCGACCAAGTAAACAATTTGTTAAGATCATCCTGCAGAATCTCGGCCTCGTCTCCTGACCTAATTAGGCGTCCTATTT
>NC_134812.1:35494597-35497097 GCF_046742065.1 Oratosquilla oratoria
ATATATATATATATACATAAATATATACATATATATACATATATATATACATATATATATATATACATATGTATATATGTATATACATACACATACATATATATATATGTACACATACATATATATATATACACATACATATATATATATATATATATATATTCATATATATATATTTATATATATATATATTCGTATATTATGTTTGTGTGCGCACGTGTATAAGTTGCTGAACTGGGGTATTAGCTGCTAGTTAGTTCAGTAACACCATGGTACAGTGTCACTCAGCATTAATTTGTATTTCATTTCTATCATCTTTATTTCTTATTGTTCTTAAATTTCTCTTATACCAATCACAAAGCATGAACTCTTTTCATGCACTTATGGCGGGGAGAAGAACACAGCCACAGTGTTCGCATATTCGTATATGTATTGTAAAAGGCAATTCAGCTGAGTAGGGTTAGGGATCGGGGGATCCCCTTTATGTTCTTTTTTCTATGAAAAGGAAATATGTACAAATACATACATATTCGTATATATATATATACATGTATCATAATAAAAATATGTACATATTGGGTTATTCACCCTTTTGCCGTTCTTACAGAATGCGAAAGGGACGGCAACTACAATAACAAATGAGGAACTCACCAAAAGCACGACACATATAGACAGGATAGCCGCTCTTAACTTACTGCCCAGGGACGGGACTTGAGTTCTCAAAAACACACACATAAATTTTCGTGACACTTAGCTGGACTAAATGGTTCCCTGCAGTGCCACACTTAGGAGCTGTCTACATGAAAGAGAGAAGTTCTTGAGTGCCACTTCCTCTCTTGTGGTGGCACTCGTCAGTACCGCCAGAAGAATGACAGGGTGCCATTCGCTTCTGCGCTTGTCTGTCCTCTTTCCATTACTGTGATAGTTGAAGCTATGCACAGCAGCAGCAGATGGACAGAGAGCGAGAGAGAGAGAGAGAGAGAGAGAGAGAGAGAGAGAGAGAGAGAGAGAGAGAGAGAGAGAGAGAGAGAGAGAGAGAGAGAGAGAGAGAGAGAGTGTGTGTGTGTGTGTGTGTGTGTGTGTGTGTGTGTGTGTGTGTGTGTGTGTGTGTGTGTGTGTGTGTGTGTGTGTGTGTGTGTGACCAAGCACCATGTGCGCATATGTGTGTTCCAAACACGTCAGCAAATTACATTCATCCAGAACACACAAAACACTCCATTTATTATACATGGCTACAGTCAGGTCATATTACATACAAATACGAAAGTGGGGATGTGGCTGTTCCTATCTCTAGTAATAAATATATATCATGCAAATATATCTTTTTTGGTCATTATTCAATATACTACTCAATATTACAGTTACTTTACAATAAAATGTGTTTTACTATACAGAAATATATATCGAATGTTGAGCTGGAAACGTTACTGTGCATATGCATAGTGAAAATTATTAGCTAGGTCATCACTTTTGGCAAGAACTTTCCAACGTCCTGCGACTCATACAAAAGATGCATTCGAGGGGAGATCAAAAAGTAATGACAGTGATACCATATATTTTCACGGTACAGAGGTAAATCCAAATAGTGGCCTACATTCCTTCAAAGTACTACTCTCCTGCCTCTATGCAACGTTCCATCCTCTTTCGCCACTTCATGAAGCACTCACGGTACTCAGAAGCCGATATACCTTGTAGCTCTGAATTGACTGCTCGCGCCAGATCTTGGATGCGATGAAACAGCTTCCCTGCGATCGCACCCTTGATCTTTGGAAACAACCAAAAATCACAGGGAGCAAGGTCAGGCGAGTAGGTTGGGTGGGGGAGAAGTGTGATCCCCTGCTGCTCCAGGAACTGCACAGTGAGGCGAGCTTTGTGGGGGGCAGCATTGTCATGGTGCAGCAAAAGGCGCGATCGGCGACGGGTTGGTGCAGTCTTGGCCTGATATTCCAGGACTCGAGGAAGGACGTGATCAGTGTAGTACTGGGCTGTGATAGTACACTGTTGAGGCATTACATCCACACACATTGGTCCTTGTGAATTGAAGAAGATGGTGAAAAGGCGCTTCCTGCTAAAAATCCTTCCTTCAGAATCTGAGGTCGAGGTTCTTCATCACTCAACCACACCATGTTAGACTGCTTGTCTCTGGTGGTGAAGAAAGAAATCCAACACTCATCTCCGGTAGCTACATCTGAGAACCGTTTCGGACCATTTGGCTCGAATTCAGCCAGCCATGGACGACAAATCCGCACCCGTTCGCTCTTCTGCTCTTCCGTAAGCAAATGAGGTATCCATCGAGCACACTTCTTCCTCAGCCCTAAGTGTTCATGCACGATGTCATGTGCGCTCCCATAACTGACACCGAGCTCCAAGGATAAGAATCGAAGAGTAACAGTTGGATCTTCGTCAATGATGGCCCGCGCACGGACCGTCGTTGCTTCGGTCACGGATGTCCGAGGGCGGCCAGGACGATGATCATCTTCTAGCTGCAATTTTCCGGCTG
>NC_134812.1:35502097-35507097 GCF_046742065.1 Oratosquilla oratoria
TAGGTTATGTGGAACAGGACATGAAGAAGAAGAGGACAGGATGAAAACAGTGAAAAGAGGCAAAGGAGAAAGATGGCGAATAGAAAGGAGAAAATAACACGAAAAAGGGAGGAGAAAAAGGAAGAAGTGAAAGAGAAGGGAAGAAAGGGAGAGGGAGGAGAAAAGCGAAGAGAAGAAAAAGTAAAAGGAAATGGAAGAAGGAGAGAGGAAGGGGAAAGAGATGGGAGGGAAGAGAAAGTTGAAGGTTGAGGGGAAAGAGAAGGTGAAGGCGAAAAGGTGATTGAGGGGAGAACAGAAGACCGAGGTGAGAAACAGAGAGCCAATGTGGGAACGAAGACGGGAATGGAACAGAGGAAGCAGGATGGCGGCCATGCATGCAGGTCAAATGAGAGTCTTCGAGTGCTGAGTCGGAAGAACGTGGGCACTGTTGCCCTCTGGAGGATCGTAACTGCGGGCTGTCCGCTGGAAGAGCTGATCATGTGCGCTATCGACATTTGCAAACAATTATCAGACCTCTTGTCAAAAGCTTGGAATGAAGACTCTGACCTGGATCTCGAAGCTAAGACTTGATAAAGGAGTAGGAGGAGAAAAGAGGAAGAGGAAGTTGGAGGAGGACGAGAACGGTGAAGGACGAAGAGGAGAATGGTGTAGGAGGAGGAGGAGAAAGAGAAGGAGAAGGAGATGGAGAAGGAGAAGGAGAAGAAGAAAAAGAAAAAGAAAAAGAAAAAGAAAAAGAAAAAGAAAAAGAAAAAGAAAAAGAAAAGAAGAAGAAGAAGAAGAAGAAGAAGAAGAAGAAGAAGAAGAAGAAGAAGAAGAAGAAGAAGAAGAAGAAGAAGAAGAAGAAGAAGAAGAAGAAGAAGAAGAAGAAGAAGAAGAAGAAGAAGAAGAAGAAGAAGAAGAAGAAGAAGAAGAAGAAGAAGAAGAAGAAGAAGAAGAAGAAGAAGAAGAAGAAGAAGAAGAAGAAGAAGAAGAAGAAGAAGAAGAAGAAGAAGAAGAAGAAGAAGAAGAAGGTGGTCGACCTTCAAATGCACAAGTAGAAGATCTGCATGTGTCGTATCAACATTCGTTAACAGTCACATAGGTATCCATTCCAAAGAACCCAACCAAAGATCTTCATTTGGATCCTGAGGACAAAGAATCCCAAAAGAAAGAGAGGGTGCCAAGGTCGAGCTTCAGGCACACGATGACAGCCGCTAACAAGGTCAGAGACCAGGTCGAGTGGTTGATGAAGAGCTATCAACACGAATCCCTCCTCGAAAGAAATCCCTTAAGACTCTTTGGAAGGACGCCGGCACCGCCACGTACCCGACCGACCCCGACAGTCGACCTTGAGGTTCTTGGGCCAGATCGACTTAGACAAAATCGACTTCGGGGATCTTCTCACAGGAGCCCTGGCTTCAAGGTGGTGCGAGGAGCTCGAGCCAGTAGATGCTTAGCTGTGATCTAGGTCATCACTTTTGTCCTGTGTGCTCGGACTTCCAGAGTATGTTAGAAGTCACTGCAAATTGCTGGATTTGAAAGCGGGTTCGCCTCGTGCTAACCTCGGCCGAAATAGCATCGCCACTGGCCACCTCAGCTGTCGGTGACTGCCACTTGCCCTAGTCGTAAGATTACACAGGGCAATGATGACGACTTCGGCAGATGTTAACCACTCCATGGCGTACACTTTCCATGAATCAGTGATTCTGTTACAGAAAATGATTACAAAACTACTCGAATCCATCATCATCATCATCATCATCATCATCATCATCGTCGTCATCATCGTCACCATCGTCACCATCATCATCATCATCATCATCATCATCATCATCATCATCATCATCGTCGTCATCATCGTCACCATCGTCACCATCATCATCATCATCATCATCATCATCATCATCATCATCATCATCATCGTCATCATCGTCATCATCATCCCCGTCGTCGTAGTCGTCGTCGACGACGTTACTAAGCTGAGGAGGCGGATCGGTATGGTGCGGCACTAGAGCCCATCCCGACGACGCGGCTTGTGATTACAGAGGGTGGGAGAGGTGGGAGAGGTGGGAGGAGATGGGTTAGGCTTCACTGCAGTGGTACTGTGGCACTCTTCATCACGTCCGCCTGATCACGTAATACCGGGTCGTTCACAGTCGCAGCCACAAAGATCAACGACCGCGCGAACACTCGCACACTTGTGTACATATACATGTGTGTACATGTAAACATGAATATGTGCGCATATAAAGGTACAAGAGCATGTGCGCTCACATGCTCTCTCTCTCTCTCTCTCTCTCTCTCTCTCTCTCTCTCTCTCTCTATCTATCTATCTCTCTCTCTTTCTCTCTCTTCCTCCCCTCTTTCTCTCTTTCTCTTTCTTTCTCCTCCTCTCTCTCTCTCTCTCTCTCTCTCTCTCTCTCTCTCTCTCTCTCTCTCTCTCTCTCTCTCTCTCTCTCTCTCTCTCTCTCTCTCTCTCTTTCTCTCTCTTCATCCCCCTCTCTTTTTCTCTTTCTCTTCTTTCTCCTCCCTCCCTCTCTCTCTCTCTCTCTCTCTCTCTCTCTCTCTCTCTCTCTCTCTCTCTCTCTCACACACACACACACACACACACACACACACACACACACACACACACACACACACACAGAACAGTCTTCACTAGTGCAGTTCAACATGTACTGTGATCATTGTCAGGACATGAACTAATAATGCCATCCTGTCAGAGGAAAGACCTGCTAAGAACAAGGACAGGCAATGTACACATGTGTACAAGCACACATGTGTACAGACTATGTACGCTGACGCATAAAGACACATTTTCTATCAATTATTTGCCTTACAATAAAATACATATTCCTGCAAATGAAGTTGCTTCAGTGTAAAAACAGCTTCACTGAAATTCCTGTACTGAGAACCATCAATATCATTCTTGACTATGTATACCACGATAGTGACATTCTACCTCCACAGAAGTTACTTTCAGGTTCCAAGAAGGAAACTTATACGTCCAACAACAGGACGATGTAGTGATGGGGTCACCATTAGATGTCCTCTTTGCTGAAGCCTTCATGTCCGCTGTAGAAAAATCAGTCTTCCAGGACGGAGAGATTAAAACCATCTTTCTACTGTAGATACGTAAACGACATCTTTGTCAACACCCCTTCGGTGGTTTTATTAGAGAATTCGCGGTGCCTTCTTCAAGAAATTTCTGGCCTAACTTTCACCATAGAAATGAACAATAACGGTCTACTCCCCTTCCTGGATGTACTTTGTTACTACTGTGTATCGGAAACTCACCAACTTTGATAAATGCATGAATGGTATTGGCGAGTGCATTGAGAACTATAAAAAAAGGTGCCATAAGAGCCTATGCATAAAGAGCCATCTCGGTATGTTCCTCGTGGCACGCGCTGTACAGCCAGCTACAACGCCTTAGACAAATGTTCACAAACAATGGATACTTTAACACTGATTCCATTACCAACAACATACTAGAAACATACCTCATAAACAATGCACCACAAAATCATAACTACATCAATATATATTATCGAAACACCTTCACTAATAATTAGAGAAAAAATGAAAAAGTACTTAAAGACATACAAAGAAATTGTCACCCTACAAATGAGAACAACATAATCCGTGTTCTCATTTACAAAAAAAATCCCAGAACTTCCTCTCTGATCATTTATTAACCACAATTCACTTTAATTCTAAGCCATCAACATCGAGAAGCTCGAGGAGGCATAGATGCAGAAATTGAAACATGGCACAGCCAAGGACTCGAACGTGAGAAGTGATAGTGACTTAACAGATTGGCGCAGCACGTGATCCAAGACCATGGTGAATGGTGAATGACATATACACACACCCATATTATATATATATATATATATATATATATATATATATATATATATATATATATATATATATATATATATATATATATAAATCGCGGGCAATGCAGGTAAATAGATTGGGACTTCAATGGAGTTGATTTGAGTTATAAGGTATGAATAGACTGAAATGGAGATTACCCGCGAGATGGTGAAAGACCAATTAGGAGGGACACAACTGAGGGAATAACGAGAACGCCCGAGTTTACGTTATAAAAAGAAAATGGAGGGGAGGGGGGAAGGCCAAGTTGCTGGTGAAAAGAACGTTAGGGGTAGGAGATGGAGGAGGAGGAAGAGGTGGAAGAGGAGGAGACGAAAACAAGTGGAGAGAATGAAGGGAATGTAAGAAAGGGACGCATTAAACTTCGCATTAAACTTCGCAAGGAGAAACGCATACATGGATAAATCAATTGTCGATAGTAGCCTATCATCAACAGTCCTCACGAGTTCGGAGCCCACTACAGCACAAAAACCTTTTCCATGAGTCATATGACCTTGTCAACCTCTGCTACCTAAACTCCTAAAAATATTTTCATATTACTTCTCTACCTTCTTCCCGCCTCCGTCTTCCAACTCTTTGCGTTCACTCAAGTCATAGAGCAGAGATAGGCAATGAATATATGAATGAAGGGAAATGCTGAGGGAGCGAAGGGGACTCCAGGAAGTGGCTCGAGAGGTTGACCAGTTATTATTAATATGGATGGAGGGACCCGGGCAGGAGGGGAACCGTGAGGGTTGTGGGAGGGAAGCGGAAACTCGTTTCCATATTAGGAAACTAAATGGAACATATACAAGATCAAGTTAAAGTCTCTATGTACAGGGATTATCTCAGTTTTTTCTTTGGTTGAGTGGGGGGGGGGGAAGCACGAACAAGGCCACGTGTGTTATCAATGCCCAACTCGAGCATATTTTGAGAATGAAATGTCCATTTTTATGGGTAAAGTAGCAGGTCCCCTTTCTGTGGACCAAGGCATTTTACCCATATTTTGTGAAATTAATGATAATTTCGTGGATGGAATGACCATTTCTTTGTGTACTGAATTTACACCCAAGATTAACTTTGCCAGTTACATACATTTACATACACTACATACACTTACATATACTACATCACTTGAA
>NC_134812.1:35519597-35532097 GCF_046742065.1 Oratosquilla oratoria
AGCTCGTTGAGAGGGAGAAGAATGTGGAGAAAATTGGAGGAGGAAAAAGTGAAAAATTACTGAGGTTTTGGCTGAATAGTGCTAAGTGTAAATGTGTATATTAGATCGCTGTGGTTACGTTCTCTTCTTTTCTTTCTTCTCTTCTTCCCTTTTTTCTTCTCTTCATATAGCCCATGTTTTAGGGACTTTAGTTGCATCCCTACAGACCAGAGTTACACAACTCTTGTGATTTAAGATTAATCTTCATAAAGATAGATAAATAAATAAAGTAGTAGTAGTAGTAATGATGATGGGTGATGATGGGTGATGATGATGGATGATGATGGATGATGATGGATGATGATGATGATAACAACAATAACAAAGACAAAAATAATAAGATAATAACAATAATGATAATAATAATGATGATAATAATAATAATAACAATAATAACAATAATAATAATAATAACAATAATAACAATAATGATAAATAGATAAATAAATAAATAAATAAATAAAATCACATGGCACACCAACACCTACCCCCTTCTCTTTGTCCTCGCCTGAATGTTTTCATGTAATCCATTGTTACAGGACGAAATCAAAGATGTAATACACTTTTTTTTAAGTTTGCGTAATCGTACATTTCCTTTACTTAACAATCAACTGCCTCACTTTTCTTCTGGAGGAAAACCATTGCCCCAAGTTATCCGACGACATTCCCTGGGCTGGCATACAAGTTAAGGTTACAAGTAATCATCGATGTCGATACTATTGCAGTGCATGGCAGTGTAAAGTTACATGTTTTTGGAGTGCATATTGGGGAAAAAGGTGTCTTGTTTACCGGACAGTTTTGTGTAGATACGGTTTCAGTGCTGAATGGTAACCTGATCAGAGACAGACTAGTGCAATTTTTGTGTCCTAAGGTGATATTTTTTACCTTGAGCTTGTATCTGATAGCATCTCTCTCTGGATAAAATTGTCTGATTTATCACGTAATAAGTGTTTTGTAATCTGTATGTTTTTGTATGGGCGTACTTTTATGCTAGGAACAAAGGGTAGGGTCTGGATGTTTTAAGTGAAAAATCGCCATATCACCATATGTGTTTGTGTGCATGCCTGTATTCTTGCATGTATGCGTGCACGTGTCTGTGTGCTCGTGCGCGCTCGCGTGGGAGGTGTCTAAGTGGGGGAGGGCGGCGGGGGTCCTCTTCTTCACCTATGGCGTGTGTAGGTGGGGCCACAGCTCACGCACTGCTTCTATTGTACTGACAGAGGGCAACTCGCCTCTGGATCACGCACTGCGTCTACTGCGGTCGGTCATTGGGCACGTGCTTCTGCCATATAAAACAGAGTTTCTTGATTTTGTTCTGACTGAAACTGGAGCCAAAGTAAAACTCTTAGTTCCCGTGACGCACTTTAGATACTCTTTGTTGGAATGATGTTGCCTGACGATCTCATTGAGCTGGTTGGTGACTGACACACGGGTCGTGATTACCAAAGTTTTCATTCAAGTCTCGGTCACACATCTTCACTGAAGCAAGTCATATGGAGTCATCACTTGGAGCCTCCGTGTCACCTTTAAAGACTGTTTTAGCCAAGCCTAGGCTACTTCATTCGGTTTAGAGAAGACTTCTGAACAATAGAAAGTTAAAGAATAGTCTCGAGTAAGCCCTAAGGTTTCAGTGTCATTTGTATAGAAGTCTTGGCTAATGATAGGTTATTTCATTAAGTTTACGAGGGCGATAGAGAGTTAGCCCAAAAGGTTAACGTCCTTTATGTGAGGTTATGTTGGGTCATGTGATATGAATACAGGCCATGGAATACCCTTCTTCCATCAAAGGTGTAGTCGAAGGGCACTCCTTTACCTGAATAAAATCAACTGTGTCATCTAAAGCTAAATCATTGTAATAAGCTACTGTATTTGTGAGGTTAATCTAGAGCGTCTTAGCATCAGTGGTTAATCTTGTATCTGAATATAATCGTGCAGCGTGAACAAGAAGGAATATTTCAAGTGTGATAACGACTTCAAGAAGAATTGGAGATCAAAGGTGGGTAATTACCGATGCCATGAATGTGAAGTTATGAGACAATTAAGTGTTTCTGAGGTTTGAAAAAAAAAAAGCGTAAGCACACGTGTACACGCAAACGCACACTATGTGTATGTGTGTGTGTATATGTATGTATATGTATATATATATATATATATATATATATATATCTTGATAGCGCAATGGGTTAAGTCACTGACACTTTGTCAAGTCCGAGCTGAGTTCGAGTTCTCGGCTCGACCACGTTTCAATTTCCTATATATGCTTGCTTCGAGCTCCTCGTCAGTCTTGACTGCGATGGCATGGAATTAAAAGTGAATTGTGGTTGATATATATATATATATATATATATATATATATATATATATATATATATATGTATATATATATATATGTCACTCAAAGGACGTCGGTATATCAGTACTCATGAGCGTGACATTGTTAAGATGCCTAGGATTTTTATTTTTCATTATTTCTTTTGTTCTGTCTACTTATTTATTTATATCTTTATTTACTTATATATTTTTGGTCGTGTTGCACTTGGCAAAAACTACAAAGTTCTGATTGTATTCTCTACATCGACTTGAACTCGGCAGTTGTTTATGTGGGTGACTATCAATGACCGTAATTTCGATTCTATTGAGAAAAGTTTCTTAAAACCATTAACCCATTCTTCGTCTTATGTATTTATCCAGGCTACGGCCAGTAAACTTTATTCAGCTGAAAGAAAACCTTTTACCCATGCGTAAATATTGGAATCATATCTAACGTTGATACTTGCAAGAAATCTCACGGGGAGGTATGAACGTAGACACGGACCGAGCCGTGCACTCTACATATCACATCATTACAAGCGATTCGAGGCAAAGCGAAGCGAAGCGAGGCGAGTGGTTCTCGTCTCCTTCAGCAGACATGTCACGATCTTAGCGGAGAAATTGGACGGAGAAACATGTACGTTTGTGTGTACATACACAGGCTGTGTGTGTGTGTTGTCGTGGGGGAGGGGGAGTGTGTGCACCTGTGTACAATACTGGCCTAAAGCTCTGAGATACTTCCTTATTCCAATTATATAACTGAAATTCAACAAGCTTTTGTATTTGTATGCTCCTCCTGTATTGTTACATGCGAGTATAATTAGCTTACATAAGACGGGTGCTTTTGTCAGCAAAAAAGAAAAGAAAAAAAGAAGAAAAAAAAAAACAATGTGAGTACACCCAAACAAACTAGTCTTACTTGGCATATATGTAAGCGTATGAAATATATGTGCACACACGTTTGTGTGCGCGTGTAAGGGAGCATGATTTTGAGGAGAAAGTAATTAAAACCTGTGTTTTTAGGAGAGAGAAAAGCCTACTTACACTGCCGCGAGCTGCAAATGAGCCTCAGCTACCGCCATCTTACCTGAAATATGAAAAGAAAAAGAAAAGTTAATGTATGTTGACAAATGCGTGTCAGCCATCATTGCCTATGTCGCAAAGCACCGTTTCTGCCTTCCCCCCTCCTAACCTTTGACATTAAACCTCCCTTTCTTTTATTCGTTTATTGCAATTCATTTCTGTTTTTCAACCCCTTCAGCCAAGTGATGTTATTCAGGTGAAGGACCCGGGGTAAAATGGAGTTTCGATTGTCTAGGTGAAAGTTTTATCCTTCTATAAAATCGCCTGGCGCCCGTAGTCGTGTCGACCGGTACAATACACCTGAAGAACCCAAATCGATAGATTTAGTTTATATCAAAAGACCCGATTTGAACCTGAAGAATCCAAACGTATGAAATCAATATATCTAGTGTATATCAAAAGACCCGATTTGTACATTTAAAGATTTTCCTCTGGCAAACTCCAAAAGATTCTATTCATTTCAGAAAGAAAAAAAATCTGCTTGTACATAGAGTTAACTTTATGCCGACCATCAACAAACCAACGATATAGCGTGGACATGATTGCAAGGTCAAGTTGTACACAGCTGATACTACTACTGCTTCTGCTGCTCACGTTGCTGACTTCAGTAGTTCCGCAGTGCGTGACTTGGATCTGAAGTAAATCTTTTACCGCCTCTCCTCCCTCCCTCCCTCCCTCCCTCTCTCACCCCCATCCCTCCCCCTCTCGCCCACCTCCACCTCGCCATGATTATCTGCAGCACGCTCGGTCTGCCAGCTTATCCTGCTTCCCTGCCAACATCCCCCGTCTCTGACTCCTACCCTGAAAACCTAAATCTCCTGTGACACCGCTCCAGACTATGCTAGTTCAAAATGGCACAGAAAATGGCGTCCTCCGTCAACCAGAGACACTAATTTTCCCATAATCCCTCACCAAATCTTGACTTTTTAATTTTCCTCTCTCCCGTTCGTTTGCTTTCTTCCCTTTCATTCAACAGGTTTATTGCTAATTTTCTTCTTCCTTGTTACAACAATTCATCATTCACTTGTCTCTTACATTCGTTTACTCGTCTTTCTTATTACTGTCAAGGACACTACTTTCCTGCCGTAATCACTTTATACTTAGCTGAATTACGAAGCTCTACTGCAAGGGCATGTGGGCTGAGGTAAGTACGTACACATGTACACATACAAATTCCGATACATATGATAACACGCATGCGAGTTTTATAAAGTGACATAGAGACATACACATACGTAAATATGCCAACATAATACACGCGTTCACGCACACACTCAATTCTTGAGCTTGATTCTATCGAAACTATGTATGTATGCACACACGCACGCGTTTTTTCACTCCAGGCAGACCTTCCCTCGTAGCACAAGTCCACATCACCACATAAATGGATACGAGAAAACACACAACCACAAAGGAAGACACTCCAAGACGGTTTTATTCAAGGGAGCTTCTCTCCTTGGAGTCAGACGAGAGTGCCGCGATCCGGGGGTGCTGCAATGTGGCGCTGATGGAAATACCAGCGGTGCCGCAGTGACGTGGCAACCTCATCTTCAGGATCTGTGTACACGAGTGCCTGCACATGCTTTACTGTATCAAAACTCCTACTTATACAATGAATGTTTGTGTACAGTAAGTTATATGTCCTGTATTTATTCATTTATATGTATACATATGTGTATACATGTGTATATATACACATATATATGTGCATATATATACACAAATATACTCCACATATACACCCACACAGAAACAATGCTTGCACGTCCTGCATGCAACAACATACATTATTCTTGTATGATGTAAATGAGTGGACATTTTTATGCCTTAGCGCACATTCTCTAGACGTATATGCACAAACCCACTTGTTCTATATTATTGAATGTATATAATATATGTATGTATGCCCATTCGCTTATTTAAAAATATATATACACAAGAATATATTAGGACCTCTTGTATATAATATGTTCTTTGATGTGTGTGAGTTAGTTGTGTACAATGTTATTTGTATGGCACTGTACCAGAATAATGTGACATATAGATATGAGACATATGAGGTGTGTGTGTGCGCGTGCGTGCGTGCGTGCGTGTGTGTGTGTGTGTGTGTGTGTGTGTGTGTGTGTGTGTGTGTGTGTGTGTGTGTGTGTGTGTGTGTGTGTGTGTGTGTGTGTGTGTGTGTGTGTGTGTGTGTGTGTGTGTGTGTGTGTGTGTGTGTGTGTGTGTGTGTGTGTGTTTGTGCGTACACGTAAGTGTGTATGTTCGTGAGTGCGCGCGCGCGCGCGCGCGTGCGTGTGTGTGTGTGTGTGTGCACGCGCGCGTCTGTGTGTGCCACTACATGCGTGTGCACGTGCATGCGTGTGGTCATGTACGTGTGTGAGGATACGAGCATGCATATGTGTATGAGCATGTGTATGCGTGCACGTGAATACACGTGTGTGTACATGCACGTGTACACCAACATGCCTGCGTGTATGCAGACATTTGCCATGCATATACAATGAAGTTGCTTAGGCGAACGATACACCTCGCTGAGGAAAAACTCGATACATTTGTGACGGCAAAGGTGACCTGCACTAAAAACAGCCACTGCTCCTGGTCCTGCTCCTGCTCCTGCTCCCGGGAGTCCTCCTTGTGACACCAGAGCAAAAAGCACTGCCTATTGTCCAAGAAGGACAAGAGGAAAGAAGGTATCGGGTGCGGGAGGGGAGAGGGAAGAGAGGGGAGAGGGAAGAGAGGGAAAGGGAAGAGAGGAGGGAGAGAGGAGAGGAGAGAGGAGAGGAGAGAGAGAGAGAGAGAGAGAGAGAGAGAGAGAGAGAGAGAGAGAGAGAGAGAGAGAGAGAGAGAGAGAGAGAGAGAGAGAGAGAGAGAGAGAGAGAGAGAGAGAGAGAGAGAGAGGCAGAGACGGAGAGAAAGGGAGAGAAGGAGAAAGGGAGACAGAGGGAGAGACGGAGAGAGAAATTGGGAGGAAGAGAATGAGAGAGGGAGAGAAAGAGGAAGGGAGGGAGAGGAGGGAAAATGATAGAAAGGGAGAGAGTGAGAGAGAAAGATAGGGAGAGAGAGTGGGAGAGAGGGAGAGAGGTAGAGAGGGAGACAGGGGTGGGAGAGAGGGAGAGATATGGAGAGAGAATGAGAGAGGAAAGAGAACAAGAGGAGAAAAACAGCGAAAAAATCGCACACACACACACACACACACACACACACACACACACACACACACACACACACAAGCGCGCGCGCGCGCGTCTGTCCGTGCGCGAGTGCGAGTGTGCGTGCCTATGTGTGACTCATACTGCCCCCACCAGACCTGATGACCACGGTGACAAAAACAGGTAAGATTTCTCTCTCTCTCTCTCTGTCTCTCTCTTTCCCTTTCTCGTAAGTATCCATTCCCACAACACCCTTACGACCTTATCCCACTAAATCACAAAGTCTCTTCTAGATATTTCGTTCTAGGCAACACCAAACAATTTTATCTAAGTGGAGCACCACCCTATCCTTTAAGGCCTTTCGACTCCCCGCTTAATTGCTTCCACTCCGAAGAAATTTTCTGAAGTGAGTAAAAACCTCAACCAAAGCTTCCATTCACACAGAGGCCTTTCTTCGACAACATCCGGCTGAAAAATAATTCCATTTTATCAATGTCCTTTTATAAAACTTATTGCTTCCTTAACCCGTTCCGTGCCTTGTAACGCTTCTTCTGCCATTGTCGCTACTGTCAGGCTATTCTATCCATCCTCGAATTATTTCCTCCGTAGCAAGGATGTTAAAGAATAATTTCTATCTTTTAATAACATTCAAGCGTTTTCCAAATAACAATTATTATATTTATTTAAAAACACTTATCAGAAAAAGGCGTATAATAATATTTTTCATTTTAAAAGTACAAGAGAAATTATGATTGCCTATGATAAAACAATTGAATTATCAATATCATTGCCAATCATAATGAACAATATAGGGTCCCTTAATATATTAGTTATCAACAGATATATGCAACATGAGGTTATAGTAGACCTTCTCTCTCTCTCTCTCTCTCCGTGCGCGCGCGCGCGCGCGTGTGTGTGTGTGTGTGTACGTGTGTGTGTGTACGTGTGTGTGTGTACGTGTGTGTGTGTGTACGTGTGTGTGTGTACGTGTGTGTGTGTGTACGTGTGTGTGTGTACGTGTGTGTGTGTACGTGTGTGTGTGTGTGTGTGTGTGTGTGTGTGTGTGTGTGTGTGTGTGTGTGTGTGTGTGTGTGTGTGTGTGTGTGTGTGTGTGTGTGTGTGTGTGTGTGTGTGTATGTGTGTGTGTGTGTGTGTGTGTGTGTGTGTGTGTGTGTGTGTGTTAATGTATGTGTGTGTGTGTGTGTGTGTGTGTGTGTGTGTGTGTGTGTGTGCGTGTATGCGTGCGCGTGTATGCGTGCGCGTGTATGCGTGCGCGTGTATGCGTGTGCGCGTGTATGCGTGCGCGTGTATGCGTGCGCGTGTATGCGTATGCGCGTGTGTGTGTGCGTGTGTTTGCGCGTGTTCGTTTGCTTGTGCATGAGCGTGGGCTAGTAAGTGTGTGCATGTTTGCTAACGCATTGAGAATAAAGCAAACGCACACCCATGTTACTGAGAAGCGGCTGTAAGAAACTAAGCTCGGTCACTGCAATCCTGTTCGCCTCGCTCTACAAACCCAGCAGACCAAAACTAGATCCTTATGTGGAGTCCCAGGGAGACAGTACTTGTCTAAATCCAGTGGACTTTCAACATTCAACCCGTATACTGTGTGGGTTGTGAGTGGTTTGTGAGTGGTTAGTGTGTGTGTGCGTGCGTGTGTGTGTGTGTGTGTGTGTGTGTGTGTGTGTGTGTGTGTGTGTGTGTGTGTGTGTGTGTGTGTGTGTGTGTGTGTGTGTGTGTGTGTGTGTGATTCACCATGGTATTGGCTCACTTGTTGGACTCGTGATTGACAGTTATTTTCCTACCGGAAGAGAGCTCAAAGCTTATATATGACCGATCTTTGGATAATGCTGTGACCTTACACGCACAATCACCACTAACTCCCCGCCCACGAGAGTTGGAGTAACGACTCGCAGTGCAGCGATGCTGAAATTATTTCAGCGCTGTGCAGGATTCGAACACGTACCGCAATAGTGGCGGCCAGGACCTCTAACCACTGCGCCATCGAGAGAGAGAGAGAGAGAGAGAGAGAGAGAGAGAGAGAGAGAGAGAGAGAGAGAGAGAGAGAGAGAGAGAGAGAGAGAGAGAGAGAGAGAGAGAGAGAGAGAGAGAGAGAGAGAGAGAGAGAGAGAAAGAGAGCATTTCTATATACTTTAGATCCTGTTTTCTCATTTCAATAATATTGGCTCGACTTTTTTTAATATTAGCTTTTGAATATTTGGTTTTCCAAGTAAGTTATTGTATATAAAAAAAAAAAAATAGAAAAATAGAAAAATATTTTTATGAAATGCAACCACCAGAAATTCTAAATTTCCTTAAAGCTTACTCGTCCTGAATCGCATGTCTCTCACGAGATATATTCCAGGAAAATAGTTTGAATTTTATGTTCTGTAAATACTACTCTTCACCGGTGCATAAATGTATGATCACCTACATGGCAACATTTTAGAAGTGGAGCAAACTTTACGTTTTAGTACAGAACCTTGAACTTCAGATTTCTTTTTACGTTTTCTACACTTTGAAAAGCTACAAAAAAAAAAAACGTTAAATAAGAATCAAATACAATTAAAATGTCTTCGAAGACTCTCCGAAAAGAAGACGCGGAAGAACACATCCATTCCAAGTCAACTGCAGGTCTAGGGGAAGTGTCTTGGAATTCCCGACTACAAACAAGGGCAAGACAGAACAAACTTTTGTCCGCAATAGTCTTACAACGTTCGCAAGTTCCTTAACTCTTCCAGACTACAACACGCAGCGGCACTCAGGCTCTGAAGAAGGTGAAGAAAGTGACAAATGGCCCTGGTGCAAATAATGGTTTAATTGGATTGCAGAAGGGCTTTGTCGCCTTGCTCCAGCTCATAATTGCATTAGTCAAAAGGTAATTGCGATCCGCGTGCACTAATCTTTCAGCACCCCTCAGGGGAACAGGTCGGACAGGAAGCGATATGTGGACCCCACCCTGAGCTCTTTCAGTTTTGTGGTGCACCGCACATATCTTGCCGTGACGAACACACGAACACAAAAGTGATTTTATGACACAGATAGAGGGCAGACCGTTGCCCGTGAGGATCAACATAATTAGGGTCCCTGTTCAAGCCGGGTTCACCACTAAATCTAATAAAATCGTCTGACATCAGCCACAACGAAATGTAAACACTGCACCACGATTCTGAAGCCCTTCTACCCTCTCGACCGACCTCCTCGAATCTCCAAGCAAACACTTGAAAGATAAACAATATAGAAATTCGAGGAACGCCAGTTCACCCTCCCCCCCACACACAAATGCATAAATTTCGTTGAAAACGAAACGAGGCGAATGGATTTGGGCTGAGCGGGAGAAGGGGGGGGGGGTCCTTTACCACCCTTCAACACGGTGATATATTTAATATGATTCCAGATGATACCGAACTACTTTGTTCAATAAAAGCTTATATTTTAGATGTAGTTCTAGATGTAGTTCTAGATATAGTAGATGATAATGATATAATGATAATAATAATAATAATAATAATAATAATAATAATAATAATAATAATAATAATAATAATAATAATAATAATAATAATAATAATAATAATAATAATAATAATAATAATAACAATAACAATAATAATAATAATATAAAAAAAAAATCTTTCATGATTCTCTCACATTTCAGCTGTCATGCTGGTCAAGGATACAGGTTTATAATTCAGGAGCTCTTCCTTGTTTAATTCTTTATAAATTGGGGCCACAGTGAGCTTTTCCAATATCTTGTCGCTTTCATTTGTTCGTGATAAAAAATCAAACCATAAATCTTCTTTATTGACTATTTCCTACATTTATTGAATATGCAATTTGAGATCCTATTAGCTCTAAGGGCTTTCCTTACATATCTCCAGTATTTTTTGCACTGCCCACACTTTCAATTCTGTCATTCAATACTGTGGTCATACTTATTGCTTCCCCCTCTTCATAAGAACATAAGAATAAAGAAGACTGCAAAAGACTATAAGGCTTACACTAGGCAGCTCCGTATCCATCACCACCTGTCATCCCCATCCATAAAGTTGTCTAATCGCTTTTTAAAACAACTGATAGTTTCAGCGATTACTACATGGTTCAAAAATGCTTTCATTGGCAAACGCAGACAGGAAAAACTATTCGTTCTTTCGATTTATGTTTTCGCATCTTCATAGAATATTTCATCTTCATTCAACTTGATGATTCTTTCCCTGTATCTCAAGTCATTATTAACAAATCTATAAACAACTTTGGGTCATCTTTATATGGCAATTACATCTTCCTCAAAGTTTCTTATCTCGTAATTCTTCTGTATTCACTTCTGGTTTTCTTATTCTACTCCTCATATTCCCCACCTTTCTTCCCTCCCTCCCCCCCCCCTCTCTCTCTCTCTCTCTCTCTCTCTCTCTCTCTCTCTCTCTCTCTCTCTCTCTCTCTCTCTCTGCCTCGTCTGTTAGATCAATCCCTTCCTCGAATTTCTCCCTCTTTATTCTTGGTACATATTTTTCCACTTTCGATCTGTAAACAGGAAAATGCGAGCATGAGTGCGCAAGAACGAGAGTGGGTGGGAGTAAATGGGAGCAAAACAGGATTTTTGGTAGTAGGAGTACGCCGGAGACGAGAGCACTAAGTGGACGTGAAAGTTAGGATAACAGTAGCAATGGAGGTTAGGAGGTAGGTAGGTGGGTAGGTAGGTAGGTGGGTATGGAGCTATGGTAGGTAGGTAGGTAGGTAAGTGGGTAGGTAGGTAGGTAAGTTGGTTGGTACGTAGGTAGGTAGGTAGGTAGGTACGTTGGCAGGTAGATAGGGAGGGAGGGAAGGAGGGAGGGAGGTAGGTTGGTAGGTAGACAGGGAGGGAGGGAGGGATGTAGGAAGGTAGGCAGGGAGGGAGGAATGAAGGGAGGGAGGGAGACAGGTAGGTAGGTAGGTAGATAGGTAAGTAGGTTGGTAGGTAGGTAGGTAGGTAGGTAGGTAGGTAGGTAGAGAGGCAGGTAGGTAGGTAGATAGATAGGTAGGTAGATAGGTAGGTAGGTTGGCTAGTAGGTAGTTAGGTAGGTAGGTATGTGGGTGGGTCGATAGGTAGGTAGGTAGGTAGGTAGGTAGGTAGGTAGGTAGGTAGGTAGGTAGGTAGGTAGGTAGGTAGGTAGGTAGGTAGGTAGCTAGGTAGGCAGGGAGTGAGATAGAGAGGTAGAGATGTAGGTAGGTAGATAGGCAGGCAGATAGGTAGGTAGGTAGGTAGGTAGGTAGGGAGGCAGATAAAGAGGTGGTGAGGTAGGGAGGAAGGTAGGTAAGGAGGTAGGTAAGGAGGTAGGTAAGGAGGTAGGTAAGGAGGTAGGTAAGGAGGTAGGGAGTGTGGAGGGGAGGGTGGAAGTAGGGAGGGAGGGAGTGGGTGAGTGAGTGAGGGAGTGAGTGAGGGAGGGAGTGGGTGAGAGAGGGAGTGGGTGAGAGAGGGAGTGGGTCCGTGACTGAGGGAGAGAGGGAGAGAGGTAGTCCTTGAGAGAGGGAGTACCAGATGATCCCACTTAGGGTACGGGCACGTAGGAGTACGTGCTATACGTACGTGTGACGTGACCAAGGAAGGCTGTGTTCGTGGACAAGCTGACACACTCTCTGAGCTCTATACTTCCTGATGATACAATTTAGTTAAGGTATGGCCGTATGGGTTTAAATGCAGCATTGCCTACATATCTAACATAAGAATTCGGACGAACGAGAGCGAGAGCGAGAGCGAGAGAGAGAGAGAGAGAGAGAGAGAGAGAGAGAGAGAGAGAGAGAGAGAGAGAGAGAGAGAGAGAGAGAGGAGAGAGAGAGAGAGAGAGAGAGAGAGAGAGAGAGAGAGGAGAGAGAGAGAGAGAGAGAGAGAGAGAGAGAGAGAGAGAGAGAGAGAGAGAGAGAGAGAGAGAGAGAGAGAGAGAGAGA
>NC_134812.1:35534597-35539597 GCF_046742065.1 Oratosquilla oratoria
GTCACCTCTCATCAAAGTCCCACTCCAGTCTCCTTATTCCAGTGCCCCCCCAACTTCAGTCTCCTTATTCCAGCGTCCCCCTACTCCAGTCTCCTTATTCCAGTGTCCCCACACTCAGTCTCCACTCGTCTCCCTTTCTCTTCAACCAACTCCCTCTTCATCTCTTTCCCCTCTCGCCAGTCTCCCCTCTTGCCAGTCTCCCCTCACACCAGTCTCCCCTCACACCAGTCTCCCCTCACACCAGTCTCCCCTCACTCCAGTCTCCCCTCACTCCAGTCTCCCCTCACTCCAGTCTCCCCTCACTCCAGTCTCCCCTCACACCAGTCTCCCCTCACACCAGTCTCCCCTCACACCAGTCTGCCCTCACTCCAGTCTGCCCTCACACCAGTCTCCCCTCATACCAGTCTTCCCTCACACCAGTCTCCCCTCACACCAGTCTCCCCTCACTCCAGTCTCCCCTCACACCAGTCTCCCCTCACTCCAGTCTCCCCTCACTCCAGTCTCCCCTCACTCCAGTCTCCCCTCACTCCAGTCTCCCCTCACTCCAGTCTCCCCTCACTCCAGTCTCCCCTCACACTAGTCTCCCCTCACACCAGTCTCCCCTCATACCAGTCACCCCTCACTCCAGTCTCCCCTCACACCAGTCTTCCCTCACACCAGTCTTTCCTCACACCAGTCTTTCCTCACACCAGTCTCCCCTCACTCCAGTTTCCCCTCACACCAGTCTCCCCTCACTCCAGTTTCCCCTCACTCAAGTCTCCCCTCACGCCAGTCTCCCCTCACACCAGTCTCCCCTCACTCCAGTCTTCCCTCACTCCAGTTTCCCCTCACTCCAGTCTCCCCTCACACCAGTCTCCCCTCACACCAGTCTTCCCTTCAGTTTCTCACTCCAGTCTCCCCTCACTCCACTCTCCCCTCACCCTATTCTTCCCTCACCCGTGTCTCTCTTGATCCAAGCCTCCCCTCATCCTAATCCCCTCCTCTGTTGGTATTCAGGGCAAACACAGCACCAACAACAGGATTTCACCCAATGATGTTGAACACACACCACCACGATGGAATATACACACAAGTCTCCTTGCATCCACTACACTATGCACATGCAATATACACACAACAATCTGCACCCTCCTTGCAATAATTGCTGTATGCACACAAACACCTGCTAATCTCAATTAAGTCATTCTTTTCAAGCCAGACCTTAGTTCACCACTTTGTTCTGACTTATGCTAAGTCACGTGAATCATTTTCATAAACTTTTGACGGTCGTAAACTGTCTCGATCAGTTTATAAAAACAGCTTTTCCAGTCGAACTGTTCCCGAACTGAGGTTGAGAGTTGAGGAATATACAAGAGGGGAAGGATTATCTCCATCTCTTGAACAGCAGTGGCACAACAAGCAGGCCTTTCCTCTTGCCATACTACAGGTCCTAGCGTTACCTACGCCCCCAGAGGTTAATGATCTCATGTGATGCGCTTTGACATTATCTACAGAAAATATCAATATTACTTAGAGAGGAAGAACAAATAATTATGCTGTAACCACTGAACGTCAAACGCTGGTTAAATGCGATGAGGAAGGTTCTCGCATAAAACTAGATTGCATCGATCCATAATATAAAGGTACAATATACAAATGCACAATATATATATATATATATATATATATATATATATATATATATATATATATATATATATATATATATATATATATATATATAGACATTGTGTACATACAGATGCCTGGCATTTAGGGGGGCCAGGTTCGATCCTATCGGCTTCCGATAACTGTTACTTGGTCTGGCCGTCCGATCACATAAAAGTGACGGCTTCGATCAGTTAGGCACTTCATGCCGTAAATCTCCCATCTCTGTCAGTATTTCGAGTGTAAAAGAAACCTAGAGACATTGGGTGTGGCTACAAAGGAAAAAGTCGCCTAGGCCATGGAGGTCATTGTATCTACTGACGTCACAAGACCTCGATTAGGAGACAACTCGTTCATTTTCAGATATCCTGTAGGAGAGTGGAGGGCAACGCACTTTCAAGTGTTCCCTGGAGAAGGCGTCCTTCACAGGGTTTTCATGAAGACCACGGGGTGTGTACAGGCATTCCTCCTCAGGAGCTTCCTGAAGAGTGAAGAGTCTACTCGAGCTTCAGAGACGACCTCGGGCAACAAGAGTCCGCAGTCCCCTCGGGAACGGGGAGGGGAAATGAACAGCCTCAAGAACAAGGGGGAAAACACACAAGAGACCCTAAAACCCCAACACAGGGCTACTCCCCTCCCCTCACACATGAATACAGGCACAAAAACATTCCTTAACACGTTTTCTTTTAATACTCAGTATTGCCTCGCCTCGTACCAGTCTTCCTTAACGATCTCTTGTCGTACCAGTTTCCCCTCGCTCTGGGTTCCCCTCATCTCAGTCTCCCCTCACCTCAGTCTCCATCCAATACAGGCCTCTCTTACCCTAGACTTTTCTCCCCTTAGTTCTCCCTCACTCCAATCCTTTCTCATCACATTCTCTCCTCGTTTCAGACTCCCCCTCACTCTAGACTTCCCTTACGCAAATCCTCCCTCATCACATTATCTCCTCACTCCAGCCTCCCCTCACCAGAATTTCCCCCTTCCCACTCTCTTTCCCCTCTCATGCTTCCCACGTCCGTCGCATCTCATAGCACATCACCACCAACTTTCATGTAGCCCCCATCCCTCTCTTCCCCTTCCCCTTCCCCCCACCCCAACCCTCTCTCGCTTCCATGCCCCCCTTATTGTTGCAACCCTTCGCTCATCAACTATCAAAATCCCTCTAGTTTTCCTCCCCCTTAACAACTCCCCCCATCCCTCGTCTCAGTTCCGGCCTCGGCAGCCATTCCCCGTCACCCTCTACTTTCCCTTCGGTCCGCCATTTTCTTTTGCACTATCCCCCTTTGTGAGGCACTAATCCCGTGGTTCATGCACTCTTATATACATGGAAGCGAGGGCAAGGGGGTGCTTAGCAACCGTGCAATGGTGAAGAAAACGACGATGGAAGACGATGAGAGCTCACGGTTAGACGATGTGAGCTCACAATATGAGGCATCTTCCTACGACAGTGGCAGTCCCTTGTGCCCTATGTGCTTCGACTTTCAGAGCCAAAAGACACCGGTTATTGTTGAATCCGAACGCAGGGCTGTGTCATATGGAGCAGAACCGAAACTTAACGAACCTCATCTAGCAAAACTCACCTAACCAACCTCACTTAACCAATCTCACATCACCAACCTAACCTAATCAATCTCACTAATCAACCTCACCTAACCAACCTCACTTAACCAGTCCCACCTAACCAATCTCACCAAACCAACTTTCCCTTACCATACCTCGCCTAACCTACCCATACCTTAACGTAAAAGCCTTAAAAAATGCCCTTAACCTTAACTAAACTTAACTTAACTTAACCCAACCTAATCATAACAAATCTCACCTGTCTTATACCTTAACTTAACCTAACATCCTAACCTGACCTTCTAAATAACATCCAAGTTCCTAATCTAGTCCAAACCCAATCTTTGCAATGGAAACATAGGAGCTTATGCACATAGGAATGCTGGCAACCAGTAGCAATAATCTTAGACTAGAGCGAAGAAAGGTACATAGATGCCCCTCTCCAAGCCATCTAGAACCACCATAAGGGCGTAGTTGCCTAACCGGATCAATTACGAGGCGCCTTATCGATCTCCTCACACATTAATGACACCAACACCCAGTACCCCCTCTCTCCCACCCATTTTCTGCGTACCTAATGCCTTTTTCAGGAATAGTCCATTCCAGCAGAGCAATAGACACGTCTTTCTCTTCCCACATCTCAGCGCCGCTCCCCTTCCAACGCTGTGCAAATATAATCCCAGACTCTTTGTTATCTTCTACAGCTGTTTCCGTTGAAGAGCTTCGTATACTAAACAGCTAACCTAGCACAACATGAACATGCACATGCACGTGGACACACACACACACACACACACAATACAGACAAACACACAGACACACACACACACACACACACACACACACACACACACACACACACACACACACACACACACACACACACACACACACACACACACACACACACACACACACACAGACACACACACACACACACACACACACACACACACACACACACACACACACACACACACACACACACACACACACACACACACACACACACACACACACACACACACACACACACACACACACACACACACACAAAGATCGATTCCAATAGCTACCGGTGACTGCTATTGGTCCGCGGCCGAGGTACGTAGAGCAGTGAAAGCTTCTGTCACATCTAAAGACCTCCTGACATATGCTCCACCTTTTAACAGTAGAAATAAGACTGCTGTGATTAATTTTCTGCGTATTAGTATGTTATGTTGTATATACCGGTGATTGTAACGGAGTTCAATCACATAGGAAAGGAAAGACTGTTTAAACCACGACCAAACGCCTCTTGGTCTTTGGAGCTCAGCTAGTTCCCCACACAAGTATAAACAAATCAGAAATACTAATGTTTACCACAGTAGTCCTGCCAACCCCCAACCCCCCTGCAAAAAGAAAAGAAAAAATCTTCATCCACTCACTTGAAATGCGAGCCAGGCCATCCCTCTCTCGGGATACACTCCATGTGTTCACAACAAGGAGTCACCATACGTCTCCGTCAAGCGGTTCTTCGCTCGTTGTACATCATCACACATCACCCCACTTCTCTACCACCACCATCTTTTGGTTTTGTTGCTTCTTCTCTATACGAAAACTATATTTACACAACCTTTTTGCAGAATATTTCATATATTCTATATACTCGTAAAGAGATGCAGCTCAAAAAATGTAGTAATATCGTCCCTCAGCATTTTGTACATTTTTCTACACCAGAAAATACTTTAAAAGTAGATATTTTGTAGAAAAAGAAATATGCTGAATGGTCAACAGTGAAAGTCGTACATGCA
>NC_134812.1:35547097-35549597 GCF_046742065.1 Oratosquilla oratoria
TGTGTGTGTGTGTGTGTGTGTGTGTGTGTGTGTGTGTGTGTGTGTGTGTGTGTGTGTGTGTGTGTGTGTGTGTGTGTGTGTGTGTTCATGCATACCGGTTGGTTCTTACATCCTGGCCTCTGATTGGCCTACGTGTGCTGGCTGTTGATTGGCCCTTAGGTAGTGGTCACTGCTTGGCTAACTTGAACTGACTGTTGGTACCTTAGGCTGCTGACCACCGATTGGCCCATGCGTGGTGGCTGTTGATTGGCCCTTGATTCGAATGTGTTGGGTCATCGGGTTGCTGAACTCTGACCCGCAAATGCTGACTGTTGATTGGCTCGCATATGCTCCTCACTGATTGGTCAGCGCGATTTTTGCGGAAACTAGCCCGCACGATCTGCCCGTTGATTGGCCCATGGTTGCTATTCGCTGACTGGGTAAATCGTGCTACTTCTGATTAGTTCTACCGTACTGCCCACTGATTGGTACGTACGTGATGTCCATGGATTGGTCCGCGTATGTTGCCCGGTTATTTTCCAACAAGTGATGCTCTATGATAGTCTAGAGCGTGCTATCTGCACATGATATTCGCTCACTGACTATAGTGTTTTTTTTTTTTAATCAATTTTTTTTTTTATTTCATTTCCACTGGTCCACGAATGCTTTCCTCTGAGTGGCTCGCGCGTGTTGCTTAGGCCCCGGCGTGCCATGCGTTGATTGGCTAAAGTGTGTTGTTAACTGACTGGCCCAGGCATGCTTGACCACTAATTGGGTACACTCACGTACCATTTCCATCTACTTAAAATCGTACATTAATTATAGAGGCACGTTTAATTCATTTTAATCCTTTCCATACCAGGTGTCCCTTTTACTTTTATGTCGGCTATAGCTAGGCTATTTCACTCATTACAATAATAACCCCTTTATAATGAAGAGATCATAGGCACGTTTTCTTTTATTCTTGGTACCGCTAGACAATTTTATTCATCTTCGTGTTCCTTCGGTGATGGTGGATGTGGAGGACGTTGTGATGGTGCCTGCAGAGGACATGGTGATTCCAGATGTGAGGGAAATGGTGATAGTGGATATTAGGACGTCCAACGGAATGATCTATAACTGAGACCTGATGGTGATTAATAGGGAATGATTAATTAGGGTCGGTGGTTGTGGCGCTGGCTGATGTGGTGGTAGTGGTAGCAGTGGTTTTCAAAGTTGTGGTGTTGGCAGGGATGGTAGTGGCTGTTGTGGTATAGGGTGTGGGAGTGCTGATGGCAGTGGCTGTGTTGGTAATGATGGTAGTAGTGATGTTGAGTGTTAGTGGCTGATATTGGTGGTGGTAGTAGTGTTGATAATGGATGTGGCTGTGAAGGTAGTGGTCATGGTGGCTATGAAATTGAGACAAATTGTGATGCTGGATGAAGAGAAATTGGAGACGTGATGAGTGTGGATGTAGCGGAAATTGTGACTTTTGGATAATGAGAGAATAGTGAAAAAGATGGTGAATTACACAGTCATGGTGGATGTGGACGAAATAGTGAAGGTGATGTATGAGGATATAGAGGGAATAGTGATGGTGGGTATAAAGAAGATGGTGGTGGAGTTGGTGGGTGTAGACACTAGACATTACCTAATCACTTTATTCATCAGGCGTCCCTCTTTCCCAGTGATGAAGACTACACAAAGAAACAGACTCTCCCACGAACTTAAATGGCAGCAACGGTCTCTAAGACAAAAGCCACCAAAAGGACTAAAAACGAAGATTCCGGGGAAAAGCACTGGACATAAGAGACCGAAGTAGAAGACAGGGGGAGCAGGAAGGCGAAGACGACGGAGACGCTGAAGAGGGGGAAGGAGCGAAGGAGCAGTAGCTTCCGGGGGCGTTGGAGGGGGGGGGGATGGTCTATAAGAGAGAGACTACATCTTGAAGTGTGTAGTCGTCTCCAAGACAAGTAAAAGGACGAGCAGGAGGAGGAGGAGGAGGAGGAGGTGGAAGAGGAGGAGGAAGAGGAGGAGGGGTAGGAGGAAGACAAATAAGAGGAGGTAGAGGAGAGATAGGAGGGGGAAGAAAAGAAAGAAGAGAGGGAAGATGAGGAAGAGAAGGAAGAGGGGGAGAAAAGTAAAAGAAGAGGCACAGAAAGAAATGGGAAAAATTGGAGAATGAAATAGAAGATTATCAAGGGCGACGAGAAAAACGGTAATAAAGTAGAGAATGAAGAAAGAAACAGATCGAGCAAGGGGAAGGAAGCGAAGTGTGTACAGTGCAGAGGAGTAACTAAACAAAGAGAAAGAAAGGAGGACGAAGAAGGACGGAAGAGATTCGAAGACTTTCGAGGAGGAGAGGGATTGGCGAGGAATAAGGCTTAGGGCAGCATAAGGAAGGAGGGACACGTGTTTGAAGTGGAATTTAGGAGTAAAAAGAATGAGGAGCAAGAGGAGGAGGAAGAGGAAGAGGAAGAGGAGGAAGAGGAAGAGGAGAAGGGGAGGAGAAGTGGATTGTGAGGAAGACCCTGTAGGTCGA
>NC_134812.1:35559597-35562097 GCF_046742065.1 Oratosquilla oratoria
TGTGGAGACTTGAGTTTGTCCACGTGGCTTGAGATGTTACATGATTTGTGACCTCACAGGAGGAAACTTGAACTATTATAAGTAAACACAAGATATAATATATATATGCATACATATATACACATGTGTGTGTGTGTGTGTGTGTGTGTGTGTGTGTGTGTGTGTGTGTGTGTGTGTGTGTGTGTGTGTGTGTGTGTGTGTGTGTGTGTGTGTGTGTGTGTGTGTGTGTGCGTGTGTTTACTGTATATGCGTGTGTATGCTGACGGGAGTGCATGTGTGTATTTCCTCTGTCCAAGTGTGACATACGGTGCAGTGCGTCTTGTTTATAGCACCATTATGACTGTGTTTCCTTATCTACCGTACCAAGGGAAGCATATTTCCTCCCTGGATTTATATGGTTTTCTGGGGTCATCTATTTTTTCCTCTGGGAAATGCATTTTTGGCATGTTCTGCAGGGTGCACATGATACATAAGCAACACACATATCCATACATATAAACGCGCGCGCGAGCACACACACACACACACACACACACACACACACACACACACACACACACACACACACACACACACACACACACACACACATATATATGCGTACAGCAAATGAAGGAAATTAACAGACAAGGAAAATACATATAACGAGTATGGGTCAAAACAGGATGTTACGGGTATTAACTTTGAAAAAATACCGGAATGCAACATGTAGAAAATTACAGGCCTTCAAGTGGAGCAATAGACAAATGGAACCATTTCGCGGCGGAAGTGGGGTGCTCACAGTGCATGACTCGAAAGTAAGTGAAGGAAAGGCGGCAATCAAACCCGAAGCAAGAAGCTACGCGAGTGTCCTATATCTGTCCTCTAAAAGACAGACAGGAATTAAAGAGCACGTAAGTGCAAAATCACACACACACACACACACACACACACACACACACACACACACACACACACACACACACACACACACACACACACACACACACACACACACACACACACACACACACACACACACACACACACACACACACACACACATGCGCGCGCGCGCGCCGGGTGTGGTGCGCGTGTAAGTGCTGATGGATCTAAATCTATCTTTTAAACATCTTTACGAATACGAGTACACATGAATGTACAGAGTAGATACAAGGAAGGAGCCAAGTATAGGTGAAAGACCTTTTCATAAATATTTATAGACGAGATTTCTTTTTGCTACTTGTCGAGTTCTGAAAGGCCGATTGTTGCAGACTACGATGTTTCTGTGCTTGTGATTACGCGTGTAGGTGTGCATGCATGTGCTTGTGAGGAATAGAGAGAGAGAGAGAGAGAGAGAGAGAGAGAGAGAGAGAGAGAGAGAGAGAGAGAGAGAGAGAGAGAGAGAGAGAGAGAGAGAGAGAGAGAGAGAGAGAGAGAGAGAGAGAGAGAGAGAGAGAGAGAGAGAGAGAGAGAGAGAGAGAGAGAGAGAGAGAGAGAGAGAGAGAGAGAGAGAGAGAGAGAGAGAGAGAGAGAGAGAGGAGGAAAAGGGAAGTGTGATCATCGGGAAGACCAATTCAAAATTAAGTTTCTTAATGTACTGTAATTGGGACAATTATGTCGAATATTATGCATTCACTAGAATTCCTCCGGGCCAGATCTTGTACACCATCAGCTTTTTGTACTCATAACGTATGTATGTACAGGCTGTTTCAGAATATCTGAAGCCTATTTTTGGACTTCTCATAAGTTTCCTATTGAAAGTAACTCTAAATTTAGTTTTGTTTTCTTACAAGTGATTGGAAAACAGTGACCTCGACAACTAAACAAAAGGTTTTCTTTGTAAAGACATACTACAAGACCAAATCATTCAAGACTGCTCAAACCAAATATAGGCGTCAATTCGATTTCAACCATTACCCAAACATGAATAACATTTTCAAGTGGGTTCGAAATTCTGAAGCCTATGGAAGTGTAGACGATCGTAGGAAGACTAGAAAAGGAGGAAATATAAGGAAGACCCAACAAACTACAGACCGGTTTCCTTTACAAACATGGTAACCAAAATTTGTGATGAAGTTAAAAAAGTAGATAAATAAGACATCTGGGGGTGAACAATATACTAGATTCGAGAATCCAGAAAGCAACTAGGGAGGTGAGAATCCAAACTGTCATATGAAGACAGATTGTCAGAACTAGCATTACCGACTCTGGAACAAAGGAAAGAAAGAGGCGACTTGTTGACCATCTACAGAGTTATGAGAGGTATAGTCCTTCATAGAGAAGACTTACTAAATTGGGATAAGAGGACATGAAGGGAAGCTCAAAAAGGACAGTTATAGAAGAGACTTGAAAAAGAACAGCTTTCCCCACAGAGTGGTGGATGCATGGAACATACTAGACAAAACAATAGTGTGTGCAAAACAATACACGAATTTAACAGCACATTAGATATGGCGAGACGGGACATCACGAGCGTAGCCCCCTTCTCGTAAGATACAACTAGGTAAATACATACATT
>NC_134812.1:35564597-35572097 GCF_046742065.1 Oratosquilla oratoria
CTACTTCCACCACCATAGTTTTATTTTTACCATACATTTCCACAACTATTTTTCACTTTTTAATCCATCAGCCGGTGCAACATTGAATCTTTTAACACAGTGAAATACTTCCATGCCGTCGGGGGAAAGGACCCTGGCCTGAAATAGGTCCTCACCGATCGGGACCCCCCCCCCTTGTGTGCCGGAGTTCACCTCCATGAAAGACGTCACCGCACTAAAGATGTCGAAATCTTTTGCTCTTTGTTTGCTCTGAATTTCCATGCAGCTTTGACCTTGGCTCCCGGCTTTGCAAAATTCTTCCACGGCATCGTATGACACATGTCAAGAAGCCAGTGTGTTGCTCCGCGCTCTGTGTCACCAGTGTGCCAGAGCGCCAACGCCTTTGCCTTTTTTTTTCTTTTTCTTTTTTTCTTTTCTTTTTTTGTGGATGGAGGGATGTAGTGGTTTCGCAAGCAGAGTAGCCAACATACGAGTGAAATTTGAAGGTTCGAGTCCTCTGGCTAGATCTTCAAGGAACTGATATGTCCTTGCACCATCACCAGAAGCTTTCTCCGTGATCGCTACAAGACACTATGGGTGCGATAATTCCTATGAAATTTTCCGTTACAATAAGAACAAAAGGAGAAAAAAAAAGAGACGCTGCTCGTTAAGGCCTCGTTTAGCCTTTGCTGTCTCCATAAAGGCGAGACAGTCCTCATACAGAGGCGTCGCAGCATTAATCCCTCTACGACAGCCTCGACCCTTCCAACCATGACGTCACCATAATATAATCGGTCGACCGAGCGGGAGCGCCTCCGCTTAAACCTTCCTCCTCTCACCCATCCCCTTCCCTCCTCCTCCTCCTGTTCCCTCACCTCCTCCCCTTCCTCCTCCTCCTCTTCCATTTCCTCCCCCAACCCCTAATAACCCCTAACCCAGCATCTGTCAGAGTCGTGGTGAGTCACCCACTCAATGACGCACTTCCCCGCGGTTGCCGTTCCATCGTCCCTTTCCCCTTCCTCCTCCGCCTCCTCCCTTCCTCCTCCATCCCTTCCCACTCCCTTTTACATTTCCCCTCCGTTCCTTGTCTCTCGAAGTTTCAGAGGCGGGTACCAGCACGCCTAGCTGGTGGCCTACCACCCTTCCCAGATCTCCTGCGACAAAAGCCCAGTGTGCCTCCATTCGCAGAACCAGCAGTGCCCTACACATAGTCCACATCTCTGTTATATCCTGTTCCCTCCACACGTACACGCTCACCCTCCATTTTCCACTCTTCTTTTTATCTTTATCATTTCGTACATTTCGTTGTGGTGTGCTGGTCTTCAGTCCCGCTTGATATCGAGGAAGACCGGGTCTGATCCCCGACACCGATCGATAATTGTCGTTTGGCTTGATTGTCGTTCCCCACAAGGTAAAAGTTCAACCGTAGCTGCAACGGAACATCTCTTGTCGTAACCTCATCATAATCCTTTCGCTCCCTGTCATTAGTATCCTAACCAGCCCTGTAGTATGGGAATGGGCACTCAGTGTCGATCATCTGTTGATGTAGTGTGACAATTAGTGTGTTGGTTCCGATCCAGTTTCGTACTTTGAGGACCAAAAGATACAGATGTCTTGTGATTGACTAGGAAATCAGAGTATATGGGGTAAAGGTTACATCTTTGGTTGTAGTTAAGCGCCTTCTGCTGTAAAATCCTATCCATTTCCCTTATTATCTTTACGGCGAAAACCATTCTAAATTTCATTCTAGTTAAAGCCAGACAATTTTATTCAGCCGAGGGGGGGACTGACTCGAGATAGAAAGAAGGTCTTGATCGATTGACAACTCATTCAGCTCCTCAACTGAATAAAATATCCTGACGCAAAAAAACAACAACAACAAAACATGAAGGAAGCTAACTGACGAAAACCCTGGTCAATGACAGACGAGAGCTCAAGGCTTGTAAGACCATGAGATCCCCAGTATCCAGTTCATCGATTTTGTTCTGCCTAACCTCAGAAAAAAAAATATTCAGCATTTTAAGACTTCTAGACTTTACCGGGTTAAGCACAATCATCTAAACCCTGAATTAAACCTGGGTTACGTATGACAAGATAGAAACCTTCTCGAAGTTACTAGATTCGAATAAGTTCCTTGGTCGCCCACCGAACTAAACTTATCTTCCTCGCTATAACTACCTTCATAAGACACTTCAGGAACTTGAGGGGTGGGGGGGGGCGGCCTACGCCTCTGGGCACACGAACTCTCCCTCCACCTTGTACGCCTTTGGCACGCCTCGTAACTCCACCCACGTCTTCGTCAGTCCATGTACGCTTCGTCTACTTCCTGTAAAGCTTTCCTCTCCTTGGCAAAGAGCTTCCATATTTGTACTCGCTTACCAATGCGGGCAACTCCCACTCAGTCGTTACAATGACAAACTTTATAGATCTTCTTCTGCTCTATGACACGATTTTATTCAGCTTAAAGGGCGGAGCCACCGAAACCTTTAACTCTATTAACATCCTTTTCCCTATTAAGACGTTTACATCTTTTATTCTGATTAATGTTAGATGATTTTCTTCAGCTGAGGGTGTCTGGCGTTGGACTGAGGGGGCGTAGCAATATCGTATCAGTATATGTGTTTGTGTATATATATATATATATATATATATATATATATATATATATATATATATATATATATATATGAAGGTGGAAAAAAAAAGTCACGGGTCTAGTTCTGAGTTTCTGAGTTTATTCCTGACTGGTTTCGCTCTATGCTTCTTCAGAGAAAGAAGCATAGAGCAAAACCGGTTAAGAATAAACTCAGAAAATTAGAACTAGACCCGTGACTTCTTTTTCCACCTTCATCAACTTGTCACAATGTACCAGCATATATATATATATATATATATATATATATATATATATGTATATATATATATATATATATATATATATAAAGACAGATGAGTGGTATGGTGATGAGGCAAACACATGGAACCACTGAAGATTTATTACTGACGTTTAGTCCTCACCAGGACTTCTTCAGTAAGGAACAGTGAAGATGTGACCAAAGTTAACAGCGGTGACTATCTATCCGTGCCCAACCCGAGACACGGGTGAGATGGGATATCTGCTCACCAGAGCCGGTATTAGAATCATGGTCGACCAAGAAAAAAATATTATTATCTATGAATTACCGTATGGGAGCTGTCATTTGAGTTATTACGGAGAAACCATAACAGGAATTAAAAAGCGGACAAGTGGGCACAAAAATTATGCCAGGGCACATCAAACTATTCACTGGTGGTCCACGTTCATAGTCATGGCCACTTACCGGATTGGAATTGAATAGAGGTGTTCCAAAAAGAAATATTAAAGAAAAGGAGGAAAATAGTTAAAGCAGTGTATATCGCTTCCCATCGACGTAACAATCATCGAGATGAGTTCATTGAATTAGTACGAACGGTAAGCCGCTTAGTACTTCGCCAAGCTGAACGGAGGTGAGGGGAGGAGAAGTGAGGTCGACCGCAAGGAAAGTGGTAATCTTCGGCTGATAATAAGGTGTTGATATTTCTGTGATAGTGTGTACTGTTCTCTGAAGTCCTGCTGGGGAAGAAACGTTAGTAATAAATCTCCAACAGTTCCCTGTCTTTACCTTATCACTCACACACACACACACACACACACACACACACACACACACACACACACACACACACACACACACACACACACACACACACACACACACATATATATATATATATATATTTGCCAAAGCAATTTTGTTAAAATTTCCTTATATCGGAGTATACAGAAAATATGAGGTCACTTATGGGTTACATATCTCTCATTATCATGGCTTCCAAAAAACAAATGTAAAATATTTTCATAATTGATAGTTTTAAAAAATCACAACGATACGTGATTAAGACAAAATGAGATTAATCAATAACCACGGTAATCATGAATCATGATCACATCTACACTTGCGCAGTAAAAAAAAAAAAAAGAAAACTTAAATGTGAAGGAAGACGGAAGAAGAATAATACACGCACACGTCCCCATACGTGCGGGTTTGACGATGCCGTTAGTTTCGTGTCCGGATACTTTTTAGACTTGGTATTGCATGCCTCACAGTTCGATCACATTAGCACGTACCCTTTGACCTCACACATCCACAGTTATATCCACACTCGCATCCACAGATACACACACACACACACACACACACACACACACACACACACACACACACACACACACACACACACCCCACACACACACACACACACACACACACACACACACTCATTCAATCACTGCCTCATATATATATATATATATATATATATATATATATATATATATATATATATATATATATATATATATATATAGATATATATATATATATATATCTTTCCGTCTTATTCTATTCTGGTCACAGTTCGTCCCTCCCCTCAGACTTGAGAATATGTACCACGGCAGCCGTATTCTTGAAAACTTTACGACATAGTTTGACACGTCGTGGTAATTATCTTTCCTTCCGTACAAAAGGGTCTCCCAGGCCGTGATTTCTTTGTGTTAATTTTAAGATTAAGAAGCCATCAACAACGCATGTGTTACGTATTTATACGCCCTGCAGCGCATCACGACCCCAAGAGCGTTACATGGGAGATCAAGAAGGAAAAATGATAAGGTCTGTGATAAAGCAAACAAGGACCTAACACAAAGGACTTCATTGGGTTGGACATTCCACGTTTTATAGTCTGCTTCCTGCGACCACCGCCACTACTACCATCACCACCTCCAACGTCACCATTACTACTGCTGCTGCTAATACTACTAGCACCATCACTATAGGTACATTCACAACTACTAGCAGCACTATACCAGTACGAGTATTGCTATCATGTAACCTCCACCGTCAATGATAATGTAGTAATGATACTCTGAAAAAAGAAATAGGTTTTGATGAGTTCGTCTTCTTTATTTGTAAGGTAAAACTAAACTGACTATGGACTATGGATTACCCAGGACAGACCACACGCTCGCACGGGATGGGTAGTTGTGAGAGGGGAAGAGATGTCTTTATGAAAATGAAAAGGTAGTTGTGTATAAAAGAGGGTTTCTGTCACCCCACTGGGATATTAGGGATATTTATTTCGTGGTGTCGTGGCTTTGGAGGGGTGGGCAGGAGACTTGCGGTTGGAGTTGGAGATTGTACATGAGGCTAGGGGCCAATATATGTACGGCGTGGGTAGTCACCCATGGAATGTAATTACATAATTGCACTGGATTAGGTTAGGTCGGGTCAAACAGGGTCGCACTGTCATAGGAGCGTCAGATCTAGCCATGCGGGCGACAACGTGTGCTCCACGCCACATGGTTGTCGCAATTTGTACAATACCATCATCTCTACCACTATCTTCACATCAAGATTGTGTGTGTGTGTGTGTGTGTGTGTGTGTGTGTGTGTGTGTGTGTGTGTGTGTGTGTGTGTGTGTGTGTGTGTGTGTGTGTGTGTGTGTGTGTGTGCGTGCGCGCGCGTACATCTGTCTTATGTATCTGTGTGTGTGTGAAGCGGGTTGGTAGATAAGACCTCTGTCTGAATAAAGACGAACATGACGCAATCCGGGCTCCACACAATGTATTCTTTGCTGCATTCCGAGTTCGGCACTGTGCAATTGCAGTTCGCGCAGAATGACCGCAATGCTGGCACGGTGCCAGTGGGCACACAAATTCGGAGCAAAACCGTCTGCCCCCTGGCACGATTGTGAAATCACGTGAACAACGGACTGTTTATTTTAACTAAACGGAGATTTGTTACAGAACTAATACTTGTATCAAATGTTGAAGTAACAATCTTCGTGGAATGTGCGCAGACATGAAAAAAAATACTTAAAAAAGTTACTAAATATAAAATATGAAAATAAATTCAAATTAGTTTATGAACAATGTACGTCAAATGGGCAAATAACGACAATTTTTTTTACTTCCGGTAGATAAAAAAAAAAAAAAAAAATCTCAGACTTGTGATCACTGAGAGCGGGATCCCAGGAGCCTGAGGCTCTGGCTTTCTCTTCAACTGAATAAAATCGCCTGTAGTCTGCCACAACAAAATCTGCACAGTTCGTCTGTATTTGGTTTCTATATTTATTCTGGCTACTATCACCAAAGGGATTATATTAAAAAGAAAATTTTCTACAAAAAATGAATAAATAAATCTCGGTACTCTTTGGCAAGAGTGTTCGATTCTTTTGCTGATTCCATTTCATTCAACTATATATCGATTTACATTTATTTATTTATTCATATTTATCTATTTGTTTATCCATTTACTTTTTTTTATTCATTTATCTATTCACTGATTTACAAAATGGGACTCAATAGCACTCAGTCGTGGACCAGAAGTCTGTTAATGCCACGAATCCAATGGCACTTGTTGGCACTCAGAGCCTCCAAGTTCAAACTCAAACCCAACGGTTCTGCATAGCCGGGCCATTACGCAGCCAGCGGCCTTACCACGCCCGCTTGGCACCCACGCCCGGCACCCACGCCCCCGTCCGCCTCCTCAACATACACAAACACCAACTTCCCGGCCTCGCCGACACCTCCTTCTACATCTTCACACTTCTCCCCCAAAGAAAGGAAGAAAGGAAGAAAGATATATGAGAGAGAGAGAGAGAGAGAGAGAGAGAGAGAGAGAGAGAGAGAGAGAGAGAGAGAGAGAGAGAGAGAGAGAGAGAGAGAGAGAGAGAGAGAGAGAGAAAGAGAGAGAGAGAGAGAGAGAGAGAGAGAGAGAGAGAGAGAGAGAGAGAGAGAGAGAGAGAGAGAGAGAGAGAGAGAGAGAGAGAGAGAGAGAGAGAGAGAGAGAGCATCCTCTCTTAGCATTTTTGTTTACCGCTTTCCTTACGGTTTCCCCCCATCATCCATACCTAACACACTTTTAATTTCCATATCTCATATATACATCATGTATCACCTTGTCTCCATCTCCTACTACGTACTTCTATTCTCCTCGTCTCCTCCAAACTCTCGCCATAGCTTTTCCTCCATTTCACCCTCCTCAATCGCCTCCTCTTCCATCACTCATTTCATTTTTGTCCACCATCCATCTTTAAATAAACAACCTATCATCAATCACTGGTGAGAAATGTAGTAACACATTTATAAATTACAACTAACACCACAGTCGGACGAAAAAAAGAGTTGCGTAAGCGAATCTATATATTTCGACTGCTAACTGCAATCCTCTTCAGTAGAACTGAAGAGGATTACAGTTAGCAATCGAAATATATAATAGTCGCTTACTCAACTCTTTCTTTCGTCCGACTGTGGTGTTAGTTGTAATCTATCATTAAGTTGACACTCGTGACGTATACACCAACCTCGTGACGTCTACATCAACATCTGGGTCAGGGATGCAAATAACGGGTTTAGTGTGCTCGGTCCGAGTTTCATTGAGCTCGAGTTCACTCTAAACCGTCGGACATTACTTGTACAGTATGAAGATATTTTCATTTTTACTT
>NC_134812.1:35577097-35584597 GCF_046742065.1 Oratosquilla oratoria
AATCATATAATAATATTATTTATTCATCTATCTATTCAGATTTCTCGCTCATTTACCGTTTTCATTCCTTATTCATTCGTATTCATTCATTTTATCTCTATTCATGTGTGGTTATATCTTTTTGTGTTCCCAGGAAACGGCACCCGTATACAACCGAGAATGTCAGTCTGCTGCACATAAGCACATTATAGTTTGATTACATAATTGAAGCACTACTTTTGGGTGCGTTTGCACGAACAGTAGTGCTGTGACCACGACAACAACAATGACTGCTACTGCTACTGCTGCATATAAGGAGGAAAGGGCCTTTTGGGATATATGTGTACTATATTTACTATCGCCGCCTTCAAAATACTACATGGTACTTAAAAGCTCGGATAACGATGAAAAATGAGAGAGAGAGAGATAAAGAGAGGGACAGATACAGAGAGAGAGAGAGAGAGAGAGAGAGAGAGAGAGAGAGAGAGAGAGAGAGAGAGAGAGAGAGAGAGAGAGAGAGAGAGAGAGAGAGAGAGAGAGAGAGAGAGAGAGAGAGAGAGAGTCAGAATATAAAAAGAAAAGAAAAATGAACAACTCAATAAATGCATTTTCTTACTGACTTTCATATTTTCTCTCCTCTGTACTCGTCTTCCATCATAACGCTTTTTATTGGATGGGAAAACGTATGCAATGACAAACGTTATATTTGTACATCGAAAATCATTAGATGACTCACGACTTTTGACAGTGTTCTACAGTTAACACTTGAGTGCCCATTGGGACGAATTCGGTACACTAATGGACTTCGTTCTGGCTAGCGCCAGGCGATTTTATTCAGCTTCAAAGTAACCTCTGTTCCACAAAGTCTTAGTTGTTTGCAACACTTGGGGTGCGGGGATGGAACTCTTGACATTAAACTATCCTCCAGATTATAATTCACATATAGCTATTGAGGTCAGTGTGTTAAAAATAGTGCAGAAGTCACGAGCAAATCGCTTGTGACATCCAGCAGTTTTGATCACATAAACGTAGTTTTCGTTGTTGAATATCTACTTATTTTCCTATACACTAGACTGCATACAATAACAAATATATATAAAACATACAAATGTAGTTTTCGTTGCTGAATATCTTCTTATTTTCCTATACAGTAGGCTGTATACAATATAAAATATATAAAACATATAACAATAGAAATAAATTAGGAACAACTGGGCTATGATAAGAAAAAAAGATAGTAATTCCAATTTATAAAACAAGCACACACATCCACGCATGCACACTCAACCCAACCATTTATCTCAATACTCGATTCCGTTACTCTTTCATTTCCGCTGAAGGGCAAATCCAATACTCATCTCCGAGGCTCTCTATCTAAACACGTTGCACGGCTCTCTTTGCTGACACTGCCCCAGTGTCAATGGGGAATAAACAGTCCTCTTAACTGAATAAATTCCCCTGGTGTTAACCTAAACAAAATATTTCAAGATACTAAATTCGTTCATGATACCGGGTTACATAGGATTACAAAGGCGGAGCATGCCGACAGGAGACCTTTTGGTCCATATCAAGGTCGGATGCGAAAAAATCATAATGAATAAATAAATAAATAAAAACTAATAAAGTAAATAATAATAAATTAAATAAGTGCATATAGTTAAATGATAAACAAACAGGTAAGTAGTAAATAATAATAAATTCACATATAACCAATAATAAATGAGAATCAAGCAAATAATAATAAACAGACAAATTATAACAAAACAAATAAACAAACAATATAAAAAAAACCAGTCATTACAGCATCCTGCTTAGGTATCTATCTAAATGATTACTGTATATTTATTCTGCCAATCGCCACACTTTCTCATATTAGGAAAAAAATATCGTTCCTCTGAGTACTCAAAGTAATCTCAGTTAAACCTTTGGCGTCTGTAATTGACGTGTTTATTTTATCTGCCGGCACATGATTTTAATCAGGCGAGGGACGATTTTCTCATTCCTTGAGGATCGTTGACACGGGGCTAGTTAATAGCCGCTAATACTAACTGCAAGTTAAGTTGCCCGGCAAGTAAGTGTTGACACTAGGATAGCTTGGACGCAAATTTAATGACTTTCGTAGTTTACAAGACGCTAACACTAGCTGCTACTAAACTAGTCACGTGTCAGTGAGCCTTTAGGGCTCAGTGGCACTGGCCTCCGACTCTCATCCACTATGCTCTTCCTTCCCTCGGTTCATCATCTCTTACAGTACATTGTTCATTATCCTTTTGTAACATAATCCCCACGTCTTCTCGGAAATTCTCTCCATTCCGACCCAGGCCTCTATTGCGCCCATAATTCAAGGCTTTCCATCTCGACCAAAGCCATCAAATGGGCTTCTTCCTCCAAGCCCCTACGAACCATTACATCATTATATGGGTTCTCAGACCTTGTAAATCCTACTAACTCTCCCTCGCCCCACTTCTGGTAACCTCCACATTCTCTACTGCGGATGCGGTCCTGATGATCCCATAATCCAGTGTACTCTTTGGTGACTTGGTTCTAGCGATCGCTAAACGATTTCCTTCAGCGGAATGATGATTGTGGGAGCGTTGATTGTTAACTGTTACCCCTACGGCCCAGAGCCACACATTCTTTTGTGACTGGAAACGAATCTGCTACCCCAGCGTTTCTCAACCAGACTTCCCCGGAACCCTAAGTTTCCGCAAAAGGTCCCTAAGGGTTCTGCGAGAACAGGTGAGATAAGCTAATGCACTTTTGATTTATTTAATTTCATGTACGTAATATAATTAAACACGTACGCCATATTCTTGGTTATTGTAATAATGTAATATAGACATCATTCTATCTAACCTATTATTACGATGAAAATGAAATGAGAAAGATACGGTATATGTGTGTTTTTTCCCGCAGGGATTCCTTGAGACATCATGCAATTTACTTCAAAGGTTACGCAAGGGCAAAAAGGTTGAGAAACGCTGCTCTACCCAAAGAGAATGCTGATCACTTTTATCTTTTGCTACCCTCTTTTTCTGCTACCATCCTCAAACCTCTCCTTTTTAACAACAACTGTACCCTAGTTTTTCGTCGCGATATTGCGATTCTAAGAACCAACAGTTGTTGCTAGCCCTCTCTCTCACCCCCTTGGTCTCAAGGATAACTATGAAAGGTCCCCAGATTTCCTTACGTCAGTCACTCGGACACACTGCGTTAGTTATGTGGGGCCCTAAAACTCGGACAGAGAGACTGACAGAGGCAGATAATCCCGCTTATGTACATATACATGCATCCTTTCTACATGATAAATGTACACATACACATACACACACACACACACACACACACACACACACACACACACACACACACACACACACACACACACACACACACACACACACACACACACACACACACACACACACACACACACACACACACACACACACACACACACACACTTGTGGCGCAGTTGGTAGAGTTCCCGGCTGCTACTACGGAGGTCCGGGTTTGACTCCCGTCTAGGGCTGAAATAATTTCAGTATCGGTGCGCTACGGGTTGTTACTCCAGCTCTCGTGGGCGGGAAGTTGGGTGTGTGTGTTTGTGTGTACGTATAAGGTCACAGCATTACCCATAGATCGGTCATATACGAGCTGTGAGCTTTCTTCCGGGAGGGAAATACCTGTGGATCACGAGTCCAACACGTGATCCAAAGACCATGGTGAAACCATGGTGAATCACACACACACATGGAGAAGTGGTAGGGATTGCGGCCGCCACTACGGCGGTCCGAGTTCGACTCCCGCCTAGGGCTGAAATAATTTCAGTATCGCTGCGCTGCCAGTCGTTACTCCTACTATCGTGGGTGTGTGTGCGTGTAGGGTCACAGCATTACCTATAGATCGGTCATATATGAGCTCTGAGCTCTCTTCCGGGAGGGAAATAGCTGACGATCACGAGTCCAACGCATGATCCAAGACCATGGTGAATCACACACACACACACACACACACACACACACACACACACACACACACACACACACACACACACACACACACACACACACACACACACACACACACACGCACGCACACACACATGCACACACACACCTGTATATATGTTTTATTATACTTATGCATAAGTCATTTTCTGCGTCACACCCCTGGCCTTTTTTGACAAACTTCACCAATAACCAAATCCTTGAACCCTTTTAAAGACACCGCTACCGCCTCACGTGTCTCTTTTGCCTCTATTGGTACCACCACCTGCTATCTTCCCGATTCTCGAACTGACAACGATCAACGAACAACTTATTATGTTACTCAGCTGAAGTCAATATGTTTTATGCTGACTTCAGGTTCGTGGCGCGGTCTAAGATGATGTTTCATTTATTCTGGCAAGCATTTGGCGATATCATTCGAGAGTGAAGTCACTCCCGCAATCAAATAGTAACGGTAATTATTTACCCCTTTTAGAGGGGGTTTACACGGTGTGTGAAAGTGTGAGCGGGGTATTTGGTTGTCGAACACGTTGGTCAAACCCCAAATACCCCGTTCACACGTTCACACATCACTTTAAACACGTGTCTGTCGAACCGCGTTCGACGAACCGTTAGAAAGTGTCAACCCCCTCTTAGATCCACGTCCCTGTCATCATCTTTCATTACCCCTTCTGTCCCACCTCCAGTTAATTACCTCATTACCTCCCTCGTGCACACAATTGTCCCTCCCACTACTCTTTTCCAAGTCGGTGAATCATCCCTTGATATATTTCTGAAATAGTTCTTGTTTTTGTACTTTTTTGTCATGTATAAAACCCTTGTGACATCCAGCACTTTCGATCATATATATGCAATTTCGTCACTGAAAATCTATTCATTTTCTTATAAAATAGTCAGCATATAATAAAAAATAATGTAAAACATTGAAAAGAAAATAGATTGGGGGAAGTATGGCTGTAATACAAGGAATACCAACTAAAGTTTATCTATAAAGAATTCATTACAAGTCTGTGACTAATAATGAAGCAATAAATGAGACTTATTGATATAATTTCGGTTACTGGATGTGTCCAAACTTCCTCAAGTGAATGAAGTTACCCTCAAGAATAAACCTTATTGTCCTTCATGTTCTTTCCTTTCACCTTCTCTTTCCATTCTGATTCCTCCCCCCCCCCCCCTCACCACCCACGGACAGTCGCGGCTAATTAGACTCCAGTGCCAAAGGCTTTTTCTTTGTGATGATTTTAGTTTTATTCTTTCCACACATTTCTGTCTCTCTTTCGAAATAAATAGAAGTTTATTTTTTTCATATTACGATGAAATCGTCGCCTAAACTGTATTTTTTTTCCTGTATGAGTGCCTGCTCGTCCCCTAAGAACCACGGGTTTTGGTAAACAACTTTCTTTGGGAAATAATTTTTATTTCCTTTTCCAACCTTATATACAGTTTTTTCACTGCACAGCCTTAATCAAATATATAGCCATCTATTAAAACACGTCATTACGCAATGCATACGACCTACAAAACTATACACTACACATAGATAGTACATGCACTCGCGCGAGCGCGCGCGCGCGCGCGCGTGTGTGTGTGTGTGTGTGTGTAAAGAGGGAGAGAGAGAGAGAGAGAGAGAGAGAGAGAGAGAGAGAGAGAGAGAGAGAGAGAGAGAGAGAGAGAGAGAGTGAGTGAGTGAGTGAGTGAGTGAGTGAGTGAGTGAGTGAGTGAGTGAGTGAGTGTGTGTGTGTGTGTGTGTGTGTGTGTGTGTGTGTGTGTGTGTGAGAGAGAGAGAGAGAGAGAGAGAGAGAGAGAGAGAGAGAGAGAGAGAGAGAGAGAGAGAGAGAGAGAGAGAGAGAGAGAGAGAGAGAGAGAGAGAGAGAGGGAGAGAGAGGGAGTAGGGAGAGAGGGAGTAGGGAGAGAGGGAGTAGGGAGAGAGGGAGTAGGGAGAGACAGAGACAGACACAGACAGAAACAGAGACAGACAAAGACAGACAGAGAAAAACAGACAGACAGAAAGACAGACAGACAGACAGAAAGATTCAAATATACAAACAGAAGAACACAAAAGAAGAGCCACATAAACAGACAGATACAAACAGATAGAGAAAAGATAATAAAAGCCTAAGAAAAGACAGAAATACCCACAGGAAAAATATAGGCAGATAAGTAATCAGGCAGTTAGATAGGCTGGCAAACAAGCACACAAAAACACAGACAGAAAGGCAGGCAGGCAAAGACAGGCAGACAGACAGGCAGAGACAGGCAGACAAAGACAGGCAGACAGACAGGCAGAGACAGGCAGGCAGATATACAAATTGGCAGACATACGCCATGTTTATTGAGATTTTTTGTAACCGATAATGTAGAGTAAGCTGAATGAGCATTATGGTTTTCATTGACCTCCTAACAGGACAGGTGTTTATGTTTTACTATTCCACACGCGCATCTTCATTCACTGGTGAAAGTCTCTTAGCTTTCTAGTACACGACGTGCAGCTATTCTAACCGTGCCTTCTCAACTACGCGTATGAGAATGTATGTGTGTGTGTGTGTGTGTGTGTGTGTGTGTGTGTGTGTGTGTGTGTGTGTGTGTGTGTGTGTGTGTGTGTGTTGTGTGTGTGTGTGTGTGTGTGTGTGTGTGTGTGTGTGTGTGTGTGTGTGTGTGTGTGTGTGTGTGTGTGTGTGTGTGTGTGTGTGTGTGTGTGTGTTTTACGTGTATAAATCCTTTGTCCTTTAATTATCTGTATTAATATCTCGTATCCACATTTTTTCTCAAGTTCTTCTTCTTCCACGATTTAATCTGTTCATAAATTTACCATTTTATGTACTCATGTCGCAATAAATATTCAATAACTCGTCTCCCCTTTCTACACCTTTTCATAATAGACTATTGCTTTCGTTTCTTGTCCCTTTTCTTTCTCCTCGTTCGTCTTCTGTGATTGATCTGCCCATGCATGGCACGGCCGACAATGGATCCACATAGACGCAACTCTTGAGCGCTGGAATTGACCCTTACCTGAATAAAACCAAGTGTCAATGAAATATTCCATTGGGTTGGGATGCGTCTATCTCATCGATTCTGGGTAAGCTCCCTCCCCCTGCCTACATATACATACCAATAAAATCTTCTGGCACAAGATAAATCAAAGCCAATTAAATACAACATTTTGCTGAGATTGGGAGACAGACAGACACAGAGATAATTTGTATACTTCATTCCAGATTATACCAGACGATTCCTTTCAGTCAAGATCAAAGTCTTGTAGTCCAGTATGCGTTATCCGCCTCCCTCGTTTTTACCGTTTTGTCGTTATGACTGTCTATTTCATTCAGCTGAGCAGTGCCTACTTTGGTCACATAACGAATCAATTTCACTCTCTCGACCACAGAGGAATAAAACGACCTGGCGTTCAGACCAAACGAAATCTGGAAAGTATGCCACTAGATTGAGGAAGAAACCCCTGTCATATCATGGCGTACATTAACGATTTTATTCTCATTAATACCAGACGATT
>NC_134812.1:35589597-35599597 GCF_046742065.1 Oratosquilla oratoria
GTGAATGTAACGGAGGAGGAGAAGAAAGAGGAATAGAAGGAAGAGGAGGAGATAAAGGAGTATGAGGAGGAGAAAGAAGAGAATGAGGAGGAGAAAGAGGAGGAGGAGGGGAAGAAGGAAGAAGAGGCAAAGAGGACTCGATATTGGAGGAGAATGAGGAGGAGAAAGAGGAGGAGGGGAAAAAGGAAGAAGAAGAAAAGAGGACTCGACATTGGAGGAGAATGAGGAGGAGGGGAAGAAGGTAGAAGAGGCAAAGCGGACTCAACATTGGAGGAGAATGAGGAGGAGAAAGAGGAGGAGGGGAAGAAGAGGCAAAGAGGTCTCGACATTGGAGGAGAATGAGGGGAGAAAGAAGAGGAGGAGGAGGAGGAGACAAAGAGGTTTCGCCGTCTCGGCGCCAAGGAGTAGAGAAGCTGGTCCTCCACCATTTCTCGAGGCCAACGTGGTTGTAGCCGTCCTGAACTTTATAGACAACATTCTACTATGACGTGAGCCTATTTCATTCAGCTCATGAACCTCCTTACCTTACACTGCTTCTTAAGGGTCGACTAATTCCATTATGGGCAACGAAGAATAACGTATTCTGGCTGAAGGATACACAGACAGGCAGGCAAGAAAGCCTGTTCCCTTGTTTGGAAAGCGTCGCTTGGAGTACGCACAAAAAAAGAAAATGTGGAATAAATATATAAAATATTCCACCGTGCCGATGGGTGTATGGAAACTGGAAAGCATAAGAAATGAACTCGTACGGGATAAAAGGACGAAAACGGGAAGATTAAAAGGACTGAGGGCAAGAAGAAGGAGAGCGTGCAAGAGCATGGAGGAGGACAAGAGGGGCATAAGGAGGACGAGGAGAGAAAGAAGGGGAGGGAGAGACGGTGGGAGATAGGGAAGGAGAGTGGAAGGGAGTGGAAGGGAGAGGGAGGGAGGGAGGGAGGGAGGGAAGACGGGAGGGAGGAAGGGAGAGAGGGGGAGGGGGGAGAAAGGAAGAGAGGGTGGGAGGGGGAGATGAGATGAGGGTGAGGTTAAGGTAGAGGGTGAGGTAGATGGTGTGGTAAAGGGTGAGGGAGAAGGTGCAGGAGAGGGAGAGGGGGAGGGGAGCGGGGGGAGGGGAACTGGGAAGAAAGCCAAACTATTTCATTCATGTGGGTGGGTAGGTAGGGGGGGTTGGGGGTTGTGGGAGGGGGGTTGTCGCCCAAAGGAAAGATTTTAGTCTCTCAGCTGTCCCCTCTGGTGCAGTAACTACCTCCATGGTCTCAAGTCCGATCTGATCACCGTTAGCTTGTTTTGTTCAGTTACGGCTGCGTCTCCGTAGCTGTAACTGAAAGGAGGTTAAGGAGGGAGGTTCAAGTAGAAGGTTTGGAGTGGGGTTCAAAGTGAAAGGTTTGTTGAGCTGGAAGGAGACTCGGAAATGGAGTTCGACGACGAAGGTTCGAAGGAATACTTCTCACTGGAACGGTTTCGAGGCATCGATCGGGGGCAGGGGAGGGTGTGTGTGTGTGTGTGGAGGGTGCCTAAAGGATAAGAAGGCTTACACACGGAGGAAAGGGAGGTGGTGGCGGGGGTGGAAGTGGTGGTGACGAAAGTGATGAAGAAGGAGGAGGCAACAGACGAGTGTGAGAACAAAGATCAGGAGGTGCAGGAGCACCAACAAGAGCAAGAGGGGAATCGGAAGAGAAGAAAGTAGTGGATGGTGGTGGTGGAACAGGAGGATGAGGGTGAGGGTGAGGATGTGGATGAGGATAAGGATGGGGATATGGAGGAGGAGGAGGAGGAGGAGGAGGAGGAGGAGGAGGAGGAGGAGGAGGAGGAGGAGGAGGAGGAGGAGGAGGAGGAGGAGGTCGAAATGGGGGCGGGATTATCTTTCGACTTCGAGATACGGATGAAAATTATTGGAAAGACATAACAGGGGCATGCACCAGAAGGAGAGTATATGCATATTGAGAGTATATTGGATATCAGGGGCAAACATGGGGCAAATCGGTGAGCTGAGCCAGTTATGATTGGAGGGTTCACTCTGGTAGTGAGGTCAAAAGAATGGAGTGAGTAAGGTGAGTAAAAACCCAGTAGCAGTAATAGTAGGTATAATAAAGTTAAAATCAGGTTGTCAGAAACTAGTTAGATATCACGGACAATTTTGTGCCAAGGTTAATTCTGGTGGTTCTTGGTGCTCTTGAAGCAGGAGTAAAGGCGAACGAGGAATAATGGTGACAGGGACAAATTTATTGTTTATGAGCCAATTCGGATAGAAAAAAAAAACACATATCTTCCGGGTGGCCGCTAGGCTACAGTATTTCATTCATCTCTGCGGCAATTCACTCCCTTAACATACATACAATCACCACGGTAGCAAGGCCGGGAAGGGATGGTGGTGGGGGTAGGAATGCCATCACTTAGGATTTCTGAAGAAAAAGTCGAACGGACGGGAGCGGCTCGTGCGAGGCAGCAAGGAACCAAGAAGAGGGAGAACATCAGGGAATGAAAGAATTCTGATGATGATGGTGATAAGATGATAATGAGGAAAAGAACGACGACGAGAATAAAGGAGGGGAAGAGATAGGGTGGTAGGGGGAGGAAATAGACTGAAGAAAAGAGGCATGAAGAGAATGTGGAGGAGGGAAAGGAATATATATATATATATATATATATATATATATATATATATATATATATATATATATATATATAAAGGATGACATCAAAGACATGGAGGATATGGTGGACAAGGATGACAAGGAAGAGGAGGAGGAGGACAACGACAAGAAGAAGGGGTGAGTAAGGAGAGGAAGAAATAAGCGCATGGGAGTCATCCATAACAAGTTATCAGAAAATCTGAGTGCAAAAATCTTTGTAGACCATGTTTATGAACTACACAAAAGTAGAGTTAGAGGTAGATGTAGAGGTAGAGATAAAAATCGAAAGACAGACAGAGAGAGAGAGAGAGAGAGAGAGAGAGAGAGAGAGAGAGAGAGAGAGAGAGAGAGAGAGAGAGAGAGAGAGAGAGAGAGAGAGAGAAAGAGACACAGAGAGAGACACAGAGAGAGAAGAGACACAGAGAGAGAAGAGACACAGAGAGAGAAGAGGCAGAGAAAAGAAGAGAAGAGAGAAAGAGAAGATAGCATCGGGTTCGTACAACCTTTTTTTATCTGTGCTCGTGACTGAACGTTCACCTTTATGAACAGGTTTTGCCTCATGCCCCATGCTAAAAAAAAAAAAAAAAAAAAAAAAAAGTGCCCAAACAAAACAATTAGCTTCATTAGCCTACCGCTCCAAACCCGGACCCTCAATTTCCAACCCCTAAACTCTTTTCCAGGCTTATACAAACGACTTCTGATATCAAATCTACCGAGATGCATACTCGAATCTTTTATCGTTCCAACGAGGAAGAATGTTCTCAGAAAAAGAGATAGAGTCGTTTCTCGTACAACAAATTAATTATTCATTTGGGTTCACAAGTGAAGCGGACGCGGAGGGACAACATGTTCCCTCTTCTGCAGGAAGATAACGAACAAGGAATCGGAACGGACGTCCCCCAAATTTATGATGTGGAAGGGGGAGGGGACTAAAAGGAGGAGTAGGGGGAAGGAAGAAAGAAGAGACAACAACAGATGGATAGGAGTGAGAGAGAAAAGGGGGAGAAAAAAGGGGAAAGAGAAAGAGGGGAGAAGAACCAGGGAGGACCAATAATAGGAAATGAGGATGAGGATGAGGATGGAAAGAAAATGAAAAGAATGGAAGCGAATGAAGGGGAAGGAGAGAAAAAGAAGTGAAGAGAATGGGAAGAGGGAAAGATAAGGAAAGGAAGGGGAAGGAAGAGTAGAAAATATAAGGGATGGAATAGGAAGTCAAGGAAAGGGGAAAAGAGTGGATGGGAGGGGACGGAAAGAAAGGAAACGAAAGGGAAAAGAAGGGAATGGAATGGAATAGAAAGGAAGTGGAGGAAGGAGTAGTGAAGGTGAAAGGCGGGGAGGGAAAGGGACAGGAGTAGAAGGAAGCAGCGGTAAGAGGTGAAGGAAATTAGTACGAAAGAAAAGTGGAAGGCGTGGGAAGGGGAAGGAGAGGAAGAAGGGAAGGAAAGGGAAGGGGAGGGAAGGGGGAAGAGAAGGGGGAAGGGAAGGAAAGGAAGGGAAGGGAAGGGGGAAGGGAAAGGTGAGGGGAAGGAAGGGGAAGGGAAGGGAAAGGGAGGTGTTGGAAGGGGAGGGGAAGGGCAGGGGGAAGGCAAGGGAAAAAGGGAGAGAAAAGGGAATGTGGAAGGGGAGGGCAAAGGAGAGGGAAAAGGGGAGGGGGAGGGGAGAGGAGGGGGAGCGGAAGGGGGAAGGGGAGGGGAACAGAGAATGAAGAAGAGGGGGAAGAGGAGGTGGAGGGGGAGGGTTAAGGAGAGGGAAAAGGGGAGGGGAAGGGGAAGGGAGAGGAAAGCTATACCAACAACAATGGAAATGGTTACAACAGGCATTAGGGACAGGGATACGAGTGGTGAAAACAGAACAGCAGTACATAAAAGGCTGGGGCAGGCAATCATTAACACTACTAAGAATAACCATCCTGAGGGATGTAGGACGAGAAATGACATAGTAACAGTTTGAAGAGTAGAGTCAAAGTTATTAACAAAGGATACCTTAGTACGAAATGATGTTATAATAACAGAGAAAGAGAAATGATTAACAGATTGTCTATCACAATTGCAAGTTCTTTTATAATAACAGCGCTTGCTGTATCGGCACGGGCGTTTGAACAAGGAAGGGCGTAATGGCAGGTGGTCTGCATGTTCTTGACACGAATTCGTCTTTTTCAAAGCTGCGACGGAGAGAGAGTTGAGCGGAAGCGAGAGTGAGAGTGAGAGGAAGAGAGAGTAGATGGGGAATGGAATAGGAAGAGACGAGAACGAAAAGTTTTTTGTCAACGTTGAATGAGGACTCCTTCATCGATCCCGGGGCGACAGGACACCTAATTACCGCCGTGGCTTTTTTCATTCTTTTTTTTCTATGGGTATGTCCACGGGGAAGATAAACGCAACATGGAGGACATAATGAAAGAACCTGGGGAATGCGTGCAAAAGAAACATCTATGTCTCTAAAGAAAATACTGTATACAGTTGACATAAATGAGCATACACAAACGCGTGTATACGCATACACGCACGCAAACACACACGCACACACATAAACGCACACACACACATGCACACACACACACACACACACACACACACACACATACACACGCACAAAGCTCATGCGCACACACACCTCGATAATATATTGAATAACCATCGTGACTGGTGCCTAAAGGTGTCATGTCTGAACCTTCCTACGCCCACCGTCGTGAAGCGAAGAATTAAATAGTTTTTGTGATGAGTGTACCATTCATGTTGGTGACATGACACTTGAATACTTGGTCAGAAATGTTCGAAGCTGGCACCAAGTATATATATATATACACACACACACACACACACACACACACACACACACACACACACACACACACACACACACACACACACACACACACACACACACACACACACACACACACACACACACACACACACACACACACACACACACACATTCGGTGGTACAATTGGTAGAGCGCTGAACTGGGAAGTAGAAGTGATCCCAGTACCCAGTTCGAATCCTGCCCAGGGCCGAAATTATTTCGGTATCGCTGTGCCTCGGGTCGTTACTCTGACTCTCGTGGGCGGGGAGTTGGGTGTGTGTGTGTGTGTGTGTGAAAGGTCATAGCATTACCCATAGATCGGTCATACGAGCTCTGAGCTCTCTTCCGGGAGGGAAATAGCTGTCGATCACGAGTCCAACACGTGATCCAAAGACCAAGGTGAATACACGCGCGCGCACATTCAGCACAAGTGTAAATATACATAAAATTCGAACTGCATGGACACCCGCCCTCGGAAAAAAGACACATCGGGTCAGCATTTGCAAGTAAGATTTTGCAAATTAACATAATCATTATCTACTTCATTACTGAAATATTCCCACACAACGTAATTTTGGGTTATGTTCCAGAGACCTGCTTGTTTTATGACTTTCACCCTTTGTAATAACCTAAACAACATCCATTTTTTTTATCTACACATTTATTTCTCTCTCTCTCTCTCTCTCTCTCTCCCTCTCTCTCTCTCTCTCTCTCTCTCTTTACGAATTCTTTCAGACCCCATTTTTCTCCTCTTCAACGTCCTTAGGATCTGCCAATGTATACATATTTTTTAGAACTAGGTCTTGCTGCATTGCTTCTGACCTGGGCAGTGGGTAGGAGAGAGGGGTGACCCTTCATACACGAGAAGCTAAGATGAGTAGGTAACATTGGGAAGGAGTGGATGCGTGTTTTGACTGGCTACCTATCCTCTAATTGGGAAAAGGCTCTGGGTATGTGGATAGATAGATAGATGGATAGATGGATAGATAGATAGATAGATTCAAAGATACATAGATGGATAGATAGAATAAGGACGAAGTATTGACAAGGGAGCGTACCAATGTATTTTATTGCTATTTCGGTAAGTAGTAATGATGTACTGGTTTGGTTTCCTGTCTCGGTTTAGAACGGGGCGAGGGTCAGGGGCCATGACTCTGCCTCGGCCCAACTAGGGCCCTTCTGTCAGGACCCTAGGGCTCAGCCACTGAGCCCGGTGTAAGAAACACAAATTTACATGGTAATTATCTCTATTGGAAATCTGTGAAATACGAATTTTCTATATTTCGTAATTCTCTAATATTCGGAATTTTCCAAATTTCAGAATTTTCCGAAATTCGAAATTCTCCAAAATCCCTTTATCTCTATCTTTTTTCTTTTTTTTTTTTAATTCTCTAAAATTCGGAATGAAAATGCCATTCAAAATACACAAGAAAAATCTTTCTGATAACAGGAATTTTCTGATTCTTTGGGTATTTTTGTTCCAAATAATGGAGACTCCTTATGACATTAGGTCAGGTGGCCACCAGACATCTTGTAATTTCAGACCCGTACAAGGCGATGTGAACGTCACTGTATCACACGTGGGCAGATTGTGTGTACTTGGATTTCTTCAAGTTGAGCTTCATCAGTGATACGGTTTACTACACCGAGCTCGATCCCCAATGATACCTTATCTCGTCACTATCGCTTGGAGGCAAACAAATGACTAAGTTCTTTATACCTTATCTCCCGTATCAGCACTCTCACCTGCACCGTCGTCTTTCATACTTGTTCCTCAAATCCTTTCTCATCCTCTATTTCATCCTCAAATACATTCCTGCAGCAGAAGCTTCTTAAAAAAAAAAAAAAAAAAAAAATCCTCCACTTATTCCGCCAACATTTGCTTCTTCAACACGCTCCTCCACATCTCTTACTTCTCTTTCACCACTTATTACTCTAAGTCCCATTCACCAGGTTTGAACTATTAATTTGCAGTACTTCAGTCTCTATTACAATCATCATATTACAGCAACATTACAACTTACAACTGCTGTCCACCATTATACACTACTGTCGTTAATACTCAACTATATTAATTCCATGCACCTATAGCCATTATCAATCACCCTAATTCTTCATTATACTACCGTTACCAATACCACTATCCTGATCACCACCATCAAGAATGCCATATTCAGCAAAAGAGCCAACACTACAAAAAACACCTCCTGACCACCACTACCACCACTCTCACCAACACTACTACCACCACAAAGGAATTCCAACACCAACGCGCTTGAAGCAACATCAACACAAAACACAACAACTATAACTATCACCACCAATTCGGCTATCATCACTACCATTGCCAGCACCATCATCGCTGCCAACACCACCGCAACCGCCAACATCGCAGCTGCCACCACCACCATCACTGCCACCACCACCAACAGCATGAACAACGGACACAAACGTCCCTAAATTAGAGGCAATAGACTTAACAAGGGCGACTCAACCGTCACAGCCCCGCCTGCGCCAGTGTAGGCAGCCCAACATCATGTGCATCAACACCATGCAGGCACGAAAACGAAAACACACAGAAGCTTACAGTGAATAGAGACACAAACATTTTAGTTTGTGTATGCACACATCCTCGTACATGCAAACAAGTACACACACACACACACACACACACACACACACACACACACACACACACACACACACACACACACACACACACACACACACACACACACACACACACACACCACAATTCAGACGTGAATGTGAGTGTAGATAGGTACATTTGTAAGCGTGTATATGAACGTCTATGCGTACAAGGAAGGTGTATGCGTGTATGTATATTGCTACACATACGCCTGCACAAGGCTACAAAGCGTTTAGTAAACATCACTATATTTAGCTCCCGGGAAACCACGCGTTCTTCATATACCCCGGCAGCTGTGGGTACTCCACTGTCTCCTCTGCTCGACTCCGTCTGTCTCGCCTCAGACCCAAAATGGCGACCAAGTCCACTCGAATGCATGGCTAAAGATCAAAAGGCTGAGACTCCAGATCGTATATTCCGATATCAAATGAAAGGAAAACACGTGCTTAGCTGTTCTGGCAGCATAACACACGTGAGTTATCGATCCATTTGTGTCTGGACGTCAATAATATCGATCCGTTTCTCTCTGGACGTCAATAATACCGATTCGTTTGTCTGAAGTCCACCACTTTGTTCTCCATCCAGTTTCTTAAAACTGGAAGCGATTCGTAAAGTTTGTGATGACGTCTCTTCGTGTTTCACGGCATGGCGGATCTCCAGGTTCAGTTTTGTACGTTTTCATATTAGTGATACAATTTGTCATTGGTATGACAACTTATACTGAAAGAATACGAAATGACTCAAACTGATAATACGAGATGAACGACTTTATTATGGTAAATGCTAGACGATTTCATTCAGTTTACGGACATTTCCAGAGAATGTTCAACACTTAAAAGATGACACACACTACATATTTTGTTTAGGCTAAGGTCAAATGATTCAGTGGAGCCTAGGCGTAAGGAGAGACAATCACATCCGTCAGAACCAAATATCTTAATTGTTATAGTATTGAAGGGATTAGTAAAACCTCAGTATCATGAAGAAAAGATAGCTTGTATAATGACACTGTCTATTTACTTTCTACTCTGCTCTGTCTATCTCTACGCTGTTTCAGCTTCTTCTATATCAAGTGAAACCATTTCTCTTTTACTTTAGCTGCCACCAAGCGATTCTATTCATCCCTATGATATCCCTTTCAAAAGGAAGGAATTACAACGAAATCCGTCAGTTATACAGTCGTATATCTTTTACTGATCTGTTCAATCTTGTTGAAACCACGGAAATTGTTCTCGTTATTTATAGCTGGTGAACAAACCAACTGATAAGAGAGTTTTGTGTCTGCTGCTTCGTGCTTTCCTTACATTGAGCGCGCGCGCGTGTCTGCCTGTGTGCCTGTGTGTGTGTGTGTGTGTGTGTGTGTGTGTGTGTGTGTGTGTGTGTGTGTGTGTGTGTGTGTGTGGGTGTGTGATTCATCATGGTCTTGGATCATGTGTTGGGCTCGTGATCGACAGTTATTAACCTCCGGGATGAGAGCTCAGAGCTCGCATGACCGATCTATGGGTAATACTGTGATCTTACACGCATACACACCCCCAACTCCTCGTCCACGAAAGTTGAAGTAACGACCCGCAGCCCAGCGATACTGAAATTATTTCAGCCCTGGGCGGGATTCGAACCCCGACCGCTATAGTGGTAGGCGAGAACTCTAACCACCGCGCTACGAGGTTGTGTCTGCATGTGTGTGCGCGTGTGTGTACCTGTGTGTGTGTGTATGCCTGTGTGTGTGTGTGTGTGTGTGTGTGTGTGTGTGTGTGTGTGTGTGTGTGTGTGTGTGTGTGTGTGTGTGTGTGTGTGTGTGTGCATCACAAAACCACGTGATCCATCAAATTGCTGATAACCACAAATGAAACCGGAAAAGAAACTATAATACTCAAGCGCTTTCGTGATATTTCCCATCTTCAAGGGAAT
>NC_134812.1:35604597-35614597 GCF_046742065.1 Oratosquilla oratoria
AAATGAAGTAGAGGTAAAAAAGGAGGAAGAAGAAATTTATCAACAACAGGAGAAAAGACAGAAAAAGAGGAGGAAGAGGAGAAAGAAGGAAGAAAGGGAGGAAGAGAAAAAGGAGGAGGAGGAGGAGGAGGAAGAGGAGGAAGAGGAGGAGGAGGAGGAGGAAGAGGAAGAGGAAGATGAGAAGGAGGAGGAGGAGGAGGAGGAGGAGGAACAGAAAGAGAAGCTGGAGGAGGAGGAACAGAAAGAGAAGCTGGAGGAGGAGGAGAAGGAGGAGTAGGAGGAGGAGGAGAAGAAAGATGATCCCTTAGGTTTCCGTGGACGATACGAGTATACAGGATCTATATCTGCCATTTGTTTACAAAACCCGAGAGACCTGAGAACCGAGGGGGACGCGGGCGAGGTCACCCCGCTGCCAGAGATCCTCAGAGCACCTCGGAAGCCATAGGATCTCATGAGATACGTCACAGGTATTGAGTGGGTAAAGTAGGTGGGTTGTGCGGGTAGGACTGGTCGAGGAGCGGGTAGGTTGGTTGGGTGGTACCCCGTGTCCATTAATGCGGATATTCCGTTCATTTACGAGTTCATACTTCGTAGATTCTGTTCGTAGTATCGTTGAATGATTCTGTTCAACGTGAGGTGAACTTTGGAATGGTGAGGTCAAAACTAGGGCAATGTATCCTTCAAGCTTGCGGTGCACTTGGCGCACTTTGTTCTACCATAAACAAGTCGCGATTCTTTTCAGTTCTGCTAAGGTTTCTGAAGAAGGCCACGTAAGGCACAAGTCTTATGAAACTCAAATTATTTTTACCTTAGGTTTCAAGGATCACTATTACGATATACGTCAACGACTCTTATGGGTTACTTGCCTTTGCTTGCGTAAGCGTGTGTTCTCTCATTGCAACAGCAGTGTTGCAACCTTCGCTCTTGTTAAGGGTGCCATTGTCAAGCGATTGTATTCTTCGTCAGAAAATTAGATTAATTTGCGGCCAATTTTTTCTCATTTCTTGTCAAATACGTTTTGTCTTATTCAGTTCCCCAAATAGATGAGGTTGTATCTACTCTGAAGTGCCTCCTGGCGTAAGCTCCTGTGGCGAGTTGGTTGCAACTTCTTTTTTACATCACGTGAACCGTGAACCCGGGTTTGAAATCTCACGTCTAACAGTGAGTGTCACAAGCCCCTACACAAATATGCATTTCATGTGCCTGCTTCTGTCACAGTTAAGTGCCTCCTATCGTAGGCCCTTCACCATTTTTCAAAGCAATCAGACCTATTTTCTCCATCTATTCCACCTTTCTTAATCCGCTCAATATATCACATTCCCTTTCCTGCCAAGCCATTTACTTGTCTAAGCTTTCAATTCTGCGAGAAGCTAAATGACCCTTGAGCCTCGAGAATATTTCATCGTGTTTGCCGTTAGGTTTAGATAACCACAGAGAACGTTGAATACTAGTAGTAGTAGTAATAGTAGTAATAGTAGTAGTAGTAGTAGTAGTGGTAGTGGTAGTGGTAGTGGTAGTGGTAGTAGTAGTAGTAGTAGTAGTAGTAGTAGTAGTAGCAGCAGCAGCAGCAGCAGCAGCAGCAGCAGCAGCAGCAGCAGCAGCAGCAGCAACAGCAGCAGTAGCAGCAGCAGCAGCAGCAGTATTAGTAGTAATATAATAACAATAACAACATTAACAACAACAATAACCATAAACTCACCATCACCTTCCCACAGAGTGGAAAGTGAGAAACTCATTGGTAGGGCAAGCCCTGCCAGTGGCGGCAATAATGATATCAATAATAATAACAATAATATCAACAATAATAGTGATAACAGTAGTAATAATAAAAACCACAACAATGAAAACAGAAAATATAACATTCAGTAAATAGAAGTGCACGAGAGATGGTGAAGAAAAAAGAAAGGGAGATTTTACAGATGAGGAAAGGATGATAACGATCACACGATTCACAAGAACGGTCGTGAAACCAACGCACCGTCACTATGAGAACAAGTGAGTGTGTGAGTGGTTGAGTAAATGGGTGAGTGGGTAAGGTACAAGAGATATGTAAAGAACGGAGAGTGAGAGTGGTAGTGAGAGAGAATGATTGAGGGACAGAGTGAGTGGGTGGGTGAGAAAGTGAGAGAGAGAGGGAAAGTGGGAGAAAAAATCATCGATCATCAAGAAATGACGTAGAAAAGAAGCGAGGAAGCTCCTCAAACGAAACGCCATTCCCCGGCGGACGAAAGGCCGGACACTTAGTCATGCGACCTGCTCTCGCCCCGTTTCAACACCACCAAATCCGCACTGTCTAGTTTTCTCTGCAACAAACGCCAAATCCGTCTAACTTCCTATGCAAACGGAATCACAATCGGTCGAGACGCCATCCCTGTAGGGACCAGCCTTCCTTCAGGCGAATAATTTAGGGATAATCATAGTTCCTCCTCTGTAGGGCCTTTGCGGTAGTGAGGGAGGGAGTTGGTGTTGGCTCAGAGGCAAATGTGGGAGTCCGTCACAGTTCACTGCCGGTGTTGAACGTGTCAGACGACTCGGACACTGTTCATGATGGAATGCAATTGATGGCAAACAGCGGCTGTGCATTTGGTTCGCACGAAACGGAAGCAAGTAATACTTTTAACATGCATATGGCAAAATCAACAGTGTTCCTTTAGTTCAATTCTTTTGATGGGACTGTAGCCCCATTACTGAATAAAATCGTCCAAGTCACAAAACACGGCGTGTGAGTTAACATGACAAAAGTATTCCAACAGCTGAATAATGTCGTATGTCTGAAACGGTGTGTGGATAGGAAACTATCACATTGTAATTTAATGGATGCACGGCTGTAGATCCGTGTCCTGATTTATGCAGTGTGGGCCCTTGCACGGTTAATATTAACGATGATAATCATTAGCCGCTATCAATAATCAAACTACTAATAATCCATATACTGTCACTAAATCCTACCGTACCACTTGCTATATCAGTTCAGGATAGTTAAAACTTTATAGTATTTGATTATAGTGATCAAAATATACTCACGTGGGGGTCCTTTTCTGGAGTGTTTAGACTCAGATTAATTATTCATACGATTATAACTATCGTTATTTACTGTTAGTAGAGCCTTCTTCCGTTATTGTAACAAACATTGGACAAAGAAACCTCTAGTCCAGCGAGCCAATAAACAAAGCAAAGATATCTGGTTGTCTGTACGTGGGACCAGTGTGTGTATAAGCGGGTTGATATAATCTAATACGTGATCTAATGTAGATGAGAACCGTGGCTAATTACATAAGATCGTGGATTGATCAACACACGACTGGTTACACAAGACAGTGAGAAGATGAGAAGTAAATCATATAACAATAGACAGAAACTATGGTGGAAGCTATTGTATGATAAGTGCCTTCACGTGAACATTTGTGAAACAGCTGTCGCAAATTGAGTTTCACAAAGTAAACACAGATACCCGAAAACAAATGAATCCATAAATAGATTACCGAATACATAAGTCGGAGTTATATATGTTTGTGGTTTGATACAGATGCCAGATAAAACTCTAACCGTGACCACGCGAGCTGAAATCGAATGATAATTTCTGACATTTCCTTTGACCGACTGCGGGATGTGGTCACGTCTTATGACGTTCTTATTCTGGATGACGCCATGCGATTTTGTTTAGCTGGAGGGTTGGCCAACTTGCCCTTTCAGACGAATAAAACAATTTAGCTTTCGTCAGAATAAAATCTGAGGGGGCGTCACGGGAACGAGGTGGTAAGCAGCTTAGCAATAGACATTACTATCCAGTAGAGGCGGATGGAGCTACAACGAAGCCTCATGACTGCAGACATGACCACACATTCCCCAGAGCCCAATGGATGAAAAGGAAAGAAGAATAGACGAAAGGAATCCACTCCTCAGTTGAATAAAACTGCCTGGCGTCAGTCAGGAGAAAATCTGTAGCATCTATCACCAGGTTGAAGGAAAGAATAAAGAATTTAACTTTTTCCTTTTACTCACAAGAACAAAAAAAGCTCTCCTACGAGGACTCAGAAAAGTTGTGCCAAAAGACTTAAAAAGTGATGGTTACCCCCTTCATCACAATGAGGCCTTCAGGAGAATCTAATCTGCGTAATGTTGAATGATTTCATTCAGACTGCAAAATGGAAGTCTTTTTCAAGAGCCCATTTTGTCTTAACAAAGGACCGAAACACCACCACGTTAACGTTTTTAAAACTATTCTGAATGGTGTCAGAATGCGCAGCCACCAAGTGAAAATAATTAATGGCTAAGGGGCAATATCCTCACTACTCCACAACTAGATTAAACCGTCTGATGATATCCTGCAAAGTGCTTATTGTAAAAATATATATATATATATATATATATATATATATATATATATATATATATATATATAATATACATATATATATATATATATATATATAAAGATAAATTAAAATAATAAATGAAATAGAATATGATAGAGAAATGACGATAAATATTGATAAATTAATAAACAAATCGAATTAAAATAAAACAAAATAAGATTGAGATTCCAGATGATTCTGCTCAGTCACGCAGCAATACTTGGACTCCTCTGACCATCGGCACAGAGGCCTAGAATCGACCCCGTGTCCTTTTGAATCACACTTCCTATGAGTCATTCTTTACCACTGGACGTACAACTGGACGTATACAAATGTGGTACATCTAGCTAGATATATCATTTTCTCTCTATAAATGGAAATGCAATTAAGGTGAATGATCGACACGCTTGATTGCTGTCTCTGTCACATAAAAATATTAGTCGCTCATAATTTGAAGTTCTTGTTTAAAAAACAACAACCTATGATTGTCTCTCGGATTGTTCCAGTTATATTATTCTGACGGGTAGCGTTGACCTATTTATAAAATGTAGACCTTCTTCTTATTATGGAATGCGTGTGTAATGTACGATATCCATTTTTATGCGTTGTGTGGTGGTTTTGGGGTAGTCACGAGGTGGTGGTGGCGACAGCCAGTCACTAAATCCTTCCGTACCATGTGGCACAATACATCTAACTTTGCCTGACGCCAGACTATGTTATCAGTTTCCGCGGTATCCCCTCGATAAGAAATGGGTTCTTAACTATCACAGTTAATCCCTGTTGTGGGTGTCGTGTTTCTTGTTATCCTGGTCAGCACTAAATTGTATTATTCACCTTCCTGGCACATGTCGGGAGCAAAGAGGACAAAGCGATGGAGTATATGGAGGTGGTAGTGAAAGGCATGGTACTACTTGAATACCACACTCTACAACCGAGTTGTGTTCCCAGCTGACTGGTCACAATGCGAAAATTCGTATATCGAGTTGGGTTTTACATGTAAATAGGGGGGTTGTGTTCATGGACCCTGTCAACCCCCTCCTCAATTTTTGCCTCCATTTGTTTTACCTACTTTATAGCACTCGGTTGCATAGTGAGGTATTCCTGTATTGGTGGGTTGTGCTGGAAATGATATTAAAGCTCCCGTCACACCTATACGAATATCAGACACGTTGAATCGTCCTTAGGGATGTCTAGAACAATGTATGCGAAGTCGTCTTCCAGCTTTTTAAATTCACAGTGTTTGATGAGAATCTTGATTGTATGACCAGGGCTTAAAGGAAATGGTGCTGAAAGTAGAAGCAGGAATGGTATTTGCTGAGGAGATGGTTGTGATACTAGAAGTCTACAATACTGTAAACAAAGTCGGTGGAGGTTGAGGTGATGGTGGTTGAGGTGGTAATGATTGAGGTGGTGGTGGTAGAAGTGGTGGTGGTTGAGGTGGTGGTGGTTGAGGTGGTGGTGGTTGAGGTGGTGGTGGTTGAGGTGGTGGTGGTAGAGGTGGTGGTGGTAGAGGTGGTGGTGGTAGTTGAGGTGGTGGTAGTAGAGGTGGTGGTGGTTGAGATGGTGGTGGTAGTTGAGGTGGTGGTAGTAGAGGTGGTGGTAGTTGAGATGGTGGTGGTAGTTGAGGTGGTGGTGGTAGTTGAGGTGGTGGTAGTTGAGGTGGTGGTAGTAGAGGTGGTGGTGGTTGAGATGGTGGTGGTAGTTGAGGTGGTGGTGGTGGTTGAGGTGGTGGTTGAGGTGGTGGTAGTAGAGGTGGTGGTAGTTGAGGTGGTGGTGGTAGTTGAGGTGATTAAGATGGTTGAAGTGGGTGAGGCTGAGGACGTGGGGGAGGTTGAGGTGTCGGGGACTGGGTGAAGTTAGGTGAGGCAAAAGTGGCTAAAGTAATGGTGGTTGGAATTGTAGTTGAGGTGATGGAGAAGATAAAAGTAGCAAGGCTGGCAGTGGTAGCAGTGTGGGTTTGGCTGGCTGGTGTGTAATGATATACTTCCACTCCGATTCCCAGAAACGTCACGAAACGGATGCGTCATCGTCAAACCATAACAACGAAGTCCGAAACTTCAGAGATATCCTGTCCTTCGCCTCAACCCGCCATTATACAGACAACTAAGATTGTTCAGGCGAAGGCCAGACGATCTGATTCAGATTGAGGGACATCTGGTCGTTACTGGGTCAATCAGATCACATCGCTAGCCCTATCAACCCATGACGTACTTGGCAGATCCCATTCTGTCGTTGTTCGATTTTATTCAGATATGAGGGCATACTCTGGGCAGAATCGGGGGCTTAATTGATAAAAAATTCCATTTGGTAACGAGTCTGTCCCTTCAGATTAATAAAAAGGGTAAACTTTTCACATGCTACTACAACGTGTCAAAACATACGAGTATTTGTATAAAGAGGATAATGAGCTTGACTCTGGCCGAAACAGTTTTGTCCTTTGTACCTAAGGAATCAGGGTATGTGGCAATCGATGACAGCCATGTGGAATAGTTTCCCAGACTTATGTTCTCGAGCTGAAGACTAAGCCGCACATGCCACGGAGTACGAAAAGTGATTTTCTTTTTTGTGGGGGGCACCTCAGCGCGCTGGGTTTTGATCTCCTCGTGGCTACTGGCGACCGCTAATACTATCTGTCCGACCACATGGAAAAAGTGAAAGCTTCGAATGCAGTACAGCCCTTTGCATCAAATTCGTCTTCTTACAATTACGATTATTACAAGTATCATTACTATCATTAACATAGCTATAATCATTAGACTTTACTCACCTTCCCTATTGATGACAATCTTGGTCAAGTAGCTGGCATCCTTACACCTAATTAGCACCATCTTGGAGGAGACACTGTCCAATCCAGAGTCCCACTCACTCGAGGAGGAGTGAGAATCTGCAACTTTCGAACTGCCATCACTCCCAATGCTTGTGCCTTGACTGTAGCTTCGCTGAGGAGTACCCTTAAGCGTGTTCCCTCTGTTAGGCACGCTCCTCTGAGGCGTCCCTCTTTGTGGAGTACCAGATCGTGGTGTACCCCTCTGAGGAGTGCCAGTTACTGGTGTTCCTTTCTGAGGCGTATCAGGCCGTGGATTTCCCTTCTGAGGAGTTCCCGGCTGTGAAGTCCCTCTCTGGGGGGTTCCAGGCCGAGGTGTACCTTTCTGAGGAGTGCCAACCTGGGAATGCGGAACCTTCTTGGGAGTGCCAGCCTGTGGTGGCCCCTTCTGAGGAGTGCCATACTGCAGTGATCCCTTCTGAGGAGTGCCAACCTGCGGTGGCCCCTTTTGAGGAGTGCCGACTTGTGGCGCGGTCTTCTTGGGCGTCCCATGAGGAGTTCCTCTTTGTGGAGTGCCAACTTGGGAGGATACTTTCTGCGGTGTTCCTGGTTGTGGCGTTCCCTTCTGAGTGGGATCCTTGGTCAGATTTTGGAGCTTGATTGGTGTACCCGGGAGAGGACTGGCGCTACCCAAGTTCTCAATGGCCTCTATCTCCTTCTCTAAATCCACTTGATCGTTTTCCTCCTCACTCTTATCTATTTCGATATTCCACTTCCCGCTATCGGAGTTCAAGTTCCCATTTTCGACATTCCACTTTTTGGACCCACTGTTCCACTTCTCCCCGTCGTACTTCCAGAGGTGAGTACTCCACTTTGACGTGGGCTTATCTCGAACTTCTGCCCGGCAGCAATTAGGTTTCTTAGGGAAATTTTGGTTCTTGTTGCGCAAATTGACCCTCTTGGGGCTGAGGGCGGAGTAATCCCGCACCACCGATTTGAAGTCCGAAACTTTGATTTCTGGCTCTGAGGTTTTCCGGTGGTGTTGAGCGTGAGGAACCTGTCCCTTGGGTCTCTTCCATGGACTAGTTTTGGGGCTCTCCGTGGATCGCGTCTTGACCAACGTAGTTTCTTTGGTAGAGACTCTCTCCCTGTCCCTGTCTTCCCCAGGCGAAGAGTTCCGGTCAGACACCTGAACGGGTATCTTGCTCGGGTTCTTAGTCTTCGTCTCCTCGGTCTTGACCTCCGTTCTTTTGGTGACGATAGCTGCTGGGCTATCCGGCGGGTACCCGTGGAGGGTCGCCCCGTGTCGAGGACTTCCAGAAACACTGTTGTGCTTCGGACTGTCGTGGAAGTTGACGTGTTTAGGGCTGTCGAAACTAAAATGTCTTGATCCATCGAAGTTACTAAGTTGCTTCGGAGTTCCATTCAGGCTGTTATGTCTTGGGCTGTCAAGGTTTGCTGTGTGCCTTGGGCTGCCTCCACCTCCCACGCCGCCGTTAGGACCCCCTGAGCTGTGCCGCGGGCTGTCGTGGTGCCTTGTGTGTTTAGGGCTCTCGCACTGCGTGGGAGGTTTGTGGCCGTCGAAGAGTCCTGGGTGGTTCGGGAGCCTCGGAGGGTCATGGTGCTTGAGGCTCTTTGGACTGTCAGAGAACCCGATGTGCTTCTCGAACTGGCCCGAGTGCTTCGGGCTCTCGAAGAGCCACACGTGACGAGCTGTGTCGTACTGACCTGGGTACTTTGGAATCTCGACACTTCCTCTTCTCAAGTGACTATCGAGGTTCCTCTGCAGGATCTCGTGGTGCTTTGGACTGCCGAATTGCATCGGACTGCCGAAGTGTTTTGGGCTTCCGCAGTGCTTAGGGCTGCCGTAGGTGACAGGCGGTGGCTTTGGGCTGCTGACGTGTCGGGGGCTGTCAGGCCCTCCACCCCCACCCCCGCCACCACTAGAGTTGTTGACGTGCTTGGGGCTGCCCTGGCCGGGCGGCTGGGCACCGTTGCTATAGTAGATGTTACGCACGTGATGGACAGGGCTTGGGTTGCCATTCCTTCCGTTCAGGAGCGGCCTCTGGGCACTGTGCTTGGGGCTGCCGTTCCCGTTGTCACCGCCACATCGGACCATCGACGTGTGACGGGGGCTGGTGTGACTGGTCGGCTGGTGATGGTGGAGGCTGTGCGTGTTACGCGAGGTGCTGACGTCTCCTTCCCCACAGCCGACGCCGCCCCCACAGCCACCACTGCTGACCCCACCACTGCCACTGCCAGCTGTGCTGCCCAAGTTTGCACCACTGCCATGCCTCGGGTTGGGGAAGTAGCTGTTGACACGCCGGGGGCTACCATTACCATTCACGCCACCATTCCCACCCCGAGGATGGTTGTTGTTATTGTTGTTGTTGTTATTGTTGATGCCCTCCTCACTAACAACGATATCAGGCACTTTCCTATTGTCGAGGATCATGACGCCGTAAAGACCAGGTACAAGATTACTATATTTACTGCACTAGTCTATGTATATATATATATATATATATATATATATATATGTTCATGTATATACTGTATACGTCTTTATACTGTTGGCATCTATGGAATCCGTGCGATGTAGGATACGGATAGATTCACGATGCCTTATTGTATTTCTACTACAGCCATACAACACAGTAGTACATCACTACACCTTTACTATATTGGTGCTTCGAGCTCATCGTGGTAATACTGTTCTAGTATCTTCTAGGAATATCTTCTAGGAAGACTACTTAGGAAGTGATTATGATATAAGGCAGATTCGAAAAAGCACTAATGCATAATACAATGTAGATATGTGGATATGTTGACCATACACACGGACACACGAGGGTAGAGAGAAGAACGGAGTTTTGTTCTC
>NC_134812.1:35619597-35627097 GCF_046742065.1 Oratosquilla oratoria
TCGCTATTTGTCCCCTGTGGTCGGGGATAAGAACAGCGTCACCGTGGTCCCTTACGTATCATAAAAGTCAACCAGCTGGGGGCTGCGTGAAGGGACAAGTGATCGCTCTTTTCCCATTTTTCTCCCACGAAGTGTTATGACAAAAATATACTTTGACTCGGCCAACCACCTTTTTTATATATTTTACATTTTTTATGTATTTCATATACAAACCTTTTTATATATTAGTGATAGGAAAGAATAGAGCTCATTATACTTTCACTTTAAGTACTCTTACAACCGTTCATATGAGAGGTGCACTTGAAATATATATATGTTTTTTATTTGAGGCTAGCTTTTCCTCATAACAGTGGCGACCTTGCTAGGATCCCAATGATGGGTGAAATACAGCAGCGACATACACAGAGACCACATGGCTGGACACTGACGTTAGAACTGGAGTGTGGGAACGGAGAGAAAAATATATATGAATGTTGAAACGTGACAGTATCATGGCCACATTTTGCAGGAAATGTATCAAATCCGCAGGTCCCCTGACATGACACACACAAGGAAGGGTTCTGAAGAGTCTGCAAGGGCGAATCATTTCACTGCAGGGACAAACATCAGCCATTCAGATGCACCCGATTCCACATACCTCAGGATACGAGTAGATCACTCTGACCACCAGACCACCGCACCTCCGATGACAGAGGTGGGGCTGGTGAAGTTTCTGGAGGGAATGGTGTGTAAATGATAAAATCACTCTATTGAGGTCAAGGCTACTGACCAACTCCCCGTTGCAGGAGAGGGGCTCTTGACTGCAACTCCATCTGTTGCAGCTGAGGTTCCCGAGTGACGTCAGATTGACGTCATACCTGTGAAATGTAACCGAATGTGACCCCGGTCGAACTTGAAGATAAACTTGCGTTTGATGAAAATCGAGTGGAGGAAGACATTAATATCCGTGAGCGCCTCCGTGTTTATAAATTCCTCCAAAGCCAAACACTATACAATCAATACCCTGCATTGGTATATATAATATATATATATATATATATATATATATATATATATATATATATATATATATACATATATATATATATATATATATATATATATATATATATATATATATATATATATATATCAGTAAGGCGCTTTTTCGGACTTTGTTTCGAGCCTGAAAATTTCATTCATCTTTGGTTGCATGGTTTTGGGTTCTTTTGAGTCTACTAAAGGTAAGGAGCTTATGGCAGATGTTGAACTGCGGCCGAAGCCATCCGTTTAGTTTTAAAATATCGGAATATGTAGCCGTCATGAAAACTGGAAAGAATAAAGAAAACATAATAATATGCACAGCAAAAGGAACAAACATAATAAGTTTTATTTAGATAACCACAAAATCTTAGTGACGCTGACACGATGTATACTGTATACATACATACATGCATATATATGTATATATATATATATATATATATATATATATATATATATTTATATATATAAATATATATATATATATTTATATATATATATATATATACATATATGTATATATATATATATATATATATATATATATACACATTTTCTTTAATATATTCACACCGGAAACTGTTGGCTGCACGGCCAACGAGTCATATTTTTCCTCTAAAATTGGAATACAGAGAATCCGTACTTGATAAGGTATATTATCTTTCTTAAATTATAAAGTAATGAGAAGTATTTGACATGACTACTAAAAAAGGGAATGTTTTTCTCTAAAATTCCAAGAAACTGATCATTCAAGTAACAAAAATAGCATTTCACTTTATAAATTAAAAAAAGACAAGAAATATTCGAAGCGCTACATTAAAAAGATGAATTTTTCTTTTGTATAAAATTCCGCAATAGGCACTGGGTGGGATGAGTGAGCTATAAATGTTTTTATTAAAGCGTAAATATGCTTCCTAGGGGGCCCTGTCGATAAATGAAAAACATACCATCATTTGACGAAGATATTTGAATTATAACTTACGAAATTCAAAATTGAAATTTTTCGTGGAAACAATTTTCTGGCGAATTTATAAGGATCGCAACCTCAGAAGAAGAAAAAAAATCTTGTGAAGGTTAAATATCATAAGTAGTGTATCGTGAACAACAAATCTTTGTAGGTTTGGTGTGTGTGTGTGTGTGTGTGTGTGTGTGTGTGTGTGTGTGTGTGTGTGTGTGTGTGTGTGTGTGTGTGTGTGTGTGTGTGTGTGTGTTTGTGATTCACAATGGTCTTGGATCACGTGTTGGGCTCGTGATCGACAGTTATTAACCTCCCGGATGAGAGCTCAGAGCGATCGATCTATGGGTAATACTCGTACTGTGACCTTACACGCACACACACACACCCAACTCCCCGCCCACGAGAGTTGGAGTAACAACCTGCAGCGAAGCGATACTGAAATTATTTCAGCCCTGGGCGGAAGTCGAACCCGGACCGCCGTAGTGGCAGGCGAGAACTCTAACCACAGCGCCACGAGGTAGGTGTGTGTGTGTGTGTGTGTGTGTGTGTGTGTGTGTGTGTGTGTGTGTGTGTGTGTGTGTGTGTGTGTGTGTGTGTGTGTGTGTGTGTGTGTGTGTGTGTGTGTGTGTGTGTGTGTGTGTGTGTGTGTGTGTGTGTGTGTGTGTGTGTGTGTGTGGATCTCTCCTCGTGGGCACAGAAGTCCAGGTTCGATTCTGACTGCTGTTGGTGACTGGCACGAGCAAAAGGGAGTGGTTCGCGCCTGTTTGGTTTGTTATTTGTTTGTTTGTCTGCTTGTTTATTTTTGTATGTTTGTTTGTCTGCTTGTTTATATTTGTATGTTTGTTTATCTATCTATCTATCTATCTATCTATCTATCTATCAATCTATTTATGAATTCTTATCTATCTATTCATTTACCTAATTATCAATATATTTATAAATCTATCATTTATCTATTTATTTATCTACTTATCTATTCATATATTTATCTATATATTTATGTATTTATCTATTTATTTATTTATATATCTAACTATCTATCTATTTATATTTATCTATTCATCTATTCATCTACTTGTATATTTATCTATTCATCTATTTGTATATTTATCTGTTTATCTATCAATTGATTAATTAATTAATCTCTTCATAAATTAATTGATTAATTAATTAATCAATTAATTGATTAATTAATGATTCAAATATTACTTTTAATAGATTAATTTACCTACCTATCAATCTATTCATCTATATGCTTAATTACTAATTGATTTACATATTTATTAATGCATTCATTTATTTATTTGTTCGCTCATATTACTATCTATTCATCTATCTATCTAATTAGCTATTCTTCGATTTATCTTTTTACCTATATATATATAATAAATATATATGTATATATATGTATATATATATATATATATATATATATATATATACTGTATATATATGTGTGTGTGTGTATATATACATATATGTATATATATATGTATATATATATATATATATATATATATATATATATATATATATATACACATTACATATATATATATATATATATATATACATATATATATATATATATATATATATATATATATATATATATATTTATCTCTTGATTCATTTAATTATTTACTTATCTATTTATTGACATATTTATTTATTCATTTGTCTATTTTTCATTCGAACTTGTTATCAAGAGGTCTCCTATTGGCAGTTTTATCCTTATAACCCATTGTAACTTTTCCCCACTGCTATGTTTTACGTTTTAATATCCCTTTGTAGTCATACGGACCCGGGTTCGAATCCTAATAACCATACGTGACCATCACTTACCAAGGGTGTCCAAGCACACAGGGCAAAGGTGACAGCTTCGGCCGCAGGTACAAACCTTCTGGTTTAAGGTCCTCGCTACCTTTGCACATTCAGTATATAAATATCAACGGACCGTTACATGTATACGTGAGATGCATGTATACGTGAGGTGTTTCCTACCCACGTGTATGCAAAGCGCGTACGTGTATGCGGCTTCGGGATGCCCAGCTAATATATTCAGATCAGTTTTTCAGTTTTATTTTTGAGAATTTCTCAATGTTTCCTATTTTTGTCCTTACCGATTACATGACATTTTGAGAATAAATGTTTAGGTTCTGGACTGTTGGAAAACCCATTCAGCAGAACAAAATCGTCTGTTATTTGCCATAACAAAGCATACAAAGTGTTTTGCAAAGAAGTGAATGATTTAACTTCTTCAGAACCACCACACAGTTAAATAAAATTATCTGACGTCACCTAAACTAATATATGAAGAAGCATTAGGTACAGAAGTGACTTCCAGGAACGAGCCCAATGCATTAAGTTTGAAAGTAATACAAATGCAAAAGACGTGCTTGCATTAGCTTGCAACATCATTCCCAAAATGCAGCCTCAGTCAATCAATACGTTGCCCCAAGTCTCTTGCAGGAGACCCACGGTCCCATTTAACCGGCAACGGTCTTCACATGTCACTCGAGGAAGATATTTCGTGCTGCTCTCTGGTCAGGTAAGGCCCTGTTCACACTAGCGGTTTCAACTGCCGCGGTTCAACTACAACTCGATGGAGGCATTCACACACAACCGCGCCGCAATTTTCGAGCGGTTCAAACCGGTAGTGTGAAGAGGGTCTAGAGCAATCCAAGATTAATATATTGATACTTTGCGCAGGTTATTGGCGATATCATAAACCGAATACGAATATTAAAGGTTATTGCTTGCATCTTTTCCCCTTTGCTTGCTGGGTGCCACTTGTCTACTTAACTCTGGCCAGGCTGCCTTTCTCATCCCGGCTGGCACTCACCTTTGTAGGAACACGCCACTACTGTAGTGTCCCCTTAACGCATATAGCATTTTTGTAAAATAAGATTACTAATCTAGGGCAAACCATTATATATGTCCATTATAATCAAATTATATATTACAAATAATATTGCTACATACAAGGGTAGCCCTTATAATGTGAAAAGCATCCACAGTAAATGTAACATTGTTCTATAAATTGTACAAAGTAATAAGATATTGATTGTATATAATTTATGTCATCGCGGACGGGATATTCAATAAAAAGTCAAATATGATATTAAATTTAATGTAATCCTTCTCTTACGGATGAATACCATTTACCATGATGTGGTAACTCATCACATCAATTGGTGACCCCGGACCGTTCACCATGAAATGGTAACTAACCACATCACCTTGCTGTGGACCGGGTTAGGGGTCATCTCGAGAACCTTCTTCCGTTCCGGGAGGTCCTCTTTCGATTCATCTCCTGTGGCACTATATATCTTTATTCATCTGTGTGGCACTCCCTTGGTACAGGCTAAACACATGTTGGGCCAATATGTATGAATAAAACAGACAAATTGGGTGCCATGGCTATGAGTTTTTGTGTTTGATAAAACATAGCTTAGTGATTGATTTCTTTGCCCCTTGCAACCTATGCGTCTCGTAGGTAGTGCTCGTGAATTTTCTTCTAGCTAATACCAGTTGAATAAAAAGTAAATGCATATTACTTTCGGGCATGAGTTGGGTTCGTTTTGCTGATTAGAATTCTCTGATGATCGACAGAACGAATTCAAATGAGAAAATTCATGAATCTAAGAAATACATACTTTCTTTCACACCTTGGCTATCCATGAAAAATAATATGGATAAAACTAAGAATAATAACAATAGAGCGAGAGCGAGTGAGATAGAAAGAGAGTGAGAGAAAGAGAGAGAGAGAGAGAGAGAGAGAGAGAGAGAGAGAGAGAGAGAGAGAGAGAGAGAGAGAAATGGAAAGAGAAGGAGTGTGTGTGTGTGTGTGTGTGTGTGTGTGTGTGTGTGTGTGTGTGTGTGTGTGTGTGTGTGTGTGTGTGTGTGTGTGTGTGTGTGTGTGTGTGAGTGAGTGAGAGAGAGAGAGAGAGAGAGAGAGAGAGAGAGAGAGAGAGAGAGAGAGAGAGAGAGAGAGAGAGAGAGAGAGAGAGAGAGAGAGAGAGAGAGAGAGAGAGAGAGAGAGAGAGAGGTGGGAGAGGGAGGGATGGAGAAACGGGGGTGGGGAGAGGGAGGGAGGGAGGGACGTGGGTGGGAGGAGAAGGGAGGGAGGGAGGGAGGGTGAGTGGAGGCTCAGCCGAAGGCTTGAGCTGGAAAAATACTCGCACATTACCGGAAGCTCTTCAAAGGCCGTGGAACTGACCTGAATCAGATTATGACCTGCGACTCTGATTTCACAAAAATATATGTATGTATAGTTATGAATAAGTAAAGAAATAAATAAATGAAGAAATGCATTAGTGAATAAACAAATGAAAAAAAATGAACAAACAAAAACAAAACAAAATGGAATAAAATGAAATAAAGTGAAATAAGATGAAACGAAAAAAAAAATAACACAAAATAAAATATAGTAAAATGAAATAAAATAGAACCAACTTAATCCATATGGTCAGTACTAATGCGCACACCCTGAAGAGGACCTATAAATCCTCGTAAAGTGACCCGATGGATACCCGGGAGAAGTCTTCCCATGCGGGTACTGAGGGAAAGGTGTACAGGAGACAGAGGTTGCACAGATGGTGGTGGAAACGAAGGTAGTGGAGTTACAGGTGGTGAATGTATATAGGAGGTAGCTCTGTACAGGTGGTGGGTGTATAGGGTGATGGAAAGGAAGGCTGTATCCAGCTGGTTGTGGACAAGAACATAATTACAAAGGATTTAGGCATCTTTCTGGTGTTGGGCAAATTAGAAAGTGTACAGGTGGTAATCATGCAGTTAGGAGGTGTAAACAGCAGGTGGCGAAAAGATTGTGGATCTACATGTAGAGGCCAATGTATAAGTGGGTCTATACAGGTGGTTAACGAGGTGGCGGTTCTACAGATGGTAGCCAAGATGAGGTGGGTGTAAACAGCTGGTGGTGATGAGGCGGCGGGTTTACAAGTAGCGTGCATGTAAACGGGTGTATACGGCAGAAATCGGTGGGTTCAAGTGGTAAACATTATGAAGATGGTGCCTGCATCTGCTGAAGAATTATATTATAGGAGAACACGAATCAGTAAAGTCGTGAGCGCCTAGGCAGTGGAGAAGGAAACGCAAGTCTTTTGCTGTCACATTTCGTCATCCTTGGTGTCACTAGGCAGCTTCAGGACTCTTCTTGCAGCCAAGTGGGCTAACTCTAAGGAGATTAACCTCTCGCTGTAATCAAATAACATATCTAGTCCGACCGCCGTCTCGTGATTCTATTCAGGTCAATGAAAATCCTCCACAAGTGAGAATGCCTTGATTACGATTCCGGTAACCGACGGGTTAGACAAGTATAATTGTCAAATCTGTGAGAAAGGGTCCTTCCCTTCCTGCAGGTAAGTAGGTTTCCACCCCTGATTGTCACTTTGCTTGTGGTAGCACACTTTTCATTTACATCGGTTAATATCGGTGGATTTGAATATTCGAATTACAAATACTGCATCAGTTCTTCTGTCGCTGGGTTTTTCAAGTAG
>NC_134812.1:35632097-35639597 GCF_046742065.1 Oratosquilla oratoria
TGGCAAGGCGGGTGCCATTCTTACTTTTATTCTGGGTACCGCTAGGCGATTTCATTGATCTCCGTGGCACTTCCGTGGGTCAACAAGGGGTTCAAGCCATCTCAGCCCTCTCCTTCCGTACTACGTGGCACTTTTCCTGTTACTCTGGATGCCGTAAGGCTATTTCATACATCTCCTTGGCAGCCCCCACCCCACCCCACTCCGCCACTCATTTTTCGGTAGTGAAGGGGATGTGTTGTTTATGTTGAAATGAATACGCGAAATCTGTAGTAGCATTGGTACAGGAAGTGAAGATTTCAGAGGGGAGGCGTACAAGTAGGACTGATACTGTCACCTTTACCATGTGTTTTCGGTCAGCTAAGTACGTGGTAGACAATCTTAGACGTACAGTGGAGTTCAACCACCAACGGCTATAGGCGAGTTCCCCTGGATGCCTGTATACTAAGGGCAAAAGTGACATTTCAGACAGCAGGTAAACAGCTCAGTGGAATATGAAACGTTGGGGCTGAAATATTCTACGTGAGTGGAATCCAGAGTTATGAAGTTTGTCAAACAGAGTGGCATACGTGATCAATTCCTTTCTAACTATATATTGTTTACCAAAGGAACAGACGGCAGTCTTTTTCTTGTTGCTGGAAGTGGAAAGACGGACCATGATACGAGACTCCTTTAGATGAAAATCCGCTCCTCTTAGCTGAATAAAACCGACCAGTGTTTGTAAACAAATTTGTGGAACCATATCACGGTGGGCTTTAGAATATGGAGGAAGCTGGAATATGGAGGTGTATGATGGAGGAGTCCCCGTAGTTGGAGGCGACGCTGAGGGGGAATTATCTCAAACTGATTTTAAACAGCTGTCTCGTTTGCCCCCATTCAGTCGAGGGATAGACACGAGGCAAAACGGGGAAAATCTTTTGGTCACAAGACCTCATTTTCAACGCCAAGTACTCCTCTTCGGCAGAGTCAAATCAGCATAACGTTGGCCATGTCAAAAAGCGTACGTCATCGCGATGAATTAATTAAATTCGTAAAGGACGGGAGGGGAAGTGTTGTCGAGTGGAGAACAAGGAGTACAAGGAAGAAGATGATGAGGATGCGAATAAAGATAAAGCGGAGGTGAAGGAAGAGGCAAAGGAGAAAGAGGAGGAGGATGAGAAGGAGGAAGAGAAGAAGAAGGATGAGGAAAAGGAGGAGGAGGCGAGGAGGAGGCGAGGAGGAGGCGAGGAGGAGGCGAGGGAGGAAAAAGGGAAGAGTAGGTGGCGGGGGCGACGTTAGCGGGTGTCGTCGAGCGGGAGATGGAATTAAAGGCACATAATATAAGGGCAGGACAATTTGTTGGCACAGACAGGAGGGGCGCGAGGGGGGAGTGGACTAGGGGGAAGAGGGAGAAGGAAAAAGAGGAAGAAATGGGAGGAAGAATAGGTGGATAAGGAGAACGATTAAAAGAACAACAACAAAGGAGAGGACAGAGGAGGTAGAAGAAGCGGAAGAAAAGGACGAGGAGAAGGACGAGGAGGAGGAAGACGAGGAGGAAAAGGAAGAGGTGGAAAAAGAATAAAAAAGAAGAAGAAGAAGGAAAAGAGGGAGAAGAAGAAGAAAAAGAAGAAGAAGAAGAAGAAGAAGAAGAAGAAGAAGAAGAAGAAGAAGAAGAAGAAGAAGAAGAAGAAGAAGAAGAGGAAGAAGAAGAAGAAGAAGAAGAGGAAGAAGAAGAAGAAGAAAAAGAAGAAGAGGAAGAAGAAGAAGGAAAAGAGGAAGAAGAGGAAGAAGAAGAAGAAGAAGAAGAAGAAGAAGAAGAAGAAGAAAATGGTGACGGTAATAGTAGTAAGAGGAGCAAGTAACGGAAAAAGAAAGATGCGGAACAGGAAGAAAATAAAGACAAGGGAAGCGAGATGACGAGGAAGAACAGGCGACGGAGAGAGAAGAGGAGAAGAAGTAGGAGTAGGGAGATGAGGAGGAGGGAGAGGAGGACGGAGGGAACAGAATGAGGAGGACGAAGAGGAGGAAGAAAGGGAGAAGGAAGAGGAAGAAAAAGAGGAAGAAGGAGAGGGAGCGGAAAAAAAAGAGGAAGAGGAGGAGGAGGAGGAGGAAGAGGAGGAGGAGGAGGAAGAGGAAGAATAAGAGGTGGAGATGAACAGGGAGGAGGAGGAGGTGGAAGAGGAGAAGGAGGAGGATGTGGAGGAGGAGTAGGAGGAGGATGTGGGAGGGGCCTGGGATGCGCAAGCCATTCCCTTCTTGTCATTGATTATACGGATGCTGTGGAGGGGTAGGATGGAGGTAAGGGGAGGAGATAGGGGCGCGGGAAAGGGCTGAAGGAGGAAAAGGGTTAGAGGAGAAGGTCGAGAGGGAGGTAGGTAGAAGGAAAGGGGGGGAGAGGGAAGGAAGGGAGCTAGGGAGGGAGGGAGGAGGAAGGGAAGGAGAGGAAGAAGTATGAGAAAGGTACGTGTCCAGATGGCATGGAAGGAACGGACGAGAGAGGAGCACAAGAGAGAAACTAATGAAAACAAAGCAGTGAAATTTTGTGGAGGGTTAAGGTGGAACCAGTGGAACGGTTGTGTGGAGTCAGGTGGAGTGTTGCAAACGAGGAGGGTGGCGAGTATGGAGTTAGAACGAAGGGCAAAAAACCCTCCACTGTCTTGTCCTCCACTCTCCTGCCCCTTCCCCTCCTGTCCCTCCTCCTCCTCTCTTCAGCCTTTTCGTTCTTCGATGGCCTCGATTTGCCCTTGCTTCTCTATACCCACCATCAACAGATGTGCTTCCACCTCCGCTCTTCCTGGAATTTCCTCCATGTCTTTCTTTCTCTGTATCATATTTCTCGTCACTTTTAATTTTCTTTCATTACCTTTCTCTCGCTGTCACCCGTTTCCTCCTCCTCCTTCTCCTCCTCCTCCTCCTCCTCCCCATTTGTTCCTCCCCTCCTTCCGTTTCCTCCTCCTCCTCCTCCTTCTCCCCTCCTTCCGTTCCCTCCTCTTCCCATCTTCCTCTCTTCACGTTCTTTGCTTTTTCCCTCCTCTCTTCGCCTATTTTCATCTTTCTTGTGCTTTCTGTTTATTCTACTTCTTAGCTTTCTTTCCTCCTCTTCCCTTTCTCTTCTTCGCTCCCCTCCCTTCTCTTTCCCTATTCTCCCCTCCCTTAATCATCCTTTCCTATTTCTTCCCTCCTTACCTTTCCCCTGCGGCAGGACAAAAGGAAAAAGAGAAAAGAGGAAGGTTGGGCAAGAGGGAAGGGTAGTAGAAACGGGGCAAAAGAAGAGATAAAAGAGATGAAGAAGAGAAGGACGAAAAAAGAAAGAGGACATAAGAAAGGGGACGCAAACATGGGGGAAAGATTGAAAGAGAAAGGAGAGGGAGGGGGGAGACTTTGTACACAAAGATGGACGGTGCCAGGGAAAAGAAAGAAAAACAAACACCCCCACAAAAAAAAAATAATAATAATAAAAAATAAAATAAGATAAAAAATAAATAAATAAAAAAGCAAGAAAGAGAGGTGAGTGAAAGAAAATATGAGAAAAGAGAACATAGTAAAGGAGGTCACAAAAAGAGAGGAAAGGGTAGAACAAAAGGGGAACAAGAAAAAAAGAAAAAGAAAGAGAGGAGCTAGAGAAGAGGAATGGAGAAAATGGAAACGGAAGGAGGATCGGGGGAAGATGCACATGGATAAGAAGAAATAAAGATAAATAAAGAAGGAAAGAGGGGAGAGAGGGAAATATGAGAACGAAGACTTAGGCATAAAAGACGGAAGAGAAGCGAGGAAAAGAAGGGAGAAGGAAATAAAAAGAAAGTGTGGGCAAAGGACAGCAGTAAAACGAGATGGGATAAGGAATGGAAGATAAAACGAGAGGAATGTGAAAAAGGAGGAAGAAAGGAAAAAAACAAACAAAGAAGAAATAAAGACGATAGAAGGAAAAGGTAATGTGTGTGTGTGTGTGTGTGCGTGTGTGTGTGTGTGTGTGTGTGTGTGTGTGTGTGTGTGTGTGTGTGTGTGTGTGTGTGTGTGTGTGTGTGTGAGAGAGAGAAAGAGAGAGAGAGAGAGAGAGAGAGAGAGAGAGAGAGAGAGAGAGAGAGAGAGAGAGAGAGAGAGAGAGAGAGAGAGAGAGAGAGAGAGAGAGAGAGAGAGAGAGAGAGAGAGAGAGAGAGAGAGAGAGAGAGAGAGAGAGAGAGAGAGAGAGAGAGAGAGAGAGAAAGAGAGAGAGAGAGAGAGACGGGAGGTGGGGGAGAAATTGTTCCGGGAAACAAAATGCAGACATGAATAAGAAGGCAGACCCAATATATAGAAAGGGCGCCAGTGGGGAGAAAGGAAGAGAGAAGGTGGAAGAAGAGGGGCACCGGATACTGGGCGAAAACGGGCACTAGTGGAACAGGGGGCGCAGGAGTGTGGGGAGGTGGGGGAGGGCCACCGGAGAAGAGGAGGGAGAAGTGTGGACCGAAGCCCAATTTGGTGGGGAGAAGGGTAGTATCGCGGGGTGGAGAGTAGTTGGGTGTGGGAAAGGAGAACTACTGTAGATATGGAAGACGAGTGCCGGGCATGAGAGGGAGTAGTAGTCAGTTATGGGAGAAAAGTGTCAATAAGTGGATAACTGATAGAAGGCACTGGTAAGAAGCTCCAAGGGATGCTTAGGGTCATCTTGATGGAAATGGAGAGGGGAAGAGAAGGAAAATCGTGCAGGGGGAGTGTAGGACGCATGGAAGAACAGAAAGGAACCACAGAAAGGAATGGGGCCCCCAGGGTGAACATTTGCAACGAATGGAGAGATGTTGTGGAAAAGGCAGGAAGAGGAGGGGAGGGTGAATGGGGAAAGGTGCCGAGATGGGGGAGATGGGGGAGATGGGGATTGGTGATGGGGGAAAAGTGCGGCAAGGAAAGGAAGGAGGGAGGGAAGGTTTGAGAATGGAGGGAGGGAAGGTGGGAGGGAAGGTGGGAGGGAAGGAGGGAGGGAAGGAGGGAGGGAAGGTGGGAGGGAAGGAGGGAGGGAAGGTTTGAGGGAAGGAGGGAGGGAAGGAAGGAGGGAAGGTGGGAGGGAAGGAGGGAGGGAGACGTGGAGAGTAGGTGAAGATGTCAAGTAAGACAGAGCCACCGTGTCAGAGGAGGGAAAAAGACCCACAGAAGACGCAAGGAGCAAATGCGCAAGGGGGGGGGGGGGCAATGGGACAAACAATAGAAGTGGGAGAGGAGATTAGAGGATAGGTTAGGGTACATGGGGTTGGGGGGGGGAAGGGGAGACGGACCCTGGAGAAGGATGAAAGGATCCAGGACATAGAGAGGCGACAGGTGTGTGGACGTAGGTGAGGTTGGGGGATTAGGGGAATCTCTGGGTGGTAGGTCAGTGGATACCGTGTTGAACTCTTGAGCAGGTGATCGTGAAATACATTCCCGGGACCCACTACGTGTTTCTTGCATTGGTTTCCGACAGCCATCACCAGGCGGGGAGCCATCCCAAACATCACCCCCCCAAAAAAAAAAAAAAAAAACAGTGGCTTGCCGCAAGTGACAGGGCTTGCCCTACCAGGGGTTTCTCACTTCCCACTTGGTGGAAGTGGGATGGTGAGGGGGATCAGTTTAACGGAGATTTTCGACTCAGCGAAGATGAACGGAGACAACATTTCGCCATTAAGAATGAAAAAGACTTTTAAACACACACCTGGTGGAATGGGGAGAAAAGGGCGGGGGGGGGGGGGAGCGAGAGAGAGGGGGGGATGGTGTGAAAATACAAAGTAAAAGTTAAAAAATACATATATAAATAAAACAAACGAATACAAAACCTGAGCTAGGTCGATCAGACGCAAATCGACCAAACAACAAAAATAATGAAAAGTGACACGACTTTGTGTTATGTACAACCTAACGGGGAGGACGATAACACGCGCACGCACGCACGAACGCACGCACACACGGACTGATACTAGTGTCTGGTGTAGAGCGAAGCCTATGTAGGAAGAAACAGAGGTGAAAGAGGAATGTAGGAGGGAGGATGGAGAGGTGAAAGGCAAGAGATGTGAAAGAGCGGAGGATGTGAAAGAAAAGAGTAGAGGAAGAAGAACACGGAAAGAAACTACACTGAGGATGGAAGATTGGAAAGAGAAGAGGAGGAAAGAGGGGCGGGAAGGGGAAGGAGGAAAGTGGAAGGAAAGAAGAGTAGAAAACGGAGAGGGTAGAAAACGGAAAAAGAGAGCAGAAAACGGAAAAAGAGAGTAGAAAACGGAAAAAAGAGGGGGGAAATGAGACAGAGGAGGGAAAAAGGGAAGAAGAAAAGAGAGGGAAGAAAGAGAAAAGAGAAAAAAAGAGGAAAAAGAGAGAAAGGGGGAAACTGGATACAGAGGGAGAAGGAAATGAAGGATTGGCAACGGAAGTGAGAGGACGAAGAATGGGGAAGAAGGGTTGAAATAGGCGTGATTATGATGTAAGGTAGGAAACGGCATAAAGAAGAGTAAATATATGTAAAACAGATTATAAATTAAACGGAGTGAGAAAGAAAGGAACAGAAATATAGAAAGAAGGAGGAAGGAAAGAAGAGAAGGAAGGAAGGAGCGAAGGAGGAAGAGGGAAACATATAGGAAGGAGGCTCGGAAGTATGGAGTAGGTAAGGAAATGAAAAGAGTAGATGGAAGAATATGTGAGATGTCCTGAGGAATGAGAAATAGAGGAAATAACGAAAAAATAATCAAGACGGGGGGGTGGGAGGAAAGGTACAGGAAGAGGGGGAAACAGTCACGAAGACCAAAAACAAAGAAATTAGAGGGGAAACGAGGGGAACGCCACGACGAGGATGGTACATATATCAATAAGCATCAGCCCCCACTCCCTCCCTTCCTCTCTCGTGACAGCAGCTGGTGAGCGACTGTGACTCTTGACCTTTAAGCTGGTTCGGGTGACTCTCAGATACAGCTGGTGATTCTTGCCCTTTAGATAGTACCAACCAGTACAGGTGGCTCTTACATACCATAAAAACAGCTGGTTTCTGACTCTTGACCTTTAAACTGGTGCAGGTGACTCGTTACAGTAACCAGTATGACTTGCCCTTTATAGACCAGCAGCTGGTACGGGTACCTCTCGCTGTCATCTGCTGGTGAGCGTCTATAACCTTTGACCTTAAGCAGGTGTAGGTGAGTCGAAGCAACAGCTGGCGTGAATCTTGCCCCAGCTTCGTCACTGTTGGATTCAAATGCCGGCTCACGTTGTGCTAATAACCTTTGACCTTTAAGCAGGTGTAGGTGAGTCGACGCAACATCTGGCGTGAATCTTGCCCCAACTTCGTCACTGTTGGATTCAAACGCCGGCTCACGTTGTGCTAATCACGGTCGGAACCAACTTGCCACCCGGAACGCCAATAGCATCGTCTTTTTTCAAAGCCGACGTTATTGTTATTGTCACTGTTATTGTTATTGGCGTCACGTCAGTCTTTTATCGTGTCACTTACATTCTCTCATTAGCCCAGGAATCTTTGTTCTTTTACAGTTTTTTATTTTCCATTGTAGGTGCTATGTCTTGCGACACTGCTACTGGCAT
>NC_134812.1:35674597-35677097 GCF_046742065.1 Oratosquilla oratoria
CTTATTCTTTGGATCCCTGACACGAGGTGATATACATACATATTATATATATATGTATATATACATATATATATATATATATGTGTACATATATATATATATATATGTATATATGTATGTATGTGTATGTATGTATGTATATATGTATATATATATATATATATTATATATATATATATATATATATATATATGTTTCTGAATAACCACAAAGGAAACCGGAAAACAAATTAAAATTCCCAAGCGCTTTCGTAATATTTCACATTCCTCTGAAGATATGAAATATCACGAAAGCGCTCGGGAGTCTTAGTTTCTTTTCTGGTTTCCTTTGTGGTTATTCAGCAATTTATTAGATTACGTGGTTTTGTTATATTTTAGCATATATATGTATATATATATATATATATATATATATATATATATATATGTGTGTGTGTGTGTGTGTGTGTGTGTGTGTGTGTGTGTGTGTGTGTGTGTATGTGTGTGTGTGTTTTACGTTCAATGTTGATAATTGATTAATGTTCACATTAGGCAAAGAATTTGCACAATGTTTACAATAGGCGAATTACTTGCATAATGTTCACTTTAAGCAAGACTTTCAGATTAGCAATGGTATTTTGCCTGAAGTGAATGGAATGAAAAACCGCGGTCACTGGAATGGAGATTCAAAGAATATTGTTCGAAGTTTTGAGTCTATTATTAAGAGTCGGGCAGGGCAGAACCTATGGGGATCAAGGAACAAGATGGGCTATACACTGTAGGCTGCCGGGAGGGAATTCTAGGAACAGAATTTACAGCTGCTGACCTAAAAGCGGAAGATATTCCTGATGTCTGCCTATCATTTAGAACAGCAACACCAAGAGCCACTGGCCGGCAAGGCTATACAAAGTGTCATGTACAACTCAGTGTACATCAGGACGATGCAGCTGCCTAAAAAAAAAAAAAAAAAAAAAAAAAATGCAACTCGCTCTGTCACCCGGGTAGATCATGCAAAATTTACTAACTGGACTCCACTGAACTCTGAGATCTCTTTGATTGACTTTTATCTCTTTAACTGATCTTCCATTGATTTTGTTAATGTTTATTCTGTTAAACAGCAATTCTTAAAACTGTCTATCAACCGTATTATATGTTAACATTATTAATAAGTCTCTAACAATGTGCACAATGTTAACATTAGGCAAATTTTAAGGCAGTAGTATTCACATCGGCCAATATTGAGCTGCATAATGTGAACATCAGGCATTTTTTGCCTAATGTTGATAATTTGCAAATATTATACAAATTGCTTGCCTAATGTGAACATTAGGCAATTTTCTGCCTATGTTCATATTAGGCAATTATCCACATTGAGCGTAACATACGAGTATATATATATATATACATATATATATATATATATATATATATATATATATATATATATATATATATATATACACATACTATGGAACGAGTACATTTGTCTATCCATTTCTTTCCTTATTCTTTTACTTGTCCTTTTGCCTATTTATTTCTATTCTTAATTCAATGCTATTATGCTCTCCCGTCATTAAGCTTTTCAGCTTCAACCTATTATTAAAGCGAGTACTTACATTACATTGTCCATGGAAATTCATCTGACGGTTGAGGAGAAAATCGCTTACCTGAAAAACAGAAAACAAAGAAAATGTATCTCAAGTACTTCAAGTAAAATGGTATAGAAAAACATTTTGTATTGGAAAAAACAAAATTACGTTTCAGAACGAGCAACCTCTTTCATACAACTTAACAAAGGCAGAGGAATTGCATAATGACAAACACACACGCACACACGAAAAAATACAAGAATATTCATGTGCAATTGTGCTTGTACTCGTTTGTATGTGTGTGTGTGTGTGTGTGTGTGTGTGTGTGTGTGTGTGTGTGTGTGTGTGTGTGTGTGTGTGTGTGTGTGTGTGCGTGTATTATCATCATCATCATCATCATCATCATCATCACCACCATCATCATCACCATCATCATCATCATCACCATCATCATCATCATCATCATCATCATCATCATGACGATGAAGATAACAATGATTTTGAGTAAAACATAAGACATAAACAACAATGTAAGAACGTAATCAATCATGAGAGTAAAAGGATGGTAGAGAGAAACAGAGAATAAAATAAATCATAAGGATGTGTAGATATGCAAAGGTAATGGTTTAATAAAGCTGATTAGCGTAACATACAATGTATCACTGTGAGGAGCCAAAGAGTCAAATTTTGGGCAGCGAATCGTAAACGATAATTTCAGTTCTACGATGATAAGAAAATATATTCTTGGATGAATTTTAAGAAAGGTATTCCAAAGAAATGTGTATGAAAGTGAGTCTGGAAAGAATTATTTGAGGAGGAAGGGGTGGATGCAACAGAGGACGGTAGCTCAACGATCATGACCGTAGAATGAAAAAGGCCAAATTACTAAGGACATATAGCGGAAAAGACATATTGAGATAAGGAAAACCGCAT
>NC_134812.1:35684597-35692097 GCF_046742065.1 Oratosquilla oratoria
TGTAACGTGCATAGACACATACAAGTACGTGCATACATATAAACATATGTATAAATCAACATATATTTAAAATATTTTACAATTAATTAACTTTATCCACACGGATATTATTCAAAACAGTCACAGAATAACAATTAATAATGATATTTAATAGTGAAAATAACTGAAAACATAATTAATGATCACAATAATTATATTTGCTCAATACAATCACTACTAATGTTTTCGTGGAAAATATTTCACCGAAAGTCTACGGGTGACCATCGTTTCATTTGGAGGAAAAACTACCTCGAATCTCAATTCTCGATAAACATTTGTAGGGTGGCTAATAACATATTGATGACGAATAAACAAGTAATTTGTAAAGCACTACATAAGCAATACATGTGCTCACTCTGGAGACGAGACCAAGACTGGCGTCGCTTGGGGACGCCAAGATTCGCGGGAAAATATACACGAATCGCATGGTTCGATTACAAAAAATGCACACGAAACTGCAACCAGATATTACAATAACGAGTACAAAATAGTTATATAACATGTGACAAATATATAAGGGAGAAAACATGTATCTCTATGTCTATTAATGCATACGCACAAATGTACAGTGCTATACACGTACACCATAACATTGCTCGGCCACCACCACTCGGTGACCCCACCGAGCAAACGAGAAAAACAATTGGCCGCAGCAAGACAAAATGGATAATTTCATAGCATGTTCCACACACACAATAGCGTGAATACAAAAGTGTGGAAAAGAATGATTGAATAATCACATTTTAATACATGAACATAACGTAACACATAAGAAAACATACTCCACACACATATTATAGAGTAGTCTTACAAAAGTGCATTAAATATTACATGAGCATACATAATTACATGATATATAAGTGCTATGCATATACACACATAAGAATTGCATACAGCATACAAAGATATACGAACTGGTGTCATTTAAACAAGAGACAAAAAACAGCAATTGCCGGATGTCCGGGACAAGATACTTGATAACTAAACAAGAGGAACACGTACAAATCAGTACACTTCACAGAGAAACAGGATACAAAGTATAGCTCAATAAAAACACGAATAACACAAAGCACATACACAGTTATGAAGACACAGGACCCTTTGAACGGAGATTATAATTATGAGGGGCAGATACAGATGGCAAAGTTTGTACAATGGGCCCTCTTATAACCTTAAGCCTATCAACATGCAACACTTTGCTCAATCCTGAACTTATTGGGATGCAACTTCTTTGTATTCAAATAAGGGACCTGTAAATCTACAGCTAAGTTTAGGCTGGCTGTCAGGCATCCTCATATAAACATGATCAATGCTATGTTAAAAGGCTTAGCCTGGATATGCTGATGTTTCAACATTTTGGCCTTGGGTCCTCACGCTGAGCTTTGGCCAGATCCTTCAGAAAGAAATTGTCAACCACTGTAACTGCAGCTACAGGTATATTACGTGAGAGTGCATCAGCATCAATGTCCTCAAGCCCTGGAATATGCTTAAGGGTTGGGTTAAATTCCTCAATCGTGAGAAACCATCTGGCTAGGCGGCCGGAAAGATTTTTGCCCTTGAAAAGCTGAGTGACAGCAGTGTGGTCCGTGTAGACTGTAACAGGATATCCAAAAATTATATCACGAAAATGCTTTAAAGCCCACACCGCTGCCAGGGCCTCCAAATGAGTAATAAAATAACGAGACTCAGGCTTGTTAAGAATGCCACTAGCATATGCAAGAACATGAGAACATGGGATCTACATCCGTCTACTTGCTGCATAAGGACAGCTCCAATATTTGTACCAGAAGCATCTGTACAAATAATAAAGGGAAGACTATAGCCTGGGAATGCCAACACAGGAGCTTCAGTAAGTGCAAGCTTCAAGGAATCAAAACTCTTCTGATCAACATCACCCTGCCAGCCCAAGAAAGGAACGTACATACTCAACTAGCCTTGGTGTAGGAAGTCCCTAACCGCCTTGACCTTATCGGCAGTAGTGTGAATACCATGTCTGTCTACAACATGACCTAGGAATTGGATGCTAGACTTAAGAAATGAACAGTTGGGCAAATTGAGTTTCAATCCAGCATCAGCAAAACGTTGCAATGTAACCGTCACTAATCATATCCAACCACGCACGTGATCCACACACATGCAACATGGTACTTATCTTTGGCAAGACCTCTAATCCTGCAAACCTCACTACTTTCCCAACCCAAAACACCTGACTAAACGCTACTTAAGATCATAACAGGATGCTCCCACCGTGTCACGTCACAATATGCCTAATATCACCAGAGAGACACCATTGAACCCTTTCTTATACCTATCACAATTACATTACCATAACGTAATGTATAGACACCATATCTAACCACACCCACTAACCATACGACTAACCCCTATATAACGGAACTAACATCCATGCCTATAATTGATAACTAACACGTCTCACATACGGCAACCCACCAACCCCCTTTATTACGACGGCTGTGCCGCTGAGAGATAGGACTGCCCAGGTCACCGACTTGGCAGGAAGGACTCCCCAGGTCACGTACTTGGCAGGAGGAGTGTTAGGTCAAGGACCTAAATGTACAAAATCTTCCCAACCTGTAATCACCATCAAGGTATTTCTCGCCCTCATTAAGTCCCCCTCGTATGTAGCAAACCTGTTACAGCAAGACCATGGAAAACTTAATGAAATGGCTCTCCATATCCTTGGAAACTAAGATTAAATCATTCAGGTAAACAAAGAGCCCGTTGCCTACTAGGGCATGAAAAATGGAGTTAATCAAGCGCTAGTAGGTCAAGGAAATATTCCTCAACCCCATTGGGCAACGAAACCATTCATAATGTACATTGGGAGTCGAGACTTCTCCAAGGGAGTCTGCCAAAAGCCTGCTATTAAGTCTAGGGTGGTGAACACTGTATTACCAGTTCCAATGGACTGGAGAAGGTTACTCAATACGGGCAAAGGGTAATGATCTGGAACAGTGACCTCGTTAACTCGTCTATAATCAATGATAGGACGAAAATATCCGTCTTTTTTATGCACCAGGAAGAGTGGCGAGTTCCACTCTAAGTGAGAATTGTCACGTAACATATCATCAACCAAGTAGTGTGCTATAAGTCGACGAAAGCGAGGCAACCTGTAAGAGGGAACATGAACAGGACGAGCACCTGGCTGAACATCAGTTCTATGAACCACACGATCTGTAACTCCTAACGGATCATCAGGCAAAGCTAAAACCTGACGGTGGGTCACTAACATTTAAACGAGACGAGGCATCTCATCAGGAAAATCAATCTTACAAACGTTGCAGATTTGGAGACCAAGTGAGCTGTGCCACTTGCTTGTGGAGACTGTAGCACAGAAGGGGAGTCACAAATGGAAACTAGCCTATAAGTTCCAGGAATAACAGAATTACAGAAAATCACTACACGGCGACTAGGAGATAGACCAATGCCATGTACTGTAAGAGCAATACCAGATACAACAACAAAAGTGACATGGAAAACTATAGTATGCGAGGAAAACCTTAAGGAAATGCGAACAGACCCAAAAATAGGCAAGGGAGAACCTTGTACAGAATACAAATTATTACAACAAAGGAGATAGAGGCAAATTGTACACATCCCGGAGAGCATAATAAGCCTTTCTACTTATGAGAATACATTCTGCACCAGTATCTACAGTGACTGATATAGGTGTGTTCTCTGTAAGTAATTGGAAGGTGAGTAATTGAGAAGACTCAGCAGCCGCCAAAGTAATGATCTGAGACCGAACATTACCTTTGGATTGTGAAACGGGCGCCTGTGAAAATGGGACCGAGGTTGTCTAGGCTGATGACAAGTCTCAGCTCTAAGTTTCAAAACCTTGAAACACTGATCAGTCGAGTGTTTACAATGACCATGGATATGACAGTAGCTAAGCTTATCCTGCGGCTCTACTCTAGAGAGATCATGCGTCACATTAGAAGAAACATCCGAGAAAATCTTACGGACAGGGTACTGCCCTGACTTGTGTACCTGATGCTTATGACGAAAACAAAAACTACTCGAATAACCTGACCTGTTTCAATAGATACACGTAAGGACAGGAGGGGTAAATGTAGACGAAGGGGAGCTTTGAGTAGGAATCGAATATTAAGGGTATGTTGAAGTGTATTACTAATACACAAAGAACCAGAAGGTACTTATTTAAGTTTACATGAAAGTCTTGTTGCGAAAGATAATAGGGACTCGTAAGTCTTATAACTAAGAGATGCTGATTTCCTCTCAAAAGGCACCAAGGGAATTATGTATAAAAGAATCTCCAAAATAAGGCGGAACCTATCTAAAGTGATAGTACCCTTATCTATCCACTCTGAAGAGGAGAATCTAAGGCTTCAACTACAATTTTGCTGGCCTGAGCTTGAGCCCACCTATAGTCAAGAGTAACCCATTTGGATGTAAGAACATCAGCCAGCTTAAAACACCACTTAAATGAATTACCTACGGGGGTATTAGAAAAAAAGAATGAGGAAATTAGCTCTAAAAGAATCATGATTATAATTCAAAAACTTGGGGTCAAGACACATTGTCGATAACACTTCAGAGTCCAATGAACTTGGAACAAGCTGTGACCTTACGAAAGAAATTTTCTCAGGCCCCGTTGAAACATTAGTATATGCAAAGCAATCTTCGCACTGGCGAATAAAATCACTAGTTTTAAATAGGAGATCCTCACCAGAAAATTTAACAACAGAAGGATCCTGATGTAATAATACATGAGCCATTGTCCCAGATGGGTTTTGGGGACTGAATAAAGATATATATATATATATATATATATATATATATATATAAATAAATATATATATATATATACATATATATATATATATATATATATATACAAGATAATGGCACTCGTAAAGAATTCACTCCTCGAATCAGAAGATTGGATCACACGAAAGAACGTAAAAAAAAAAAAGCTCTGATATACAAAGCAAGAGCAATATTAATACAATCTAAACTATTCACAATTGAGGCACAACTCACTAATAAACAGAAACGAGGAAAACTTCACCATACAGGGGTTACTATATTAGATCTTAAAGGAAATCTCACGTGATGTCACAAGCAAGGCCGCTTTGGAAACACGACGACACGAGAACCAATATGACTGCCTTGCCAGACTAAGAGCTTTTGGCTAATTATTACACTATTATCAGAAAAACACAATATGGCATAGCATGCATGAACAATAAAATGTGTACAAGCCTGAGCACAACAGCAAAAACATTGAAAGGGGACAATCAATGGAGAAGGCAGCAAACACAAATCATTGTACAACAGAATTACGTAGATATAACATTGTTGAAAAATCCTATTCCATCCATGCTTCAGATTACAGTCAACGCACTCAGGAACAAGAGGCGATCCTTAGGTGAACGCAGATGATGGATAGGAAACAAAGTTCGAACACCAGACAGGATGCCATGCCAGAAAACCACGTGGGAACATGAAAAAAATCTGGCGTGCTCGGGGAATACTGTTCCTGTGGTCAATTTTCACACACACACACAAATAATAGTAATAATAATAAAGATAATAATAATAATGATAATAATAATAATGATAAAATAAAATAAATAGAATAAAATAAAAAGTCGCTGGTATAAATTGTTCCAAAACACTCTATGTAACCACCTGGTCTACAAAAAAGGGAGGAAATGGGGAGAGAAAACACAAACACACGATGCCACGAAACTGACTAGCCAGATATCTCGAATTCTTAAAGTTTAAAGTAGCACTCTGGACACCGTGAATGCACAAAAATTAAACGTTTACAATATTGTTTAACTCGCAAGTTTTCTTGTGCAGACCTCCGCTAAGAAGCAAGGCAACTGACCACGAAGGCTGTGACGGTTGCCACTACATCAATATTTTGTTGTACAGTAATATTTACAACGTGACAGAAGTAGGTTTTTAAATGATTGAGTGATACACTCAACATTAAACAAAAATATAAACAATTAAAATACATATAAGGACATGGCATACTTTCATAATACATGGTTAAAAATAGAATAGAATATAAGGATAATTCTTTCTGTGAACGTAAGCTTCTCAACGGTCGCCTCTTGTGCGGACCAGGTGTCCTAAGAGGTCAAGGTCAGGTTAGCCTAATTCCATTGTTTAGTGGCCTCTGGTCGGGCTCTGGTTAGACGTGACGCTCAACAGCCACTTAGTGCTGCTGCTGCGACGTTGTCTGGCTTGATATCTACTTTCCCGTAGTGTGACGTCCTGTGACGTGTAATATATCTTCTTCCAACATGTGTGTTTGTGTGCGGGTGTGTATATAATATATTTTGTAGTTTCATTTAACGTTTCATTTTCTTCCTAATCGGAATCAACTTTTTTAGACTAAAAGAAAATGTAAAATGTTCTGTAGTAGAAACTAAATCCCTTCCATCGATGGATATAAAAAGTCTTGATTCGAATAACAACATTTAAACTAAAATACAAAGAATTCTGAAATGAAAGTAGTACATAGAATCACATATATACACATACACATGCACAGACACATACACATTCACATACACTTACACACACACACACATGCGCACGCACGAAGAAATGAGTAATGCACATACAGAAAAAAATATACATTTGTTTTTCCATACTCAGCGTTCTTGGGACGTTTTGTAAGTAAACCCGTGCGATAGCCTGGGAATTACCTCGCCGTCATCCACCTCGCCCTCACCAGAAGAGTTTTTGTTTTCTTCATCCCCCTTCCCCTTCCCGAGCCCCCACTTCAGCCGTCCACCCTTTTCCTCCTCCTCCTCCTCCTCCTCCTGCACTTCCGCCACGTTTCCTCTTGTCCCCAACTCCTCCACTGCTGCATTCTTCTCAAAGACTCTCTAAACGTCAGCCTCCTCGCTCTTCTTTCTCTTCCTCACTCCTCCAACATTTCTCTCACACTCTTCCTGTCTCCTCCTTCTGATTAATCAACCTAAACCTCGCTTTTTACTCCACCACCTTTTCCTCCTCCTCCTCCTCCTTTCCTTTGCTCTCCTCCCTATCATTATAACTTGCTCTGTAATCCTACTCCAGTGCCCAACCCTCATCCTTTCCTCCTCCAGCACTTTCTCTTTCTCTTTCACTACGCCTTGTTTGAATATTCCTTTTCTCTACTCCGTTCCTCCTCCAACACCTTCCTTCCACCTCCTCGCTTCTACTGTTACAGCCTCATCACTTTATTCCTACTGCTCCTCATTTCAACACTTATCATCCAGCCCTCGTCCGTCCTCATTTTTCCTTGATTACCCCTCTCTGCTTAAATAACAAATTTCACTCCATCTCACTGCTTTCCTCATTTCCCTTCTTAACTTTCATATTTTTTCTTCCATTCTTTCTTTTTTCTTTCACTTCTTTTCTTCATTTCTCTCTTCCCTCCGTCTTTCCTTCTTTTTCTTCTTCCTTTCCTCT
>NC_134812.1:35699597-35702097 GCF_046742065.1 Oratosquilla oratoria
GTATACATACATATATAACAATGAATAGATAAATAAATGCCAAAGAAATATATAGTAAAAATATAGTAAAAATATAAATAATAAATAAAAATATAAATAAAAATAAAAATAAAAATAAAAATGAAAATACGAACTGACCGGCCTCATGCCCTCAACCCAGGGAGCGCGGACGTTTGGGCACCGGATGGATTTTGCCGTTCTATGTGGGCGCTGTTCTGGGGCAGGTTCTTATGGCTCAATACGCAGCCATAAGAACCTGCCCCAGAACAGCGCCCACATAGAACGACAAAATCCATCCGGTGCCCAAACGTCCGCGCTCCCTGGGTTGAGGGTGTGAGGCCGGTCAGGTCGTATTTTCATTGTTATTTTTATTTTTATTTTTATTTATATTTTTGTTTATTATTTATATTTTTACTATATTTTTACTATATATTTCTTTGGCATTTATTTATCTATTCATTGTTATATATGTATGTATACTTTTTGATAACATTCTGTCACACAATATGCGATGAGATGTCATGTCACTTTAAATAAGCACATTTTTATCTTATTTATTCATTTATTATTATTATCATTATTATTATTATTATTTTTATTTTTTTATTTATTTATTTATTTATTTATTTGTTTGTTTGTTTGTTTGTTTGTTTATTTATTTATTTGTTTGTTTGTTTGTTTGTTTATTATCATCATCATCATCATCATCATCATCATCATCATCATCATCATCATCATTATTATTATTATTATTATTATTATTATTATTATTATTTTTATTATTATTATTATTATTATTATTATTATTATTATTATTATTATTATTATTATTATTATTATTATTATTATTATTATTATTATTATTATTATTATTATTATTATTATTATTATTATTATTATTATTATTATTATTATTATTATCATTATTATTATTATTATTATTATTATTATTATCATTATTTTTTAGCCAACCTCACACATTATTTAGACAACGTTCCGCGATGCTGTCAAAACCCACTGCAGCAGCGGTGAGGCACCAGAGCTGGTTCCCCGAACGGCTTCGGGAGGAGCTAGTGGGGACCTCAAAGACCTCTGCAGTCGTGGCTCCACATTTCGGCTACCTGGAACTCCCCATCCCCTGCCAGCCACTTCCCGCGGGAACAGTAAACAAAGCCGTTTTCATAATAAGAACTGTAGGGTCTGAGAGTGGAGGAAAATTGGAGTTTGTATATTTATTCGTTTTTTATGTAGGTATATATATGTGCGTATGTATGGTTTTATGTGATGTTTATGTATATATGTATGTATGTATGTATGTATGTATGTATGTATGTGTGTATATATGCATGTATATATATGTATGTATGTATGTATGTATATATGTATATGTGTATGTATGCACGTATCTGTATGTATGTGTGTATGTATGTATGTATGTATGTATGTATGTATGTACGTATATATGTATGTATACATGTTCGTATGTATGTGTATATGTATGTATGTATTTCTGTACGTATGTATGTGCGTATGTGTGTATGTATATATGTATGTACGTATGTGTGTATGTATGTACATATGTATGTGTGTATGTATGTATTTGTATGTATATATGTATGCATGCCTGTATATATGTATGTATGTACGTATGTATGTGTGTATGTATATATGTATGTACGTATGTATATGTGTATGTATGTACGTATGTATGTGTGTATGTATATATGTATTTGTGTACGTACGTATGTATGTATGTATGTATGTATGTACGTATATATGTATGTATGTATGTTCGTATGTATGTGTGTATGTATGTATGTATTTGTGTACGTATGTATGTGCGTATGTGTGTATGTATATATGTATGTACGTATGTGTGTATGTATGTACATATGTATGTGTGTATGTATGTATTTGTATGTATATATGTATGCATGCCTGTATATATGTATGTATGTACGTATCTATGTATGTATATATGTATGTACGTATGTATATGTGTATATGTGTACGTATATATGTGTGTATGTATATATGTATTTGTGTACGTACGTATGTATGTATGTATGTATGTATGTATGTATGTATGTATGCATATATGCATGTATATATAATGCATGTATATATGTATGCATGCCTGTATATATATATATATATATATATATATACATATATATATATATGTATATATATATGATATATATATTATATATATATATGAATATATATATATATATATATATATATATATATATATATATACGTATGTATATGTGTATGTATGTACGTATGTACGTGTGTATGTATATATGTATTTGTGTACGTACGTATGTATGTATGTATGTATGTATGTATGCATATATGCATGCATATATAATGCATGTATATATATATGCATGCCTGTATATATATATATATATATATATATTATATATATATATATATATATATATGTATATATATATACATATATATATATATATATATGATATATATATAT
>NC_134812.1:35709597-35717097 GCF_046742065.1 Oratosquilla oratoria
TCCACACACACACACACACACACACACACACACACACACACACACACACACACACACACACACACACACACACACACACACACACACACACACACACACACACACCTCGTGGCGCTGTGGTTAGAGTTCTCGCCTGCCACTACTCCCGCCCAGGGCTGAAATCACTTCAGTATCCCTTCGCTGCGGGGTGTTACTCCAACTCTCGTGGGCGGGGAGTTAGGGGTGTGCGTGCGTGTAAGGTCACAGTATTACCCATAGATCGGTCATACGAGCTCTCATTCGGGAGGTTAGTAACTGTCGATCACAAGTCCGCGACGTGAATCTGTTTCCTCTAAAAGAAAAAAAGAGTAGACTCAGAGGTGACTTGATATAGGTCTTTAAGATTCTAAAAGGAATTAACAACATCAAAAGTTACAAAATTTTCACATTGAATGAGATTCTGACAAGAAATAAAGGTCTCAAATTGTCAGGAAATATATTTAATTTGGAAGTGGGTAGAAACAACTTCGCCAACCGTGTAGTTAATGAATGGAATAAACTTCCTGCAGAGGCAGTGCAATGTAGTTCATTTCAAAACTATAAGATTCGTCTAAATCAGTAGTTCCCAAGGTCGTACGCCCCACAGAGGGGCAATTTGATTTTTAGGTGTTTTGGTAATCAAAGTCTATGTTCTTGTGATCTATTAGCCGTAATATTTCAATAAATAAAAATGTAGCAATCACACATTTATTTCATTTATCATTCTGTCTTCGATTTTCAAATTACCCTCGATTGCATTGCCAATTTGTTGCTCAGAACTTTAATTGTCTTTTGTTTATTTAATTTTTCTTTTCCATGGATGCCATGTTGTTTTGAAGTTTGTTTATGCCTATGATTTAACAAACTTTAACTCTAAATTTTAAGTAGAAAATAAAAGTTTAGAAATTAAATCAAAGTATTGGTGTTTCAAGCTTCTTCACCTGAAACGGAGTTCAGTTTTTAAACAAGAATTAGATATCAGGATTCTAGATCTGATTAGGTGGAGCATGGCTAGAAAAAGGTTGGGAAACACTGGTTTAGATAAACACCTAAGCAAGACGCTGTAAAGTCTGCCATTTATTTTATATTATTTGTTTATTATTATTTGTCTGTTTATTATTATTTATTTGATTTTTATTTAGTATTATTTATATGCCAATTTATTATTATTTACTATCTATCTGTTTGTTTATTATTCAACTATACCTATGCATTTATTTTTTTTATTTATTATTATCTATATTATAATTTTTATCTATTTATTTATTTATCATTATTACGTTTTTCTTTTTTTTCGCATCCGACCTAGCTATGGACCAAAAGGTCTCCTACCGGCATGCTCCTCCTTTGTAATCCTTTATATTATATATATATATATATATATATATATATATATATATATATATACATATATATGTATAGAAATATGTATATATGTTCAAACATATATATATATATATGTATATATGTATATAGATATGTATATATATACATAATATATATATATATATATATATATATATATATATATATATATATATATGCGTAAGTAACCGCTAGAAAAAGTAAACTAACGAAGCAGAGCGCTTTCGTATAATTACATCTTCAGTACAGATACAAAGAAGGAATTATAAAATGAAAAAACAAGGTACAGAATATATGACTGAGTGAGACATGGTAAAGAGGGCATTCGGAGAGGTAGTGGAAGAAATTCACGTGACGTTAGATACCGTCCTGGTAACCAACAAGTATGGGACGATTGCTCCTAACTTATATTACAATCTAAATAATTTTGTACAAACCTTGATGGAGATTAATATTTATTTCCTTACTAGATTTGATCAAACTGCATTCAATTAAATATCTTTCTGTGATGTTGTTGTTGTATGTGATGATTTTAGTGTTATCCCAGTCAACTGGGTGGTTAACGCTAAAGTCATCACATACAACAACAACATCACAGGAAGAAATTTAATTGAATGCAGTTTGATCAAATCTAGTAAGGGAATAGATGTTAATCTCCATCAATTTATTTTGTAACGAATAGTCCTGATATTATCTGGGGTTCATTGACCCTTGGAAATATTCATGGTCTATTAAAGTGGATTCCACCATTTTTCTTTTGAACCCACAACCCACATATATATATATATATATATATATATATATATATATATATATATATATATATATATATATATATATATATATATATATATATATATATATATATGGGGGTTGCACAATCTTACTGGTAGTACCACTCCAGATATTATCAAAGTTCCTTTTAGTTCCAGTTCCTCTCGTCAGGATTCTCTCCTTCCCAACCACTATGGAGGAAATGATCAAAGATCCTTTGAGTGTGGGTTCTCTTCTGATCCGGGTTTTCCTCCTCTCCCCTTTCTCTTCAAAGCGTCGACTTGGCTATTCTCTGTAGGAACCGCACTCTCATCGCTACCGCCCCCTCCCTCACCGCCTCCGCTTCCTCCTCGTTTTCTTCTTCCTCCTCCTCCTCCTCCCCCTCATCTCTTCCCCCTTCCCCTCCTCTTCCTCCCCCCTCCTCCCCTTCCAAAACAAACCACGCTATTCTTCCCACGTTTCCTACTTGCCGACTCCCTCTCGCTTTTGAGGTCTTCTCTTCCTACACCTACTCGCTGTCTCCTCCTGTGCTCTTGATTTCTGAGAGAAAAAAAATCACCTAATGCTTCTTTCTGAATCTACAATTGTTCATTATTCATCGTTCGAGAGCCCATTTTTCATTTCGGAATGGGCTGATTCGTCGAAATATGACTAGTGTAGAGGGAATACGGTATTTAAGTATCTATAAAGGTATTTATAAAGGCGGTTGAAGACTAAGGCATTCAGTCGAACAAGGTTCCATGACGGACTAAGTCTTTCTTGCCTTAATCCATTGAAGTCCTTAGGGAGCTTTCTCTTTGGGATAGTGACACTGTGTCTGGATAAGTTATAATATTTTTGAGGCCTTCTGGGGGTCTTCCCTCGATTGATTGAAAACGCCTGGACATAAGATAAACATACAAGTCAAGTAATATACACAATATGTTTTAGGTAGTTTTTGAAATTTTGATTAAAGAATTCCAGTGTTTAACATTGAAAAATAGAAAGTACTTTAATGGCATATCTAAGATTCGGTGGTAACTGGACATGTCCGTACATGGTCTCACTACTGTCCAAAAAGTGGAAATTACAAAGGATTAAAAAGGATTACAAAGGCGGAGCATGCCGACAGGAGACCTTTTGGTCCATATCAAGGTCGGATGCGAAAAAATATAGTAATGATAAATGAATAAATGAATAAATAAAAACTATAATCAAGTAAATAAGATAAATGCATAGGTATAGTTAAATAGTAAATAAACCTCCCAGAGACAAACCTTCCATCTCCTTGTCTCGCTCCCATTGGAGGTTCGACCCTGTGGACTGGTACTCGGTCTCTACGTCTCGGCCAAGAGATCATTGAGTTTGGACGGTGGTTGCAGCCATGTTTCTAATTTCTGATTCTATTTGTTTGTTTATTTATGTGTCTATTTACATATCTATTTATTCATTTATTTATTTGTATATTTATTTATTCACTTATTCATCTATTTATTCATTTATTCATCTATCTATTTATGTATTTATGAAGAGAAACCCTGAACCTACAATTAATACAATCATTCTGTCCAATCATCACCCGTCCATACTTTTATTTTCCCTCTTTGGCCTTCAACACCACTGTCTTTGCCCAAGGTCCCTCTATAAGATTTTTCGACCTCAGGTCACTGGGTATACTTGTACGTGTGAAGCACCCTCATCGAAGAACCCTTAACCACTCCAAGTTGACTATTTTTTTTCCAACACCACGGAACCTTATGCATAATCCCCAAGCTCACTGAGAGCCAGCTCTAAAAAAAAAAAAAAAAAAAAAAAAAAAAAAAAAAATTACAACACCACGGAACCTTATGCATAATCCCCAAGCTCACTGATGGCAAGCTTGAAAAAAAAAAAAAAAAAAAAAAAAAAAAAAAAAGTGAGTTTCATCTTCAATCAAAAGGTCCCGGCATTATTTTCCTCAACAGAATTTCTTGGTCTTAGAACTAAATGGGCAAATGATGTTATTGAATCGAATCCAGCGATCGAAACGAGACTCAAGAGAAAAGAACACTAAGATTTTATTTTATCTATTTTTCTTTTATTTTCATAAAAGGTTTTAGCTATAGAAAAATGTATGGTTAGGGGTGGCAGAGTTAAAAACACACCAACATCGTACACAATCAAAACCCAATAAATCATCTCTCCCATCTCAGCATCTCTAGGTTGAAGGAACGTCCCTGTCCTCCGTCACACTGTTCGGATTAAAAGCAATGCAGCGAGGCACAACACTTTCTCAGGGCCCGACACCCAGAGTAGGTCAACCCACCCCTTCATCATGTGATGCCCTACATGAATGATTGAATGAATTAATAAATTGATAATCTGAATAATAATAATAATAATAATAATAATAATAATAATAATAATAATAATAATAATAATAATAATAATAATAATAATAATAATAATAATAATAATAATAATAATAATAATAATAATAATAATAATAATAACAATAATAATAACAATAATAATAACAATAATAACAATAATAATAACAATAATAATAACAATAATAATAATAATAATAACAATAATAATAATAATAATAACAATAATAATAATAATAATAACAATAATAATAATAATAATAACAATAATAATAATAATAATAATAACAACAACAACAACAACAACAACAACAACAACAACAACAACAACAACAACAACAACAACAACAACAACAACAACAACAACAATAATAATAATAATAATAATAATAATAATAATAATAATAATAATAATAATAATGATAATAATAATAATAATAATAATAATAATAATGATGATAATGATACTACTACTACTACTACTGCTACTACTAAGAATAATAACAATAATAATGATTAAATAAACAAGTAAATAAGATATGCAAATAAATCTACAAGTACATTAATAAACACGTCAATAACTAAACAGATGCATAGTAGAAAAACAACTTGATTAATCAAAGAAATATAAACAGACTAAAAGAGTAGAATCTTTAAACAAACGCTCGGGAGTTAGATTGATCGATAAGCAATTACTCCACGTGGACTTTTTTTCCATCCCGTCGAGTAGTGCACGATCGGCGAGGCCCCTTCCCCTTCCAATGCTCGTAACTTGCTTTGCTCGTGTGAGGAGCTCAACAGCCTTATTCTGTTTCGTGGAAGACGATGTATTGAGTATAGAGAATGTTATTCAAGCAAAAGAGTTGGAAGAAGGTTTTTTAATTTTATTTCTGAGGTTTTCAATTGTATATTCAGGTCTTTCTCGTGGTAATGTATATATATATATATATATATATATATATATATATATATATATATATACATATATATATATATATATATATATATATATATATATATATATATATATATATATATATATATTTCCCTAAGATTCTCGTGAGTTAGATGGGTCTCCTTCTGGATAGTTAAAATACATTGCCATTAGCCGGAACAGAATCCCTATCATACGTCAACATAGCAAAGGAGATAGAACCAAGGATCTCTTTCTGGGTTTCACTTAAAAAAAAAAAAAAAAAAAATCTGATCTTCCTGATCAAAAAGAGACCTTGTTCCGTAGCCATCCAGTTACCTCGATGAATCCAACCCGATGATCGTCATCGGACACACTGGGGCCGCGGTTTCCCGCTAGGGAACCTCGAAGCGACCCAATGTATCCGTGTGGCCACTGCCAGAGCCTCGCTGCTCGACTCCCTCAATGCCAGGTGCCTCCAGCGTCCTCTATTGAGTTAGATCCACATCTCCAACAGGCAGAGCCCCCCTTCTCTCTTTAAATTACTCAATTGATAAAACTCACTGTTTTCCGTAAATACTGTTACATCCATGTAGGGTGCGTTCACTGAGATGTGCATACGTACTTCATGTACGTATGCACATCTTGTGAATGTATGAGTGTGTGTGGTTGGGCCCACACACACTCATAAGTCAAATCACCCACCAAACGGGCTCAAACCAAAGCCCGTGGGAGCTTCACTTCCAAATTATACACACACACACACTCCAACAGGCATCTCCCTCCTTTAACTTCTTCGACCCAAACCTCCTTGTTTTCATCGTTGCTATTTAACAGCAGTAATTACCTTCTCTTCCTCTTCCAATTCTCTCCCCTGTTCCTCTTCTCCTACCTTCTCTTCTCTTTCTCCTCCTCCTCCCTCCTCTTCTCCTTCTCCTCCTCCTACCCTCTTTACTCGACAGAAAAGGTTCACGACCTAAGGTACATGAATCCCCAGGGATACATTTCAGGGGGTACGAGATGGTATGAGAAAATAGCCACTATTGTATAATACTCGTACATTGGTCTAATCTACAGTGAGATCAACATAAAAAAATCACCGAGCTTATTTTATTGATGTTCTCAATACTAATATCCTATGCAGTCTACATGTATATATTCTATAATAGAATAATATAAAACTAGTGTAATCGCTAAGTTTGTATCCTTAATTCTAAAGGACATACATTTATACAAATGCCCAAAGGTTATAAAAAAAAACCCTGTATCATCTCTTTATTTCTTATCTTCTTTCTTCATATCCATTCCTCCTCCTCTTCCTGCTACTCCCTTTCTGTATCTTTGGTCACTCACGATGAGACTGCTTAATCTCACATTTCACTTTTCAATACATACCACCTCGATTCATGTCATACTCTTCGTCACTACTAATTCTTCTTTAAGAAATTTTGATTATTTCTCCCAAGAAGTTATTTTCGTTCGTATTAAAAAATAGTTTTCAAAAGTCTATATATTTGGCGTTTCATACAACCACGTTATTTTTTTTAGACAATCGGAGGGTTAAGATTAATCCTTTCAATTTTTTTCGTTTTTTTTTTTCGTCTGCTAAGTGGTCTTGTTCATCCGACGGATATCTCGTATTGGCCAGATTAATCTATTACACTCTTCTCCGTCTTCCCCTACCATTTCCACCCCTGTCCTGCTGATGTTCTACCTCCTGGTCTTGTCCCTTTGCTATTCAAGGCATTTTTCCTTCCCCTGTACAACCCTTACATATTTTCAGTTTCCTTTTCCCTTTTCCAAACTGTAATCACTCTTGCAAATGAAACGGTAGAACACAAGCACGTATGTTTACTGAAATGGTCTCCTTGTCCAATCATGGTCCCCTACCCTCCGTCGATTTTTCTCTGTCTTTACTTCCTGCCCCTCTTTCTCTACCCTACCATCTATCCCTCCTCCCACCTCTATACCTCTATCCCTCCTCCCCTCCTCTTTTCCTCTATCCCTCCTCCCCTCCTCTATTCCTCTTTCCCTCCTCCCCTCCTCTATTCCTCCCCACCGCCTTTCCCTCTAGTCTGGCTT
>NC_134812.1:35719597-35727097 GCF_046742065.1 Oratosquilla oratoria
ACCCCATTGCAAACGGCGCATACCGTCTAAACGAATGAAATGACTTTAGAAATGCCTACAATGGTAGTATTACTAAATTTCTTTAATAACTTAAAATATTTACAGAGGGAGTGTAGTTTGCACAAGAAAAAAACCCAAGTTCCTAATCACTTAGAACTAGAAGAGTATTTTGACTAGTAATGTGGCATATGTCTTGGCCCTGTTTGTGGAATTGCGTCTGCCTGGAAACGATGGAGATGGATCGCGAGCCTGTCTGGAAGCTTACCAAAAATAAGTTTCAGGGTTGGAGAATGGCAACTGAGGGAATTGATAGATGTGACGTCAATTCTAACATATATATATATATATATATATATATATATATATATATATATATATATATACATATATATATATATTTATGATCACATAAAGAAAATACAACCCACCATCAACTTACTCTACCACTTCACAACTACATTACCGCCAATTCCTACCACCCTGCTCACTCCTACCTACAAGTACAACTCGCCTACACCAAAATTACGGCCTGCCGAGGCTTTGGTTAGTACAGGGCTATAACTATAATATTCTATTGCTACCACTAAATTCCTCCCGAATGACCACAATATAGTATAGTATATTCTACACCAGCATAACAACACCACCATCACCACCACCGCAGCTCTCTTCAACACATCAATATGAGCCGTCACCACCATAACACATACATACAATCTACCCGAGATCCTGTTTCACCTTTCAAATTAACTATGCATGTATGAATTCTAGATGTTGTAGCATTGATGCAATTTCATATACGAAATTCTCCTTTGTTGTAAAACAACTGGTGGGTAAAGACATATATCAAGTGATAAGTAAATTTTCATAATTCAATTGGTGTGTTCTTATATATATATATATATATATATATATATATATATATATCCATATATAATATATACAATATATATATATATATATATATATATATATATATATATATATATATATATATATATATATATATATATATGAATATGGTTACAATCAGACAATTATACTTAACTAAGGAAATGAGAGAAAACAGGTAATAGACAAAAGTCTCCCCCTCATCAAATTAAAATCGCCAGAACAAAGAGCTAAAAGTGTAACACCGTATCGAAGGAGCTAAAAGAGGAAAATCTCCGCCAAGTTAGCGACCAGAACGACAATGCTGCCACACCCCAGAACGACTCCACCACGAACTTCTCCAAGTTTTCCTCTACTTCTCCCTCCCTCACTCTCACCTTTCCTCACCCGTCTTCCCAGAGGACCCTCGTAGTCCACCCCTCTTCTTACAATTCCTCCCCCCATCGTCCTTCCCCTATCCCTCCAATCCTCCCTTTTACCCTCCAAGACTAAGTACTGGAGCGAGGCCGGGTATGGTCCGGGCCGGGACACTTGAGCCCCGACTTGCTCGTTCTCTCTTTCTTCATCTGTTGGTTTTCCTCTATTCTCTCTATTTCTTTATGCGCTTATTCCTATCTTTCTTCTTCTTCTTTTCCTTCCGGCGCCTTTCTCTTTTCTTCTCTTCTTTTTCTTTTTTATTCTCATTTTCATTCCTGTTGTTATTTTCATTTCTTCTTCTTCTTCTTTTACTGCTTTTTCGTGCGCTTTTTTTGTTTACGTGAATCTTTTACTTATTCATTTATATATTTACCTATTCATTTGTTCATTTACTTATTCATCTATTTAATTCAATTTCATATTTTCTCTACTGAGCTGTACTCTCCGTCTCTGAAATCATCTTGATTCTGTTGTTACTGCTTATAGTGCATTTTCTCTATCTCTTCTTCTCCCTTCTTACTCCCCGCTCTTACTCCTGTTCCTACTCTTCTCTCTACTCACCTTACTAGTGCACCTCCTCCTCCTCCTCCTCTTCCTCCTCCTCCTCCTCCTCCTCCAAGTCGACAAGGTCCTTCTCCAACCGCCTTGCCAATGAGTGCGACGTGTATATTTACCCTTTAATTTCTCTCTTTGCCTTGTTGCAGTTATTCTCACTACCCTCCTCCTTCGGACAAGAACAGACGGTATTCATTTCTTCTCTTTCCGTTTTTTTGTTGTTGTTTTTTTGTTATTCAACTAGATGTAATCACACATGTGATCAATTCTTTTTATCTTTTTCTTGCAACAAGATGATGAGATGTTAGCCAAGAAGAACTTATAGTCACATACTGTATACTGATTGCTGAGGTCAGTCGGGTCGCTCCATCCAGTGAAGACAAAATTAGAGACACCAACTGAATTCACCCTAAGTTAGCCTCTTCATCGCATTGGTATACCATAGAACATTCATGCTGTCTGAAAAAAAGACTAGTTCATTAGTGTGCGGGTGGTGCCATCAAGACGGGGGCAAGCAGATTCCGTCCTTGCTACTGTCGGGCGAATTTTATTCAGGAAGGGGTCTGCCTCTCTACCCTTCTCCTCGTCCTATCTCCTCCTCCTCTCTCCTTCTCCCTTTTCTTTCATCCTTCTCCCCCCTCCCTCCCCCCTGTCTCTCTCTTTCTTTCTCTCTTTCCCTCTCTATCTTCCCTTCTCTCTGTTTAATTCATATTCGTTATGTATATTTGAATTCTTGCGTCTCATCCGTACTGTCCTTTTACTTCAACCTGGATAAGATTTCCTTTAGCGTCGTTTCTGAATAATTGATATGCAGTCTTTAGACTTTATTGGATTGAAAGTTTTCATCACTTTATTTTTTTCTTCCTTCATAAAAATGTATGTAATTCACTAATATTTTACTCTGAGGGATGGCATAATTTTTCATTCTTAAATTTATCTCCGTCATTTTCCGATAAGCAGTCATAAGAAGAAGAATCCCCGAAGAAGGACACTGGCACGTAGAACCTGAAGTTCTTTCTCACCTTCTCCTTCCTTTCCTCTGCCTCTCCCTTCTTCCTCCTCCCTCTCCCCTCCTCCTTCTCTTCCTCTCCTCCTCTCCAACACGCTATACTTCTCATTCAGCATCTCCTCTCCAACACGCTATACTTCTCATTCAGCATACTTCTTGATCCACTTCAAATAATTCACCGTTCCTCACATTTCAGATCCTGAAGAATTATTTTTAATTTTTTCCTAACGGTGATGTCTTTCTCTTTATCTTATGAGGGTTACAACTCTGGTCAACCATCCAAAATTGATAAAAATTAAGAAATTAACCAGTATTAGTATATTTGTAAATCAATTGATAAACTTCATTTCTATAATCTTGTATATTTTACTGATTTCCTTTTGGTTGCCATTAGTTATTGTTGTTGTTTTTCTGCTGACGGGTACGTTTAAAGCTAATGAAATTAAAACCTTATACATAAACCATCTCTTCAGCTTGGAACCATAATTTATACATTTAGATTTGTCCGTGAACAAACTATTTTATTTAGGTAATGACGCGTCTAAAAAAAAATTTCTGTATAATTCTCGTTTTCTATTTCTGCTTCTAATTATCTTTCTCTCCCCGCGTCTGTTTGATTCTCATTTATTATTAGTTATATGTCAATTTATTATCATTTACTATTTACCTGTTTGTTTATCATTCAGCTATACCTATGCATTTATTGATGTATTTTATTTGTTATTTAAATTATCATAATTTTTATTTATTCATTTATTATTATGATTTTTTTCGCATCCGACCTAGATATGGACCAAAAGGTCTCCTGTCAAAATGCTCCACCTTTGTAATCCTTTGTAAATATGTTGCCTACATGTTATCAGTATTCAACATAAGAACATAAGAATGAAGGAGACTGCAAGAGACCATAAGGCCTACACTAGGCAGCTCCATATCCATCACTACCTGTCATCCCCATCCATAAAGTTGTCTAACCGTTTCTTAAAACAACTGATAGTTTCAGCGCTCACTACAAGGTTACTAAGTTTATTCCATTCGTTGACTACCCTATTAGTAAACCAATTCTTGCCTATTTCCTTCTTAAATCTAAATTTGTCCAGTTTAAATCCATTACTGCGAGTCCTGCCCTGTTATTTTAATACGATGACCTTGTTTGCATCACCCTTGTTAAAGCCTTTGATCCACTTGAACACTTCTATTAGATCACCCCGCACTCTGCGTCTTTCCAGAGAGTGTAAGTTAAGGTGCCTAAGTCTCTCTTCGTATGGCAACTTTCTGAGTCTATGTATCATTTTCTAGTTCCACTACCACACATAAACACCTTCACAACCACTATGCATCAACATTACCACCACAGCCAGAGCCACAACCACAATCACAACCACAAACGCAACCACAACCACTACCACCATCATCCCCACCACCTCCCCTCCACCACCACCACCAACCACCACCACCATTAAATCACCCCAACTTTCCAGCTTACCTCCCTCATAAGGAACCCAGAGAGAGGGCCCCTCGCTATATATAGGGGGATACATGCTATGGTCACCTCGGCATCCACTCGTTAACAAGGGTAAGGGACAAGAGGGAAAATAAGTGGGAGAGAAAGAAATTAGTAAAATGAGTGAAAGAAAAAAACGAAAGGTAAACAGAAGGAAGACAAGTAAATGAGACATATAAACGGGGAAAAAGAAACGAGGAAAAGAGTAAAAAGAGTAAAAAGAGGAAAAGAGTAAAAAGAGGAAAAGAGTAAAAAGAGGAAAAGAGGAGGTTAATATGAAAAAAAAAACAAGGGATGGAAAAGAAGATAAAATAGAAGAGGGCAAAAGTGACAGGAAAGGCAATAAGAGAGAAATAAAGAGATGAGATGAATGAAATGAGAAATAAGGAAAAATAGTAATGAAAAGAAACGAAATGTAAAATAAAAAAGAGGAAAGAAACACAATAGCGAAACAAGGAACAGAAAAGAAAATGAAGGTAAGAAGAAAAAGAGAGTGACGGCAATAAGAAAGAAATAAAGAGAAAGAGAAAAATAAAAGTAAAAAGAGAAATGAGGAAAAATAGTAAGGAAATGAAACAAAGGGGAAAATAAGTGGAGGGAAATAAACGAGAAATAGATAAAGTGGAGACACAAAAATGGGGGAGGGGGGACAAAAAGAAGAAAGGAAATGAGAGAAGAGCAAAGAGAATATATAGAAGCGTGAGGAGGGAAATGACTTAGAAGAGAGAGAGAGAGGGAGGGAGAGAGAGAGAGAGAGAGAGAGAGAGAGAGAGAGAGAGAGAGAGAGAGAGAGAGAGAGAGAGAGAGAGAGAGAGCAGATGGAAAAGAGATATAATCAAATGATCTTAGCGCACTATATGTCGCTTCCTACAAAGACTAAACAGAAAATCAATGACAACACCTTTGTAAAAACAGATAATGACAAATATGGAAACAATACACACGCGAAATAAGATAAGTAAAAAAAAAAAAAAAAGTGACACAAATGAAACGAGCAAAACGATGATGAAAGAAAATCAAGAGTAATAGAGAGCGACACAGTAAAAGGAAGAAACTGCACAGGACAAAATAAGAGAGAAAAATCGATGTACGGAAGGCCGAGGGAGAGAACGAGTGTGAGATAGGGGAGACAAGCGAGAGAAATTTCGAGGAAGAGAAAGGAGGAGAACTTTCGAAGAAGAGAAACGAAAAACGCGCGCGGCACCGTGGCGAAACATGGAGGAGGGGGAAAGAAAGAAAACGATATAGTAACGCAGATGAGGGGAGGACGAGGAAGAAGGAGAAGGCAGAACAAGAAGAGGAGGAGGAAGAAATAGAAGAAGAAAAAGGGAAGAGGAAGAGGAGGGGGGAGGAGAGGAAGAAATAGGAGAAGGGAGGAAGAGGAAGAAGGAGGCAGAAGAAGAAGAGGAGGAGGAGGAAGAAGAAAAAGGGAAGAGGAAGAGGAGGAGGGGAAGGAGAGAAAGAAATAGAAGAGAGGAGGCAGAAGAAGAAGAGGAGGAGGAGGAAGAAGAAAAAGGGAAGAGGAAGAGGAGGGGGAGGAGAGAAAGAAATAGAAGAGGGGAGGAAGAGGAAGAAGGAGAAGGCAGAAGAAGTGGAGGAGGAGGAGGAAGAAGAAGAAAAAAGAAAGAGGAGGAAGAGGAGGGGGAGGGGGAGGAGAGGAAGAAATAGAAGAGGTGGAGGAAGAGGAAGAAGGAGAGAGAAGAAGTAGAAGAGGAGGAAGAGCAGGAAGAGGCGAGGTCAGGAAGCAAAGCAGGAAAAACAGGAGGGCAAAGGGTGACATTCGAATTTGAGGAGCCAATTCGAGTAAAGAATGACGAAGCTACCAAGGGGGAGAAAAATGAATATAAACAGAACGAGGAAAACAAAACAAATAAAATGATTCAGCTCACGAGTTTGCCTGCGGTAGTGGTGCAAGTGTTGGTGCTGGTGGTGTGGCAGGTGATATTGTTGTTGGATATAACACTGAGACAATAATGACAGACATAGAGCCAAGTGGTGACGTCGTTGTCGGTATTGGGTCATCGAAGTGATGCGAGTGGCGAAGTCGGCGAGTGTGCCTCTTGCTAGTGACGATGGAAGAGCGTCGAGGAGCGCTCAAATCAGCGACTTCGAGGACCGATAACTGAAAAGACGCTCCCGATTTTGGTTAAGAAACGCTGACTGCAGCGTAAACATGGCATGTGGGGTGGGAGAGGAGGAATAAGAGGGCGAGGAAGAGGAAGAAGACAGGAGAGGAGACAGGGAGGAGGAGGAGGAGGAAAGGAGGTGGCGAAGGAGGAGCAACAAGAGAAAGGTGGCTGAATATGACAGAGCGAGGAAGATGGAGAGGGAAGGATGGATGGAAGACGGGTAGGAAGAAGAAGAGGAGGAGAAAAAGGAGAGGGAGGAAGAGGAGAAAGAGGAGGAAGAGGAGAAAGAGGAGGAAGAGGAGGAAGGGAAGGAAGAGGAGGATTAGGAGGAAGAGTAGGAGTAGGAGGAAGTAGAAGAGGAGGAGTAGGTGGAAGAAGAAGAGTAAAGGGAGGAAGAGAAAGAAGAGGATGAATAAGAAAAAGAGGAGGAGGAAGAGAAGTAGAGAAAAGTGGAAATGGAGGGAGAAATAGAAGGAGAATGTGAGGTAGGGAGGAGAAGGAAGGAGGAGGAGAAGAAGGGGATGTGGAGGCAGAAGAGGAGAACGCTGAGGGAGGAGAAGGGGCAGGACGAGAGGGAGGAAGTGAGGAGGTGGAGGAGAAACAGAAAGAGAAGGACAAGGAGAAGCAGGAGAAGGGGGTGAAGGAGGAGGTGGAAGAGTGAGGGAAAGAGACGAAGGAAGAAAAGGAGGAGGAAAAACGGAGAGGAAAATGTAAGGAAGGAAAAGAAGGAGAAGAGTAGGGAGAAAGAAGAGGGAAAGAGAGACGAAAATAAAAGGAGGGGAAGGAGTCTTAAAAAGAGGAGACGGATATTAGGAAGCGGAGATGGGGAGGAGCGTGGGAGGAAGAGAGAGCCGTCTTGGGAGAAAGAGGTGAAAAGGGAGATAAAACAGTTGATGGATGAGAGAGAAAAGAAGAGAGCAGGGACAGAGGAAAAGAGGAAAAGTAGGGAGAAAAGAGAAAAAAGAAGTAAAAAAGGCTGGAGAGAGAGAGAGAGA
>NC_134812.1:35734597-35742097 GCF_046742065.1 Oratosquilla oratoria
CACACACACACACACACACACACACACACACACACACACACACACACACACACACACACACACACACACGACTAGGTGGCGCAGTTGGTAGAGCACTGGATAGGAAGTACGGTGGTGCTCGCAGTACATAGTTCGAATCCTGCTCAGGGCCGAAATTATTTCGGTATCGCTGCGCTTCGGGTCGTTACTCTGACTCTCGTGGGCGGGGAGTTGGTTGTGTGTGTGTGTGTGTGTGTGAAAGGTCTAGCATTACCCATAGATCGGTCATACGAGCTCTGAGCTCTCTTCCGGGAGAGAAATAGCTGTCGATCACGAGTCCAACACGTGATCCAAAGACCAAGGTGAATACACACACACACACACACACACACACACACACACACACACACACACACACACACATACATATATATATATATATATATGTATATATAATATATATATATATACATACATACGTACATATATATATACATACATACATAATACACACATACATAAAATACATTTATATATACATATATATAACGCTGTGGACAGTGTGCCAGACTTATATGGTGTTTCGTACAACAAACTTCTTTGTTTGTGTCACCGAGGCGATGGGGTAAAGATAAACCACTTTCCTCCTTGCGCAATGAAATTGATTGAAGAAGAAAAAAAAAGAAAGAAAAAAAGACGAAGCCACAAAGAGACTTTTCTTTCTTCTTCACTAATATCAAGGCGGAGTGGTAAGAGTCTGACATTTTTAATCTGTTTTAGTCCGAAAAATACGTTTAATTTTGAAACAGCTGTTGAGGGGTTCTGGCCACGCTCCCACCTGTCGTCGTTCATGTTTCTCGCCGCAAGAAAGAAAGAAAAAAGAGAGAGAGAGAGAGAGAGAGAGAGAGAGAGAGAGAGAGAGAGAGAGAGAGAGAGAGAGAGAGAGAGAGAGAGAGAGAGAGAGAGAGAGAGAGAGAGAGAGAGAGAGAGATTAAACCGACTTTGATTAGAGATTAAACCAATTTTGATTAACCTTTTCCGTGGCGAAAGGTACTTGTTGCTTTATAGTACTTGACGCCAAACGATTTTTTTCAGTTGTGTGGTAGCCCCCTTCGTGGCAAAGACAATAGCCCTCTCGAAGATCAACTTGCGTTTCTTTGTTTTGGCTGCAGTGCACAGATAGATTCTGACGTTTCGTTTTTTTTTCCGAGCTTATTATGGACCTAGAGGACCCCTGCTGGTATGCTTTATCATTATAACTAATTGTACAAGTACAGTGACTTATGGCAACTGAGAAAAACGCTTGAAAAAAAAAATTCAGAATTAATCATGGCCGTTCGTCTTCTGTTAGAAGTATCGCATTCATTATTATCAGCCTTCAGAGTAATAAATAGGCCGCCATCAGCTGAACTGTGACGGCAGCCTGAATGAATACACAAGATGCTACTTCTGTATGGATTGTCATAAACAGGACTGTTTTAAATAAGCGTAATAATAGACTTGCCAGACAATAAATAGCTAACAGCCAAAATAGACGCATTAGACGACAAGACTTCTGTAAGACACAATGAGCACATTTAGCAGTTGCAATAAAAAATTCGGAAACGAGCTGAAATTTTTATTTCGAGTTTTTTTTTTCTAAGACAAAGATCATCAGGAAAGAAACAGCTTTCGAAAAATAAGATTTTTTTTAAAGGGCTAAAATCTATTTGGAGAAGAAATTAGAGCATTCGGAATAGAAACGATTCATTTTTTTTATTTATTATTTTTTTTTTTAAGGAAAAAAATCGTACAGGGAAGAATTTTTGGAAAGATGATCGTTTTCAGAAAGATGAGTCTTTGAAAGGGAAAAGAAAGCTTTCGAAAAGGAGATGAAAATTGTACGGGGAATTGAATTTTTTGGGAAAGAAGGCCGGTAATTAAAGCATTCGGAATAGAAATGATTTTTCTTTTGGCAAAGAAAAAAAATCTTAAAAGTGGGAATTTTTGGAGAGATGATTGTTTTCAGAGAGATAGCTCTAAAGAAAGCTTTCGAAAATGAGATGAAAGTTTTAGAAAACAAGATGAAAGCTTTTGTATAGGAGATTGAATTTTTTGAAAAAGAAGATCAGAAAGTTTTCGTAAGCAAGATGAAAGCTTATGTACGGGAAATTGAATTTTTTTTTTAAAAGAAGACCTGAAAGTTTTCGTAAACAAGATGAAAGCTTTTGTACAGGAAATTGATTTTTTTTTAAAGAAGACCTGAAAGTTTTCGTAAATGAGATGAAAGCTTTGGTACAGGAGATTCAATTTCTTTTAAAAGAAAACCTGAAAGTTTTCGTAAACGAGATGAAAACTTTTATACAGGAGAATGAAATTTTTGAAAAAGAAGACTTGAAAGTTTTCGTACATGAGATGGACATTTTCCGAAAAAGAAATGAAAATTTCCAGAAAGAAGATTATGAATTTTAGGAAGTAGATGAAAGTTTTATCGGAGAAATGGACGTGTTTACGAAATAAGACGAGGTGTCTGGGTTAGAAGACGAAAGCTTCCAGAAAGATGAAGTACTGAATTCGGCTTGCCTGTGCCAGAGCCGGGCGGGCTGAGCTACCACTGCGCCATCGAGTCGTGTGTGTGTGTGTGTGTGTGTGTGTGTGTGTGTGTGTGTGTGTGTGTGTGTGTGTGTGTGTGTGTGTGTGTGTGTGTGTGTGTGTGTGTGTGTGTGTGTGTGTGCGCGCGCCTCAAGTGCCTCTTGATAGTACAAATGCTTGTGTTAATGCACAGGATTAAACTTTGCTTTCACTATGCTACAGGGAACTCTGTACACTTATTACCCAGTCCCGTAGGCAAGATCCCTGTCGGGTACTTGACTCCACCTGGCACATCATGGTGTCATGCATAACGTCATCAGTTAAGGAAAAGAAGGATTGCTATTGGTATCTTAACTCATGACCAGTCGTGTCTAGTTGGATTTTGTTCATTCTTATTATGGTCGGTTCGGGTTGACCCGGGACAGGTTTAACTTTGGATTTCGGGGGAATCGAGTCATTTGGTGACGTCCAGTTTAGGTCTACTTCGAGTTCGGTTCGGGTAAAGTTCAGGAGGAACTAGGATATGACTCCAGTTTGGTCGGGAGATATCAGCGCAACTGCACAAGACGTTGATCCACGACCAGAGAGTATTAGCGTTTCTATACCTCGAAGAACAGTTCCTTTCCTTTAGGATGCCACCCGGTTTATTCATTCGTATTTATGACACTCTCCTTGTTAGTCTGATTGCTGTAGGTTATCATATTCACCCACGTGGCACCCTTCAAACGGATGAACCCCTCAACCCAGTAACGATTCTATACATTTTGATCTAGCTGACGCCAAGCTATTTTATTCACACGAGAGAAGGACTCTAGGACTGATTATCCACTTCGACCTAGTGAAAGTCTTTAGATGTTTTGTTCTGACTAATGCTAAGCGATTTTATCTCCGCGCTGGATGGATCCCTGGATGATGAAATTAATCATCTATTCCTTGTCCGTAGATTTCTTTCCTCAAAAACACCTTTCGCTCATCCTTCCTTCTTTCTCTACACATTTTCTCTCTCTTCTTCCTCCCTTCTTCTTTTCCTTTCTGCCTCACTTCTTCTATGTATCCCCTTGTTTCCTTTCCTTCATAATTTTCTTTTTTTCTCCTTTCCTTCATTCCTCTCTTCCCTTTCCCTTCCTCCCTCCAACCTTTCTTCCTTCCCCGCCCCAGATGAAAAGTGGACACGACATTGGGTCTGTCCTATTTATCCCCACAAATGAACTCGCCCATCTTGCTTCGTCACGCCTTCCCTTCGTCCCCTCATCAGTCTCTGTCCCGTCCTTTGGACTTTTATTGCCTCCGTCTCATCCTCCTTCCCTCTCTTCCCAGTCGCGCCACCATCACTACCACCAAAATCATCTCCACCATCACCACCACCAAAATCATCTCCACCATCACCACCACCAAAATCATCTCCACCATCACCACCACCAAAATCATCTCCACCATCACCACCACCAAAATCATCTCCACCATCACCACCAATCCCACCTCCATCACCACCAAAAGTACCATTTCTACCATCTCTATCATCACCACCACCAATCCTACCTTCACCACTTCCGCAAATGACATCACTACCACCATCAGTACCATTTCCACCATCATTACCATCTCCACCAGCCCCACCACAAACATTATCTCTATCACCAACAACAACAATACCATCACCACCACCATCTCCACCACCAAGAATACCATCTCTACCACCACTATTACCAATAGCATTCCACTACCACCACTACCAACTCTCCTTCTTCAGTCTTTATTTTCTTCCACATAACTCTCTTTCCTCCTCCTCCTCACCTCTGCGTATCCTCCTAACTAATTTTGATTCAATTTACAAATAATTTGAAATCGTTGTCGCCCCTCTCAAGTAGCCTGTCTCGCTCTCTTTCCTCCTCTCTTCTCTCTTTCCTCCTCTCTTCTCTCTTTTCTGGACGCCATAATGTCTCCTCGACAGAAGACCATTTTCATTACAACTTAGAACACGACCATCTTTTTATTAAGTCCTCCGAGGAGGAGGAGGAGGAAGAAGAGAGGAGGAGGAGGCAGAGAACCTATCTCTACTTCTTTTTCTCCTTCCCTTCCCTTCCTCAGCTATGTCCTTTACTCACCTCCCACTAATATTCTCTCTAATACCTTCCTCACTTCCGTCCTTTCCTATGTCCTCCACTCTCTACCTTTCCATTAACTCTTCTTCTTTTTTCTCCCCCTACCGTGCCTTTCTCTTTGTGTATGTTTGTTCCTTAATCTACACTCCCCACTTCTCCATCCATAGTTATCTCCTTATCTTCCATTCCTTTCAGTCCAAGAACAAGTCTTCTTTTATTCCCTGTGTGTTCATTCGCCTCCTCCTTTTCCTCTCCATCCTCACCCGTTCCTTCCTCCTCCTCCTTTTTTCTTCCTCCTTCTCCCTGTTCTCACCCGCCTCCTCTTCCTACTGCAGATCGAGTTCGTTTTCCGCCGGAGAACTCGCTAAGGTCCCTCTTCATTAGTTCTCGAGTTCGGACTCCGTCTAGCACTTTGCATTTCCTCTTCAGACAACAACTACTAACGACCTTCTCATTCCCCTCCTTCAATCCTTGTCCTCCCCATCATCAGTCTACCTCAATTTTGGGTCTCCCCATCATCAACTTCCCTCAACCTTGGGGCTTCTCCACCATCATTCTTCCTCATTCCTCACCATCCCTTTCAATATCCTTTAATGATATTCCTCTCCATCACCATTCTCTCATACTCCTGGTCTCCTACACCATCCAACTCCTTCAATCCTGGGCCACTCCATCAACAGTATCCCTAAATCCTGGGCATCCCCAACCTCCATTTTCCTCAATCCTGGTTCCTTACACTATCAATATCCCTAAATAATGGTCCTCTCCACCGTCAACTACCCTCAGCCCTGATCCTGAGGTATTTATGTGACATATTCTCGTCCCCATCAAATAATTCACATATATCTCTTTCACTGCCCTCTACTCCAGAACACTTTTCTTTCCCCCCTCGTCCTCCCTTCCTGTCAGCCTCGTACCCTCTTCCTACGTCCCTCCCTCCCTCCCCGGAGCCATCACCCCCACCCCACCCCCGTCGTACGTCGTACCCTGTCACCCCGTGAATGAAGAGTCCTGACGGAGGAGGAACCAGGTCAGAGTGATGCGACGACGAGTTCCGGAAATCGATGAGGGTCCGGGACGCGGCAATGAACCCGGTAAATGCACTCGCTGGTGCCGGCTAGGTCCAGAGCTGGGACAGGTTTGGGTCGGGTCGGGTCGGGTCAGAGGAAGAGGAAGTGTGTGTGTGTGTGTGTGTGTGTGTGTGTGTGTGTGTGTGTGTGTGTGTGTGTGTGTGTGTGTGTGTGTGTGTGTGTGTGTGTGTGTGTGTGTGTGTGTGTGTGTGTGTGTGTGTGTGTGTGTGTGTGTGTGTGTGTGTGTGTGTGTGTGTGTGTTTGTGTGTGTGTGTGATTCATCATGGTTTTGGATCACGTGTTGGACTCGTGGTCCACAACTATTACCCTCCCGGTTGAGAGATCAGAGCTCATTTATGACCGATCTATGGGTAAATGTTGTGACCGTACACACACTCACGCCCCCAACTCCCCGCCCACGATAGTTGGAGTAGCGGCTCTCAGCGCAGCGATTACTGAAATTATTTCAGCCCTCGGCGGGATTCCAATGTGAACCACTAGGGTAGCGCTTCCGAACACCACCACTGTGCCGTCAAGTCGTGTAGCGTATGTGTGTGTGTGTGTGTGTGTGTGTGTGTGTGTGTGTGTGTGTGTGTGTGTGTGTGTGTGTGTGTGTGTGTGTGTGTGTGTGTGTGTGTGTGTGTGTGTGTGTGTGTGTGTGTGTGTGTGTGTGTGTGTGTGTGTGTGTGTGTGTGTGTGTGTGTGTGTGTGTGTGTGTGTGTGTGTGTGTGTGTGTGTTGGTTTACACGCATGCGGGTTTCAGCGTGCGTGTGCGGAAGTGGAAGCGTACTCAAATTATGGAGTTAGGGAACCAATAAGGAAATAATGGACCGTGGGTGGAGGTAGGGGAGTGGGGGAGTGGAGGGAGTGGGGTCCCGAATAGGGAGGAAAGGGTCTTAATGGTTTCCCTAGAAGGAAGAAAACAAACATGACAGAAGATGGGAGATTAGGAAAAGACAACATAATCAGGTTTTGGGGAGGAGGCAAACGCACATAAAAGGGAAATAGGACGACTTGTAATCTTCCGATATAAATGAAGGGGATTTGCCCTCGAGAAAGGGGGTAGGAGTTGGAGTGTGGGTGTCGTGACCTATTTCAAAAGAAACAGAATGGAGAACGAAAAACATAAATGTAAGATAAAGGTCTTAGACATAAGAGAAAAGGTTTACAAAAGTTACTGAAATAAAGGGGGTAAAGAACATAAAGGAATGAAGAATTAGGGTTAAGGAAATGAATAAGAAAAAGACATCAATGGCACGAATAGTAAATGGATAGGAAATGAAAAAAAGAAGGAGAAAATAAAAGGGAATTAAAGTTGTGTAGGTGTAAGACATCGAGAGGAAGGAGTGAGGGGCATCGAGGCAAATACATCGAAAAGAACATGAGGTCAAAGACACTGCGACAACAAAGAGGTAAAAAACGTCAGGGGGAAATGAGTCAAGGCACCAAGGAAGTAAAGAAAGGGTGACAAAAACATGTAATGGGAGAGGGGCAGCTTTGCCACGAAAGTTTCAATGGAAATGATGGGTCACATCAAGACATCACGAGATGAATGAGGTGATAACTTTTTCCCTTTTTTAATAGAAGGTTGTAATATAATGACACATGGCACTTTTTCCTAGTTTGGGTTTCCTGCAGTGTATATCAAAGTAGTATACATTATTTATTAACTGTACTGTAACAAGTATCTTCAGCAGCTAATATAACGTACACAGGAAAAGCAAAATACATCACTCTTTGAAATACTCGTATTCAAATAAGAAGAAAGGCAAAGACAT
>NC_134812.1:35747097-35752097 GCF_046742065.1 Oratosquilla oratoria
CTTTTTTTTTGAAGGTTCATGAAAATCTAAAGTATCAAACTTCAATATCAGCAACAAACAAAATTTAACTAATAACCCTCGTTTAGATCCCTTTCGTCAGTTTTTTTTTTTTTTTGAAAGGTTCATGAAAATCTAAAGTATCTAACTTCACTATCACGTATTTCTATTTCGCGACTTTAAATGTGATGATGTGTTGAGAGTGTCAATGGCGGAATAGAAAGTGATGTTGGCACTCTACGGACGATGTTCCATCGCTGAACAACTCCCCGTTTCGATTTGGTAATATATATTTTTCTGCCTTAGCCATAAATGGAATTCTGTTGTCGGCGTTTTATGGAACCGTGACGCCACGATGTTAACGATTAATACCCTCACTACTAAGGGTGAAGTGTCACGGATATTAATAAAATGGCATGGCGGCAGCAGGAATAAAAGAAAATGTGTCATTCAGTACGGAAGGTATCAATGCCCAATACCTAATTTACAGAGTACATCATGACCAGTTTCCTTAGTTCCGATGTCGATCCCCGACGGCCACCGGTGACGGCTCCGACTTGGTTTAATTGTCCATGCACACAGGGCAAAGGTGAAGGGTTTGGTCGTAGGTACCATTTCACCCCCTTTTAAGCCCGTGCTGGACTTAAACAATGATATACTAGCGTCATGCATATTTCATTCAGCTGAGGAGGGAGGTCCGCACATAAGCAATTGAAAGCGATCTTGATTGACTCCCATCGTTGCTCTTTAAGAAAATTTCGTTCTGGCTGCTGGAACACAATCTTTTATTTACCCGAGGAAGAAAAACAACGGGCATAAGTGAACTGAGCCAGAACAAAATTGGTCAAGTACGTTCAAATTTTGACAGGATTAATCTCTTATTATTATTACCGATTTTTTCCCTCACCCTGAGCACCTTCTTGCTCCTTCGACAACTTCTGAAGACCTCTTTTTTATAAGAATCTAATTGGTCGACGTCCTCTTCGACCTTCGAGCCAAAGACCAGATGGGGCTTCAGGGTCTAAGACGGAGTTTCTGGGCCAACTTGGGAAGGACATGGTTCTTCTTTTCGAAATGGTAATGGCTATATGCCTACACTTTACGAAAGCGTTTTGATTTAAATCAAGGTGGTTTCATACCCGTCACCCTGAAGATATTCATTCATCTGTATAAAATCGTTTGGTATTTGTTAGAACCTGCTTTGATGGGAAATATAGTTAAAACGTTCATGTCAATATATGCAAACCCTTCTTTGTATATACAATATGATACATGTTTGAAGGCTTACGTAGGTCTAGGTATTTTTTATTTACTGTATGTATATGTGCGTGCGAGCGCGCGCGCGCGCGCGTGTGTGTGTGTACATGCATACGTGCACGCATGATTTTGTATAGTTGTGTGTGTACGGGTATGTGTGCACATGCGTGAGTGTGTACGTGTGTATGTATACATTTCCGTATACATTCGAAATGCAAACGTGTTGACAATATTTGTATATAAATCTTCATATGCCAAGTTCTTCCAGATGAGGACAAGGAGTGGGGGAGGGTTGGGGAGGGGGAAAGGAGGGGAGGAGATGTGAGGTGAAGGGAGGGTAGGGGAGGGGAGGGAAGGTAAAGGGAGGAGAGGTGAGGGGAGGGAAGGGAAGTGTGTGTATATAGTTCATCTGCATATAAACATCCTTGACGTCTGAGGCATAAACACATTCACCTGTTCGATCATCACACTCTGAGCCTGGCTAAGAATTTGATCATGAACAACTTCCTTCCGTTCTCTTCATATTAAGAGGAATTAAGAATCATTATCTCACCATCTCCTCGATTCTTCCTATGTAATTATCAATTGTTTATGGCTGCCGGGCCTCACGCTTGAAACTAATTGCCAGATAAATACTGTGAACGCGACAATAAACACGGAAAGCGAAGGCTGTGTTCCGTGGAACATAAACAACTTGCCAGTGCTCGAGTTGCTTCGACCGGAAAACGGCGGCGACTGTTCTTGTATATTTTGTTCAAGCTGCCGCCAGGTGATTGAATTAAAACCGAGAGTAATGCTACACCCCCCCCCCCTTGGTTTGAAAGGACTGGATTCTAAAACCGGGGTTGGATCATTCTTGAGGAGGTTAAATCCTTTTTAATGTGGGTTTGACCCCTCTTAATGGAGTTGGATTCCTCTTATAGGACCCAAATCCTCTAAAAAGAATCCAAACAGCTCAAGAGGGGTCCAATGGCAAATCATTCCGATAAGAGACCTTTCAGTCCATAACAAAGCCGAATGCTGAATAATAGACAAATGAGATAACAATAAACAATAGTAAAAATAAACCACCCAATTACTTAAACAAATCTACAAAAATGGACAAATGGGTGTATACATACGTAAAGACATCTCTTCAGTTCTTCTTAACTTGACTCTGACTTTGATATCAATTAACTGTGAAAAAAATCTTAAGGCTAAAAGGAATCAATACCATCTCAATGACCCACAACTGATACTTATATATCACAGAACGAAGTCAATATACCACACATACACATCTTTTCAGTATTATGTTGTTACACAGAAAATGTTCTAAACAAGAAAAAAAAATATTGACGAGAGCTACTGGATTCTATTCAGCCGAGGAGGCACCCTTACATGCTGAATAGATCGACCCTTTAACCTAGTGACACACTTTACAGACTTGTTTCTAACTAAGGCTAAACTATTATATTCGTCAGAGGGTTGGCTGGGCCACAGACTGCAGGGTGAAAGCTGCCTTGAATATCTCCTATTGATCAGTTAAGTCCCTTGATATTACAGGTTTCTACTCTTTCACCTGCTTTTCTTTTCATTCTTCTTCTTCTTCTTCTTCTTCTTCTTCTTCTTCTTCTTCTTCTTCTTTTTCTCCTTCTTCTTTTTCTCCTTCTTTTTTTTTCTCCTTCTTCTTTTTCTCCTTCTTCTTTTTCTCCTTCTTCTTCTTTTTCTCCTTCTTCTTTTTCTCCTTCTTCTTCTTTTTCTCCTTCTTCTTTTTCTCCTTCTCCTTCTCCTCCTTCTCCTTCTTTTTCTCCTTCTCCTTCTCCTCCTTCTCCTCTCCTTCTTCTTCTCCTTCTCCTTCTCCTCCTTCTTCTTCTTCTTCTCCTTCTTCTTCCTCTTCTTCTTTTTCAGAGCAGCGACCCTTCTGCTGAAGAGCCAAAGCGGTTACGTAAGAGCCCTGCATGGTGTGAATATTAATCCTCGAGGTGATTAAACGTGGGTGTTGGTATGAGAGTCGAGTACGAGAGCTGAAATAGAGTCGAGTATGAGAGTCGAGTATGACAGTCAGGTGTGAGAGCTGAACACCGTGACCGTGTGAGAGTGAAATATAGGACTCAAATATGAGAGCAGAGTGTGAGAGTCGTATATGATAGTCGAATGTGGAAGTCAAGTGTGGAGTTGAGTTCAGATATCGGGAGTGAAAAAATACTTGAAAAATCTAGTGTGTGAGCTGTTTATAAGAGCAGAGTATGAGTTTGGAAATCAAGTGTGAGACTTGAGTGTGAGAGTTTGGGGGTTTAAAAGTGAGAGAAAAATGTGAGAGACCAATGGGAATCGAGTTGTGAAAGTCGAGTATGAGAATGAGCTGTGAGAATGGAATATGAGAACTGAATGTGAGGGTCAAGTGTGAGAGTCAAGCGTGGGGAACCATTGTGAGAGTCTATTACGAGAATGGTCCAGGAGTGGACGCCTTTCAGGGTGTGAATGGATCTGGAGATCGAAGGTTCAAAATTAACTGGAGGCCTTCGAGCAGGAGACCAGGAGTGGTGAGGCAGGTGTACGGAGTAGGTGGTGGAGAAAGGGGTGGAGGGGGAAAGAGGGATGTGGGAGAGAGTGGGGGGAAGGGGGGAAAGAGGGGAAGGGACTAAGAGTATCGACTGGACGTAGGACAAGGATTTGTGTTAAATGTACCTCCTACGATGAATGAATGTGATTCAATGGGATAAGGGTATAGTGAGAAATGAAAATGTATGCCCAGGATTGAACAAAGATTGATGCCAGGATTGAACAAAGATTGTTGTAAACAAGTATGATTACGGGAAAAGAGAAACGGGAGGGCAGGAGGTGGAAATGTCAGGGAGGGAGGAAGGGGAGAGGGGAGATGAGGGAAGAAGTTAATGAGGGGAACCGTGGTCAGAGGTGGAGGAAAACGGAGAAAAGAGGAGAAAAGAGAAAGGAAAGAGTGAAAGTGAGAGGAATGAAAAAGAAGGGGGAAAACGAAGAAAGTGAGAAAGGAGGGGAGAAGAGGGCAGAAGTGGGAAAAAGAGAAGAAGAGTAGAGAGGAGACGAGAAGAGGGGAGAGGAGACGAGAAGAGGGGAGAGAAGACGAGGAGAGGGGAGAGGAAGAGAAACGAGGAGAGGGGAATAAAGGAGATGGGAGGATTGAGAGGTCGGTTACGGAGATGAGATGAGAGGGGAAGGGGAGGGACAAAAGGATAGGGGATGAGAAGGGAGGAAATAAGAGGTAAAGGATAGGAAGGGGAGGGGAAGCAAACGTTACAAAATGAAAGGGAGGGAGAGAATTAGAAAGAAGGGAAGAAAGGGAAGTGTAGGGAAAGGAAAGGAGAGAAGGGGAGAGGGAAGGATGGAAGGGGAGAGGAAAGAACTGGAGGGAAAGAAATGAAGAGGAAGAGGGGAGATGTAAAAGAAAAAGAGGTAAAGGAGACGAGGAAAAGAGGAGCGAGACTTTTTAGTTCTCCGAATGTCGTATTTTTTTAGTGCTTTATCTAATGACTAACAGGCAATTATATTCAGCTGAAGGGGTGACATGTAGCTTCATTTTCCTTTATCATTCTTCATTGGTCTATATTTTTCAATTTTTTTCCTTCATGTATTCAGTTCCCTCATCCTTTTCGTTCCCCCTTTTCCCCTTTTTTATTTCCTCCTTTACTCCCATTTTTTATTTCTTTGTTTTTCCTAATTTCCCTCATTTCTTTCTTTCTTATCGCTGGACGCATCTCTGTCGTCCTCTTTCTGCAACCTGACCT
>NC_134812.1:35757097-35764597 GCF_046742065.1 Oratosquilla oratoria
TTGATTGATTGATTGAAATAGAATACAGACTGCGCTACTTAACGCCATCGATGGAACGACCAGGTCGTTTAATTTTGTCTTGTGAATAATGTAATAAACATACATGCCAATGAGGTAATAAAAAAAACTGTACCCTCCAATATTCTCTTCCCTCCTCCTCTGTCCCATAACTCAATTTTCCTTCTTTCCATCCCCTCTCGTATTCTTCTTCTTTCATCCTATTCCTTTATGTCCCTTCCCATACCCCTCCTTCTGCACCCCATCTTCCTATCCTAAATCTTCTCTTTCTCTCTTTTTCTCTATCTTCCCACACTCCTTTCTGATACCCATCAGTGACTGTTACCTGCCCCAAAAGTTCAAGTACAGTGAGCAAAGGTGACGGCTTCGGCCGCAGCTAATCAGCGCCTCCTGGCGTCGGCTCCTTACCTTCTTCTTTCCCTCCTCTTTTTCCCTTTTATCATTCTCCCTCCATCCGTCCATTCTTACCCTTCTTCCTCTTTCCCCTTTGACCCGTCCAGCACCTTTTTAACCTTTAACCTGCTCTCATCAACTCCCTAATTGCGTAGCTGCCTTCCCACCCTTACCTCGCCTCTTTATCCTCCACTTTTTTTCCTCTTCCCTAGCTCTTTAGCTATTTTCCTCTCCTTCCCTTTCCCCAAACTTTTCCTCCTTGTCCTTCCCTTTCTTATATTTCTCGTCTTCCTTCCTCGTTTCATTTTCTTTTCTATTTCCTGTCTATTTTTTCCTCTTTTATCTATCTCTTATTCCTATGTTTCTCCTCCTCTTCCTTTTCCTCGTTTCCCATCTCTTCTTTTCCAGTTTTTTTTTCTTCTACACTTTCTCCTTTCTCATCCTCCTCCCTCTCATCCTCTTATTTTCTTCATCCCCTTCTTACCGACATTGACTTCTTTCCCCCATAACTCTTTACCTAAGTCTGTCTGTCTGTCTGTCTGTCTGTCTGTCTATCTGTCTGTCTCTGTCTTTCCCTCTCCCCTTTATATTCTCTCTCTCTCTCTCTCTCTCTCTCTCTCTCTCTCTCTCTCTCTCTCTCTCTCTCTCTCTCTCTCTCTCTCTTTCTCTCTCTCTCTCTTTGTCTCTGTCTCTGCACGGGAAAGTTTCACAGAACAGACACAGCAAAAGTTGTAATTTAGAGAAGGGAAAGAAGGGAGTAAAGAAGAAAGGAGAGAGGAAGACAAAAATAAGTCATGATGGCAAACAAGACATAAACCGTAACGAAGAATGGACGTATAAGAGGTAAAGGACCCTAATACAGCTAAACAAAATATGGAATTAAGGATGAAAAAGACCTTCAAATGAAGGAAATAAAATGTAAAGAACAAGGTTCAAAAGGTTCAAACAGGGTTATATACCTAAAATAAAAAGGACCCAATGGAATATGGAATACACACACACACACACACACACACACACACACACACACACACACACACACACACACACACACACACACACACACACACACACACACACACACACACACACACACACACACACACACACACACACACACACACACACACACACACACACATATATATATATATATATAAATATATATATATGTATATATATATATATATATATATATATACATATATATATATATATATATAAATATATATATATATATATAATTACTGTAAACTAACTCGACACAAGCAAAAACACCGAAAAAGAAAGCAAAGAGGAATAAAAAAAGAAAAGAACCACACAGAAAACAACAAATATGCAATAAGTAAAGAACAAATGACAACAGAGCGCAAACTAAACACTAGTACAACAACAACAACAGGAACAAAATAGAATACGATAACATGGGCGTAATATAGCTGTCAGATATTAATGATCAGCCCAGCATTTATGTATACCACAAATTTAGGAGTGGCAATTTTTACTGAAATATAATTTATCTGAATAATACTTGGAAACCGAAACTCCCATCATCGTATTCAGTCATGGCTGCCAACCGGCCGAACGAAAGTTCCAATTTGCTCCGGCAATTTCAAACTATCTAAAATAAATGCAAGAGCCGCTGCGTTGACTTACACTCTGTGATCTAGGTGGAATATAAAAATCCCTGAATAATCGATGATTCTATTTATCTAAATATAACTTCTAGATATAACTGCAATCAAAACACAATTTCAAAAAATCTTTCATCGTGAGACTACCGCTGTACAGGTAAATGGATAACATTTTCAAAAACAAATGATATATTTTTGTTTTCATCATTAAGCTGAAAGAGAAAAAAGAGGAAGAGGAGAAGCAGCAGGGGTAGGAGTGTGAATAAAATGAGAAGAGGGAGAAGGAAGAGGTGGAGCAGGAGGAGGAGGAGGAAGAGACGGAAATGAGGAGGAAGAGGAGAAGGAAGAAACGGAAGAAGAGGAGTGCAAGGAGGAGGAGGAAAAGACGGAAGAAGAGGAAGAGGAGTGTAGATTTGTTGTTTATGATCTATATTGAGTTTGGAGGCTTTGAAACAAAGGAGGTGATAGTCTGTTGTTTTATTTTCCTTCGTCAAGACTGAACTACATTCTCGGAGCATTCGCCGAGGAAAACTCTGGCAGTTGCCAATAGCATTATTTGCATGCACATGATGACTGTTACCAAAACAAGGAAATATATACAATTTATTCTCTACTATCTACGCCTATTCTTATTTCTACAATAAACTGAGTATAGACACATTTACAAATGGGAACACATGAAAATATATATATATGTCGTATGCTGATTTTTCAGTTGGTAATGTTCGAGCAGGTGTCCAACCGCTCGGCCCAGTTTGACCGCACGACCTTAGACGCGCTTGGTCTAAATACCCGTTGTAAGGTCAGACACAATAGGAGGTCCCTTGGGAGTTCTCTGGAGACGTCGGACGTTCCGTTCTGTGCTAAATGCGTGCGTGCGCGCGTGTGCACGCTGGCCATCTAAAGCATTGAACATTCCCTTCAATCATCTTGCAACAGGAGGAGGATATGGAGAAGGATGAGGAGGAGGAGGAGGAGGAGGAAGAGGCAGAGAAATAGGAAGACGAGTAGGAGGAGGAAGCAGAGCAGGAGGAGGAACATTTTATAAGAGTATGCTCTGGATGTACAATACAGTGTAGTGGGCGGTCATCCACCTTTGCATATACGAGATATGAAGGATTGCTCTGCGTGCCTGGCCATAGAAATAACTGCGTGAAGCGAAAGTGGAGGAAGTGGAGGCTTGCAGAAGGTGGAGTGAGCGGTGGGAAAGGTGGTGGTGGTGGTGGTGGTGGTGGTAGTGGTGGTGAAAGTGTAAGGAAATGGATGGTGGAGATATTGGAGGATATTGTATGAGAATGTACAGGACGAGGGATGCTGTGGGGGAGAAGGAGATAGTGAGAGAAGAAGAGGAAGAGGAGGATGAGGAAAAGGAGTAGGAAAGAGATGAAAAGGAGCAGGGAAAAGAGGAGGCAAAGAGAAGAAAAGGAGGAGGAAAAGGAGGGGGACAAGGATGAAGGGGAAGAAGAGGATGAGGATAAAGATGAGCATGGGAATAAGAATGAGGATAAGGAATAGAAGGAAAAGGGGAAGGAGAAGGATGCTGAAGGGAACAGTGAAGAAAATAAGGAGGTGAAGGATTAGAGGTAGGGAGAGGGGGTAGGATAATGAAAAAGAAATTAGGATGAGGGGCAGGATAAGTAGAAATAGGAGGAGAAGGATGCTGAGGATGAAGATGAGGAGGAGTTGAATAAGGATGATGGTGAGGTGGAGGAAAAGGAGAATGTGGATAATAATGAGGATGAAGATGAGGAGGGATAGAAGAAGTAGAAGTGGTGGAAGAGAAGTAGGAGTTTAAAAAAGAGGATGAGAAGGAAGAAGAGGAAAAGAGAAAGAGAATGAGGATGACTATGAAGATGAGGAAGAGAAGAAGACGAACAAGAAGAAGGAGGAGGTGAAGGAGTTGGAGGAGGAGGAGGAGGAGGAGGAGGAGGAGCAGAAGGTGAAGGAAGACGAGGAGGGCTTGAAAGAGTGTGTATACATATTGGAGGCAACGACAATAGCCGAAGACTGACTTAGGGGATACGCAAAACCAGAAGGAAACTCGTGAAGAGAAGAGGAACGTCGTTTCCAGTCGATCGAAGGTTTCACTTTTTGCATTTTCAGAACAATGCGATGTTGTGGTTTCGCCCTCCATGTGAAACGAACCAAACGAGTTACGAACCAGAATATCAACAAAACCTATGGAGATCAAAGCCTTGTCAAGGAAAACGGCTGAAAGTTATCGGAGGGGTCTTCAGTCCTCCACTCCCTTCAACGTCTCTTCCGACACACCCTGCAACCCTCCTGACACACAGAAGCGACACGTGCAAAGGCCGACAAACATCAACAAAAAAGCTTGAAAAACCACGCGGACAAACACGACCTGACGTCACACCACGACGACAAATACCACGACGACAAACATCATCACGACAAACCCGAGAAACCCCACATGTCGAGGCTGACGGAGTATAAGCATGCTAAGTTTGTTTACATGACAGTGACGCAGTCTCGTCTTCCTTCAGCCGACCGTGCTGGCAATTTCTCTGTGAACTTTTTTTAGAAAAAAATTCTTACGGAAAATACTGCGGTTTTAAAATGGCGAATAAAACACTTTAAGAAAACAGAACCACCAAATTTGACCATTTTTTCTGGTTAACACCAAATAATGTTATTACCCTTATTGGAGGGATCTCTCCCCAATAAAACTGTAACACAAACTTGTTATGAAACTTTTTAGAAGATGTGAATAATGGCTAAATTTTGGGGGGAATATCGAAAAATGATACTCGAACGCGTGGGGCTGAGGAGGGGGATCGGGTGGTTAAATAAATCAAAAGTGCAGAAGTATGGTTGCTCCGAAAAAGAATTTGGCGTCTTTGAAAACCGTTGGAAGAGTTCACTGAAAATCAAGGAAAGAAATGGGCAGAATATGAATTAGAGGAAGGCGTACAAGGAGAAAGAGATGACGCAGGAGATAGATGAGGATGAGGAGAAGAATGAGAAAAAAGAAAGAGAAAGCGAAAGAGAAAAGAGAGAAAGAGAAGAGAAAGAGAAAAAATGAGAATGAGAAAGAGAAAGGAAGAGAGAGAGAGAGAGAGAGAGAGGAAGAGAAAGAGAAACAGAAAGAAAAAGAGAGAAAAAGAAAGAGAAAGATACAGAGAAAGTAAAAGAGAAAATGAAAGAGAAATAGAAAGAGAAAGATAATGTAAAAGAAAATGAGCAATATAATGAAATAGAGGATGAGGAAAATGAGAAAGAGAAACAGTAGGAACAGAAAAAGACGAATATGAGAGGAAAAAAAAAAAAAAGAGAAAATTGAGACAGAGAAAAAGCAATGGTGGAAAAGGTGTAGATGGAAGTTGAGGAAGTAAACGAAGAAAAGGAAGTAAAGGAGGAGAAAAAGGAGGAGGAGGAAGAGAGGAAGAAGAGGAAAAGAAGGGTCAAAGAAGAGCAGGACAAAGGGTGAGGAGAAACGGGGGTTAAGAACAGAAAGGATAACATTGAAAACAGAGGAAGATAAAAGAAAGGTGATGGGGAGAAACTAAAGGGAGGTGGGAGAAAGCTCCAGGTAATGGGAGACAGAAGACGGGAAAAAATAGATACAAGATAAAGTGAAGAATGCTAACTAAAAGACAAGCAATTGTGAAAGAAAATCTTGACAAGGGGATCGGAGGTGTTCAAAGAGAAAGGAGAAAGAGAGAGTTTAAAAAATGGAGGTAAAGGAATTGGAAAGAACGTATATGGAAGGAAAAGGAATGAAAGGATAGGGGAGAGATGGGATGACGTGTGAAAATGGAGTGTTAAGGAAACAGGAAGAAGGAAAAATTAGAGTAAAATGGAAAGGAGAGTGGGCGGGGAGTGAGTTTGGTGGAAAAGGGAGGAAAGGAAACTAAATAATAGGTAAAATAAATGGAGAGGAAAGGAAATTGAAGAAAATAAAAATTAATAAAAATATTATGGATGGAAGGAAAGTGTTTTAGAGAAAATATGAATGAAGGGAAAAAGGAGTTGAGAGAAAATAATCAAAGTGAATCCTTGTCAAGGGGAGGAAGGGGTCATAGAGGAAAAAGAGGTGTGGCAACACGCCACTGTTGTAGTGTCCCCTTAACGCATATAACATTTTGGTAAAATATAATTACTATAATTTCAGAAACTATTGTATGTGTCCATGATAATAAAATTATATATTGTAATAAATGTTGCCGCATACTAAGATAGCCCTTATAAGGTGAAAAGCATCTGAGTGTAACATTATTGTATAAATTTACAAAGTAATGAAATATTGATTGTATTTACATTATGTCATGGCGGGGGGAATTTTATTAGGTACAAAGAGATTTGAAGTTTGTGTTAATCCTTCTCTTGCGCACGATTACCATTCACCATGAAGTGGTAACTAACCACATCAAGGGAAAGAAGTGAGAGTTGGGAGGAATGAAATAGAGCTCAAGAGTGGAGGGGGAAAGGCATAAAATGGAGAAGGACGCAACGCAGCTGGCTTCGTATTGAAATTGAAGTGAAACATGGCGCCTCGTACCTGCCTTGGCCCGCCCACGTACTCGCATCACACAACCTAGACATCCGCTCAAGGGAAAAACAAGCATACAAGAATACGTATGGGTGGGTTTCTTACATAAATACAGATACATACTTGCCCGCATACATGAGCACAGTTGAACGCACTCACAAATGAACACACACACACAAATAAACGCGCGCGCGCACACACAAACGCACGCACGCGCACGCGCACACACACACACACACACACACAAAAACATACACACACGCACGTACACACAAACACACGCACGCACGCACACACGCACGCACGCGCAAACACACACACACGTACGCACACACACACACACACGCACGCACGCACGCACACAGACGCACACACACACACACACACACACACACACACACACACACACACACACACACACACACACACACACACACACACACACACACACACACACACACAAGCGCGCGTGCACACACACACACACATACACGCACACACACACACACACACACACACACACACACACACACACACACACACACACACACACACACACACACACACACATATACACGCACATACACACACACGCACACACATGCACACGACTTGGTGGCGCGGTTGGAGAGTCCCCGACTGTTACTATGGCAGTCCGGGTTCGAATCCTGCACAGGGCTGAAATAATTTCAGTATCGCTGCGCTTCGAGTTGTTACTCCAACTCTCGTGGGCAGAGAGTTTGAGGTGTGTGTGCGTGTAAGGTCATAGCATTACCCATAGATCGGTCATACGAGCTCTGAGCTCTCTTCCGGGAGGGAAATAGCTGTAGATCAAGAGTCCAATACTTGATCCAAAAAGACCAAAGTGAATACACACACACACATGCACACACACACGCACACACACACGCACGCACACACACACACACACACACACACACACAC
>NC_134812.1:35769597-35787097 GCF_046742065.1 Oratosquilla oratoria
ATCGGGCGAGACCCCTCCTTCTAGGAAAGCAGAAACACACCGACCAATAAACAGAACAAGAAACGTCAACTGTTCCAAAACCGTGACGAGCTTTATGAATTCTGTTGGGCATACCAACATATGATATCATTCCGCTGAGGGCAATCTCAGACATGAACTTCCCAAAACATATAAAGCACGCCTAGATAATGAAACTATTACGGGAAAGAGGACTGAGTGCGCAGTAAATATATAAACAGATAAATTAATAAATACAAAAAATAAATTCATCGACAAATATATAAATAATAAAGACATAAGTTAGAAATATATATATGAATAAATAAACAACTAAATAAACAAATGATAGATATCTCAATCATCGACAGAATAAATAGATATCGAGGTCATTAAGATATTCCTCACAGTGACGACGAGACGAATTTTATCAATTCTATTCGACGAACAACTTTATTCATCTAAGTGTCGAACTCATGGCCTGAATGGAGTCCCAAAAGAACGAAACCGTCTGATATTTCCTACAATTGCACAACCATTGAGAAAAATAATAAGAAAGGAGCCATAACGCAGAGCAAGGAAGGAAATTTAGACGATAAATGAAGAAAAGAGAATTCGAACTTAGGGAAAAAATAAGCTTGCACACACTAGAAAAAAGAAATGGTGAATTGGTTGTTGGATTCAGAACTGGGTTATTCAACAGGAGCCGGTAATAGGAAAATCTAATTCCCGGATTAATGATGAGAAAGCTGAGAGCCCATCGCTCAAGGGAGAGAGGCCCAAGGACAAAAGTCCCCAACTAAAAAAAAAAAAAAAAAAAAAAAACGATGACGAAGGGTAGGCAGATTCTGAAGAAGAGGAAGAGGATGAGATGAAGGAAGAGTAGAAGAGGTAAGAGGAAGAGGAGAAGGAGGAGAAAGGAGAGGTAGGAGGCGGAGTAGGTGCAGGAGGAAGAGAAGTAGAAGGAGGCGGTGGAGGTGGAGGAGGAAGAGAAATATATGGAGTCGGAGGAAGTGGAGGAGGCGTCACAAGAAAACAATAGGTCCTTCTAAGAAAAGGTCCTTGTTCCAGTCGAAGGACGCTCTTCTGGCTAGGTCTTGGAGCGTCATCCCTTGTAACAAGACCTCTTCAGACTTAGCCTTTCAAACTGCATCACACGACTGAATAAAATCGTCTGGAATTAGCTGTAATGAAACATGAGCTTCTTATCACTATGATAACTGATCGTGATGGCTTAATCTTATGGTTTGGAATAAAGTGGATTAAGGAATTATCTTTCATGTAGGGAAGAAGACTCCACTTCCGTTTATTCCTTCGGGAGCTGATACTTCATTCTTTACTTCCTATGACTTACGCATTCTCTCCTCATAAATTCCCCTTGTCTCCTATCTAGGCACTCAATCTGGAATTTATACGTTTTTTGTCTTAATTCTTCCTGATGAGTTCCTCCTGCAAGAATCTTTAATTTTGGGTTCACGTAATAAGTAACCAAACATATAAATAAGCAACTCAGGAGTAGTAAAAGCGCGCGCGCGCGTGTTTGTGTGTATGTTTCACCATGTTCTTGGATCACGTGTTGAACTCGTGATCGACAACTATTGCCCTCCCAGAAGAGAGCCCAGAGCTCATATATATATATATATATTTGTATATATATATGTATATATACATATATGTATATATATATATATATATATATATATATATATATATATACACGTAGAGTTAAAAACGACAGCATTGTTGTAGTTGTTTACTTTTTTCTTCGTATTCTCGATTTCCTGATTAGAGATTTTCCATTAACCGGGTGGATTGAAACTAGGTCTCTGTATTCTTCCATTTGTTCTATTTGAAATCAACGTTTCGTCTTGAAAAAGACATTATCAATATATAACTGAAATAACAAAAATTACATGGTAACAGTAAAGGTACAAGACAATATCAAGATATAACAGAAATAACAAAAATTATATGGTAACAGTAATGGTGACAAAAAATAATAAAGATGACAATTTTGTGAAAATAAATACGGAGACTTACATTTAAAGGGAAGAGAAAGAAGGGAGAGTGACAATGTCGAAGATGACCGATGTATATATACCTAAGATCAGGTCAAACAAAAGGGGGGGGGGCAGACAATAGGGATCTCAGAGGTCAAGGGGTAAGGGGGTTGGGGGGTGGGGGAGGGTTAGGCGGGTGTGGTCACCGAGGGTGAGGGAGGAGGTGGAGGTGAAGGGAGAGAGAGAGAAGGGGTAGAGGGAGGGGGGAGTGGGGGATTTTTATTTCTATATAATGGGATAGAAGAGATTAGATTGCTCTGAATGTTAATGATTGGAGCTTTGTCTTTAATGTGAAAGGCTTCGAGTAATTGTAGTCTCCTAGGGTCATTACTCGATCCAATAATTTTGGTGTTATTGATCAAATCATCCCTTCTGAGTGCAGTGTTATGGAAATTCCTATGATGTTCTTTGATTGCTCCCTCTTGTAGATGAAAAGATAGGCGACGGCTGACTTTACATCTAGTAAAACCAATGTAAGTGTGAGAAAGGAGCTTACAATCTCCTGTAGAACAACTATATTGATACACTGCATTAGTTCTAGATGTGAAATCTGATCGCCTAGACAAATTGTTTGTCATGATCAGAGAAGTTTTTGGATTTTTGTAGTAGATGAGAACTCTGATTTTGTTATTCTCATTAGTAGGAAGGCAATTCTAATGAATGATATCTCTAATGACTTTTTCATCTGTTTTGTAATTACTAGTGAAGGTGTTTCTGTAGTAAATGTTAATGAAGTTATAATTCTGTGCTTCTTTGATTGTAAGATGGGATTCTAGCAGTTTGTTGGTAATAGAATCAAAGTCGGTGTTAGAATACCCATTGTTTGTGAGCATTTGTCTAAGGTGTTGAAGTTCAGCATGTAAAGCTTGCCACGAGGAACACACTGATATGGCTCTTTTTACATATGCTCTAATGACACCTTTCTTGTAGTTGTCTGTGTACTCGCTCTTACCATTCATGCATTTATCCATGTTGGTGGGTTTTCGATATACACTAGTACTGAAGTTGTCTGAAGTAGAATCAACCAGCACGTCCAGGAAGGGGAGTAGACTATTGTTATTCATTTCGGTGGTAAATGTTAAGCCTGTTATTTCTGTTATATCTTGATATTGTCTTGTACCTTTACTGTTACCATGTAATTTTTGTTATTTCAGTTATATCTTGATAATGTCTTTTTCAAGACGAAACGTTGATTTCAAATAGAACAAATGGAAGAATATAGAGACCTAGTTTCAATCCACCCGGTTAATGGAAAATCTCTAATCAGGAAAATCGAGAATACGAAGAAAAAACTGAACAACTACAACAATGCTGTCGTTTTTAACTCCACGTGTATTACTGAGAACCTGCTCCCCTCCTTTACTAATATATATATACGTGTATATATATATGTATGTAAGCGGAATAGGAAACACAGGAGTCTTGGTCTTGAGTTTATTCCTGACTAGTTTCGCATGTATGGAATAAACTCAAGACCAAGACTCCTGTGTTTCCTATTCCGCTTACATCAACCTGTCAGAATGTCTCAACATATATATGTATGTGTGTGTGTGTGTGTGTGTGTTTGTGTGTGTGTGTGTGTGTGTGTGTGTGTGTGTGTGTGTGTGTGTGTGTGTGTGTGTGTGTGTGTGTGTGTGTGTGTGTGTGCGTGTATGTGTGTGTGTGTGTGTAATAATGATGATAGATAATAATGTTCGGTTTATTAGGTATAGCAGCATTACTGCTGAAAATATACATCCTACAAGATTATAACATTATAAACCTATGACAGTGAAAAGATGTTGTTACTAGCATTAAAAAAACAGTAAGCTAAGGAATAGCTATGTAGTACAACAAAGTTGATTCTTGTGTGTATGTGTGTGTGTGTGTGTGTGTGTGTGTGTGTGTGTGTGTGTGTGTGTGTGTGTGTGTGTGTGTGTGTGTGTGTGTGTGTGTGTGTGTGTGTGAGTGTGTGTGTGAGTGTGTGTGTGTGTGTGTGTGTGTGTGTGTGTGTGTGTGTGTGTGTGTGTGTGTGTGTGTGTGTGTGTGTGTGTGTGTGTGTGTGTGTGGAGGGAGAAGAGGGGGAAGTAAGAGGGGGAGGGAACTCTCCCTCTCCCTCCAGATCATTACTTCTCTCCTCTGGAGTTTGACCATCTCCTCTATGGCACCTCCCTCCATCCCCTCTTACCTGATATACGTCTTCTCGGAACTCTACATTGACCAGCCCAAACCCTGAATACAATACTCGGAGTTTCTAGATCCTCGGAACCCGTCCTTTCCGCCTTCTTCGTATCCACTCCACTTTCGGGGTCCCGTCGTCCCTTTTCCTGAACCCCAAACACGGTGCCCTATTCCAGTTGTTTCCTCTATTCCATATTCATTTCTATTTATTTTATTTATTCGTTTGTTTATTTTTTGTGTCCCGCTTGCTAACTTTTATTTTATTTAATTTTGTTTCATCCCCATTACACGAACAGATCATTATTGATTGGTAAAGACAATAATGAAAGTTTATTGCCTTAAATGTATTTTGCTACCTTAGTTTAGTTAAAGATCTATTTTAGTTCTTCTCGCCTCATATTGCGTTTCATCATTTCCCTCCCTCTTTTTCAAAAATGGCAATTTATTCTTATTCTCATGTTACATCCAGACGTGTTTTTGCTTAACAATTTCTATTAGCCCAAAATCCACATCCAACAAGCACTTTGCTGTGGAATCGCACTCTATTCCGGCTAGTAACCCCGTCCCCGAATTCCACCTCCTTCTCCCCCCCCCCCACCAGTCCATTAGTCTGGTTGTCGAGAGCCAAAAACTTCCGCGCTGCCATTTCTTCCTCCCCCCCCCTACCACCACGTGTTTGCTCATTTCACCTTGTCTGCTGTCTTCAAGAGTTTTGCTTGTAACTTCCACCTCCACTCCACTTCCAATCCTCGCCAACTCTAGCCTTTTATTCTTTCTCCGCGGATTCCCTAAATCGACTGAAAATCATCACGTATACCTAATCTCATTTCCAACACATTCTCTCCTGTATTCCAAGTGTTGTTTCTACTTCCTATACCTTCACCATTAACCTTTTCCATGCCGAATGATGGCACATTTTTTCCACTTTCACGTTATCCATATTCTCTCCCAACGCTTCCCTTGCTTCTTCTATCTTGACTGTGAACATTCTTCCCCACCTATCCTCCTCACTTCCACCAGGCTTATCTAATTCCCCTTCCCACTTCCAACAACTTTCCATAACTTCTCAAACAACCTTCACAAACTACTTCTCTGAACAACACTTAGATATGACCCTGGCTACAAAAATACCAACTCCATATCTCACGTACTACCTCTATCATCATCTCTACTTTCACCAGCGTCTCATCTCTTTCATCAAACTGTAGCATCATGACCATACAACGGAGGGCATTGTAATACAGACAAATGACATTTTCAGCACTAGAGGCCCCGTGCTACCGGCAGGCACTACTCCGCGTCCGTGGGCATCCATTACGCAAATAGGGCATTTTTTCCCGTATACACCAGACCCACATGTTTGCTTTCTCTCTCTCTCTCTCTCTCTCTCTCTCTCTCTCTCTCTCTCTCTCTCTTTCTTTTTCTCCACGCTCACAAGTACACACACACACACACACACACACACACACACACACACACACACACACACACACACACACACACACACACACACACAGTGTGTATAGATTGGGAGAATATTCTAAGGAAAGAAATCGACCGCTAAAAATAGAAAAAGAGAAAATACTAATCGGTGAAGCTAAGAAAAAAAAAAAAAAAAACTCGAAGGAAACAGAGACCGAAAGCAAGGAGTTATATTTGAGGGTTATAGACATGAGGCTGAGAAAATGGCACATCAGAATGGGTGAAACAATACCAGAAAACAAGATAGAGAAAGAACAAAATAAAATAAAAGTGGCCTATACTAACAGTGCCAAATTAATCCCAGGATTGAATGAACTAAATGATTACCTGTCAGATGAAAAACCAGACATAATGGGAATTGTGGAGATGAAATTAAGAGGTCCAATACCACCTAATAGTTTTGGACACCGGCTATACATTTACTGGATTAAAAACAGAAATGAGAAACAGGAAAGAGGAATCATGTTCTTGGCCAAGAAAAACTTGAATGTGACGAAGGTAGAAATGATCATGATAAAAGTCGAAGACATACACATGAAAAGTAGAAAGTTTGTGGTGACTTATGTGCCCCCAAAAACGGGCTCTTGGAAAGAGAACGAGCATTCAAAAATGTTAGAAGATACAAGGCATTCATTAAACGAGATACTAAAGGACGGAGGTAACCTGGTACTTATGGGGGATTTTAACTGCAAAGAAATCTGTTGGGAGGAGATGACAGTGAAGGGCGGAGAGGACCTATGGGGAAATGTATTACTGGATATGACCATGGAACATACAATGACACAATGGGTCAATGAAAATACCAGATACAGAAGCAATGAAGAACCGTCGAGACTGGATTTAATATTTACAACAGAACCTGAAATTGTAGATAAAATTGAATACAAAACACCATTTGGAAAGAGTGACCACATACTAATGAAAGCTGAACTAGAGGAAGAAATATATATGAAGAGAAATGAAAAATACAGAGAAGGAAGATTGATGTACAACAAAACGGACTTTGAAAAACTGAAGAAATTCTTTCAAAATACAAGTTGGGTAAACTTTTATATTGAAGAGACAAAAGTGGAAGAGAAATTAACAATCTTGATGGAAATCTATAATGAAGGAGTGAATAGGTACGTACCAAGACAAAAGATACAAAGCTTGGAAAAGATGGAGAAAAGATAAAAAACCTGGAAAATGGCAAATATATATGAACTATAGAAATGAATATGTAAAAGTGCGCAGAGAAGAAAAAAGAAACTATGAAAAAGACATAGAAAAATGCAAGGATCAACCCAAACTTTTCTATAGATATGTGAACGGTAAACTTAAACACAAACAGGAAATAGTGAAATTACGCCAAGGAAATACACAGAAGATCTAGAAATGGCCGAAGTCATGAACCATCACTTCAAGTCGGTTTTCACCAGAGAAAAATTACAGGATTGGAACGAAGGAAGCAAAGTACGATCTCTCCCATGAGGGAAATAATAATTACACAAAAATAAATAATGGAGCAATTAACGAACCTTGACGTTAGGAAATCGCACGGCCCAGACAGAATTGCAAACTGGATACTAAAAGAATACAAAAAAGAACTAATGGACAACATATTCAAGAAAGAACCAACTAATTACAGACTAGTCTCCCTAACAAGCACTGTAGCCAAAATGTGTGAGAAGATTAGCAAGAATAGATGGGTAAAACACCTAGAAGAAAACAATACAATAAACCCAAGTAAATTTGGATTCAAACAGGGAAGATCATGTGCCACAAATCTAATTTGTTTTTACTCGAGGCTAATAGATATAATACAAGAAAGGGAAGGATGGGCTGATTGTGCTTTCCTAGACTTACAGAAAGACTTCGACAAAGTACCACACAAAAAATTATTAGAAAAAATGGAAAAAACATAGGAAGGATACAAGGCAACCTACTAAACTGGATGAAAAATTTCCTGAATGGTAGAAAAATGAGAGTAATACTCAGAGAAAAGTATTCAGGTTGGAAGGAGGTGATTAGTGGAGTCCCGCAAGGATCTGCATTGGCTCCAATAATGTTTGCTATCTATGTGAATGACATGGGTGATGATGTGGAATGTTATATGAGCTTCTCTGCAGACGATGCTAAATTCTTGAGGAAAGTGAAAACCAAAACGGACTGCAAATTACTACAGAGATTTAAACAAGGTTTAGAAATGGAGTCAGAAGTGGGAAGTAGACTTCAACATTAAGAAATGTAGAATAATGGAGTTCGGAAAAAGTAAAAAAAGAATATCAAGACAATATACAGTTAGAACTAAAGAGGTAAAAGAAAGTAGGATCCGTAAAAGACATGTCCTCTGATAAACAAATAAACAAAATTGTCGGAGAATCCTATAACTTACTAAGATCAATAAAAGTGGCGTTTACCTATTTGGATGAAGAAATTATTAGAAAAATATTAGTCACATTAATAAGGCCTAGACTGGAGTATGCTGCAACATTATGGTCACCCAGTACAAAAAAATATATAAAGATAATTAAAAGAATACAGAGAGCAACCACGAAAATGGCCCCAGCACTTTCAAATTTGTCATATGAAGAGAGACTGGCTAAATTGAAATTACCGACTTTGGAACAAAGAAGAGAGAGAGGCGACCTACTGACCATCTATAGAATCATGAAAGGCACGGAAATACTTGATAGAGAAGACTTACTAAATTGGGACAAGAGAAACACAAGAGGACACGGAAAGAAACTCAAAAAGGATAGTTATAGAAGAGATCTGAAGAAAAACAGTTTTCCACACAGAGTGGTGGACACTTGGAACAAACTGGACGAAACAACAGTGTGTGCAAAAAACATACACGAATTTAAGAGCAAACTAGACACTGCGAGATACAAAGGCGGGACACCACGAGCGTAGCTCCCCTTCCCGTAAGGTATAACTGGGTAAATACACACACAGACACACACACACAAACACACACACACACACACACACACACACACACACACACACACACACACACACACAAGCACACACAAATAACAAAAAATAAAGGCGCTAATCAAAAGCAATTTCTTTGTATGTAATGCCAACTATTTTGACAAAACAAAGAAATAACTCCACCGTCCTCCGAATTCCCATCGAGGAAATTCTTAAAACATTAAGTGATATGTTCCACAGGGAAAGGAAATTTAATGTGACCGCCCCCTATAATAAATAAGTAAATGAATAAATCAATGGTTTATTAAACAAGTCAATAAGCAAGTAGATGTAGATTAAATGAATAGAAAAATTATCAAATGAATAAGTACATAAATAAACATACAAGTAATAAATAAGCAAATAGATAAGTTAACAAATAAGAAAATAAATCAAGAATGAAAACCGAAACAACAAATAATACTCGTATATAACGAATAAGTATATACATATATAAAATCAAATAAATAGATAAATAAAAGTAAATACCTAGATATATAAATATCCTCATTACAACCCCCTTTTTTCCCTCCCTGCCACTGTCCTCCTCATCCTTCCATTGTCCTCCTCATCCTTCCATTGTCCTCCTCATCCTTCCACTGTCCTCCTCATCCTTTCATCCCTACTGTTTCCTCCTCCATCATCTCCTCTTCCTTCACTTCTTTCCACATATCAGCGTCCTCTTTCTCCTCCTCCTCCTCTTCTCTTTCCTCTCCTGTCTTGCATCTCACTCTTCTCCTCCATCTCCCCATCTGGCATCCCTCACTCCCCCTCCAATGCCTCCTTATTGACTTGGCACGCCACTTCTCCCGTTCACGAGGCAATTCCTGTTTCTCCCCTATTTCCTCATTTAATTTCTCCTTTCTCCCTCACCTCCTTGTTCATCCATCGTCCTTTCTCCCTACTCGATGACGTGACTTCAGTTCTATGATTCACGACGTAGGACATGTGGGTTTGGAAGTACCTAATCATGAGTGCCATGTTCGTGATCAGGCAGTGTTTGGATGACGTCAAACGACTTTATTCAGTGCTGGAGTAGTCTACAGATAAAAAACTAGATCAATGTTAAATACATTTACCTCAGCGTTGATATGGTCTCTTTAATGATTGAAGAAGTATAACATAAACAGAAGCTACTCACGTAAATATTGGTGCCGCACACTAATAGCGTCAAATATATTTGATTCTTATTTTTACTCTTGAGGAATAAAAAATCTTGTTTTTTAAGGACTTTAAACACCAATTTTAAGAAAAAAATATCTAAAGAAGATTGTGATACATCTTTGTAAATGTTTTCCTTTCCCCGAAAGAAATAACTATGAATGTGAATTCGAGGACACAGAGACCTTCTTACACACACGATTACTTTCCAATCTCTTCTTCATATAAAGCATCAGTGAATCATATCTAACGTTGATAATGACCTCCATTCATCTTGACAGAAATACACCGCCTATCTCTGCATGTGGCATATGTCAACTTTAACTATTTATTTTCTAATTTATCTATTCATTCAGTAACCAGTGACGGGTACCTGTATGTGGTGGTTCTGTACGAGGTACAACAGAGAGGTTCATCTTCCTGCTGACCATCTTCAAAACCCGTCAGGGACCAACACTGGGCCCAAGATCTTCCGCTATTAATTTCAATTATGTATTTTCTCTTTTTATTCTTCATTTTCATTATTGTTATTCTTCTTTATATACAGAGAACAACCGGCGACTGCTCCCCTCTTCCTACTAATTTCACACGGTAACACAAAAAGCCCCATACAAATCTAATGGAGGGCTCGAGGACCGTTGCCAGCTACTGTGGGGCTCCGAGTTCCCAGTCAACTAAACTATGAGGAACAACTATTATCAGTTTTATATTTTCATGTTCATAATCATTTATCTATTTATCTATTTATTTACTTCCTTTATTTATTTCTTTATTTGTATTTGGATCCCTGAAAACCTCAGCTACCTTTGAAAAAAAAAAAAAGCCGTTCTGAGAAGTGGTCCTTTTCCCCTTATTGTGGTTGTCGCCAGGCTATTTCATTCATCTCGCTGGCACTCCCTCGGTAGAGAAGAAGTTACAACCTCTCCGTAGTATGCTTACAGCGTCGGACCCTTGTACGAGTAATACACGACTTAGGGTTTGAATCCCATAGAAGAGTCGTTCAATCAAACCCCCTAGACGATTCGATATATTTGGCGGATGGTTCTCCTGTATAAATTCAATGAAAATACTGCAGTGCATCGCTGCGTTCTTGTCTCGTATTGCATGGCTTACGGTTCGAATCCCATAGGAAGTGTTGTTTAATTAGCAGGTTACAGTCCATCTCGATTTAATTTTGCCGTACTCGAAGGAACTCTACCTTTTATTCTGGTAACCGTTAGCCTATCTATCGAAGGGTTGACGCTAAACTGACGTAAAAGAATGTCCTCGCTCACTAAGAGTCTTGTACAGTATATGAACCTTACAAATGACTTCCAGTATACAGTGCTCCCTTTTCTATTGCCGATACATTCTGGGATCAAGAATTTAACTCTCCCTTCCCTCCCTTCTAGCTTCCTTCTCTCTTACTGAATTCAACCATAGGTATTCCCCCTTTCACACACACAAATCTTTCGCCCCACTTTCCCGTCCGCCTGTATCCCACGCTCTCCTCCCTGCTCTTCCTCCTTTGCGTCCATCTCTCCCTTGTCCTCCCATCTCCCCCGTCACCTCCCCTCTGACCATCCATTACTCTCTCCTTTTCCTTCCCCCTCCCCTCCATATATCTCTTTTAACCGTCCCCATCTCATCTGTCTATCCGTCTTCTGCATCCTAAGTACAGTGACTCACTAAAGTCCTGTCTCGAGCTCCAGAATTTAATTTCCTGATCCTGGCGCATGGGCAATTTTTTTTTCTATGTTCGACTCTAACGTTTATTATGGCTGCCGCCAGCCGATTTTATTCAACCAAGGGAAATTTTCTGTGTACCAAAAGGAGTAAGAGTCTTTTCCCCAAACCTGTCATGAAAAATCTCCTTTTCTCCCTTCACAAGTTCTTTCCTGCTCTTTCGCCATATACTGTTCCATCCTCGTCCCACCATCATGGCCCCTTACCACCCAATCTACTGCCACAAGCCAATTTCTGTCCTTTCGTCATTTGCAACGAGCTCGTTCCCATTCTTCTTTTACAAATAACTACTCGATCATCTGTGTATAAAATACACCTTCCAATCCATTTCTTGTACGTATTTCCATATCCTATCACCATGAGACTTTCTCTCATTTCACTGCCATATAAGCACTTCCTCAATAACTTCACGAGGTCATTTCCATCCCTGTTGCAGTCTGCTCTTTCCCACTGCAGTTACAAAGCCCTTCGAGATTCTCCAGTACCCAAAATTTCTCCCAGGTCTACTTCCTCACCACTTCCCATTCTTTATCAAGCCATGACGAACCCTTTACATACCAGGTGGCACTTTTACTTCTCCCCTAAGTATCACCAAGCTATTTTATTCATCTTCGTGGCGCCCCATGGATAGGGAACGAGTTAATCTTCTTCGTTTATTCCCCTTCTCCCGTTCATCTACTACCAATCTGCTGCTCAGCCTCGTTCTAGTTCGAGCGTTTCATCTCAATTTTGGTCCAGCGTCGTGTCGTCAGTTCCCGCCGCCGGCGCCGCCGCCGCCTTCGTGTGTAAACAAAGGGGTTCCGGGTCGGGAGCGAGATCCAATAAAACCAATCAGAGTGATGCATCTCTGGATATTTCGTAATTCTCACACGCAAATGAAAAGACCATCTGGGTGATGGGCGTTGTGGTGGTGGCTATAAATATGGATATGGTGGTGGTGGATATGACAGTGGCGGTGGTGATGGCGGTGGTATATATATATTTATGTATGTATGTATATATATATATATATATATATATATATATATGCATGTACATACATATATATATGTATGTACATGTATGTACATATATATATGTATGTACATGTGTATATATATATATGTATATATATATATGTATGTATGTACATATATATATGTACGTATGTACATATATATATATATATATATATGTATATATATATGTATATATATATATATATATATATACACACACACACTATGTATCTTTCCCTCTGTCTGCTTTTCACCCTGTGTTTGTCTTACAGTTACAATATTCCACACCATTCTGACCCTTCCTTTATCATGTCTGCATTATTTCTACTTTCTACATCTGTCTCTGCTTCTCTTCCTCTTCGTCTAGCTTCTCCTTCTCCCCTCCTTCTTCTCCCTCCACTCCTCCGCCTCCCACACCTCCTTGTCCTCCACTTGGTCTATTTCCTCTTCTTCACCCAACACGTCATTGCCCTCTTCCCCACTTCTATGGGGGATCCTCTTCCGCCTTCGGCCCTTCCCGTTCTCCTTATATGTAAGCCAAATTCCCCCTTCGTTCGCATCTCGCTCCTTCTGGCCGCTCTTCAACACACGTACGCGGGGGAGACGGCGAGTGGGAGGTATCAAGGGAGATGGGCACATAGGGAGGGAGGTAGGGAGGGAGATAGTGTGAGACGAAGAAGAAAGGGGGAAGGAGAAAGGGAGTTGGGGAACTAGGGAGGGAGTATGGAAGGGTGATACGGAAAGAGGTCGAGAGAGGGAATGGGTTTGGGTGGGAAAGGAATAGGGGAAAGGGAAAAGAGGAAAAAAGGAAGAGAACAATGGAGGAGAAAAGGGAAGAGAAAAAGGAGAGAAGGAGTAGAGGGAGATAGTGAAATAGGAAGGGAGGGAAGGGGTAGGTAGGAAAAGGGTAGGTAGGAATGATGTAGGGAGGATGGGAGTAGGGAAGGAGAGAAGGTGTACTGTAAAGAGGTAGAGAGCGATATAGGGTGTAGGGACTAAGTGAGTGAGTGAGTGAGTGAGTGAGTGAGTGAATGAATGAGTGAGTGAGTGAATGAATGAGTGGGTGAGTGAGTGAGTGAGTGAGTGAGTAGGTGAGTGAGTGGGGGAGTATGTGAGTGAAGGAGTGAGTGAATGAGGGAGGGAGGGAGGGAGGGAAGTTGAGGGGAATGGATGGGGTGGTATTGGGCTTTCGCTACTTGGCAGCAAAACTCAGTTCACGTTCCCTTTTGGCATCTTCCTCTATTTTTACTACAGTCAACTCCACAAATATTTCCCTCAATTCTTCATCTTATTCTTTCTCCTCTTCCCCCTTCTCCTATTGCTCCTCTTCTTCCTTCTCCTCTTCCTCCTCCTCCTTTTTCTCCTCCTCCCCTCCGCTTCTTTCTCTTCCTCTCTGTCCTCCTCTTGACCAGTCCCGGTTTTTTTTTTATCCTTTCAATCTTCGTCTCCGATGTCTCTTTGTTTCAAATCCACGTTCTTCCATCGCCCGCCGCCGTTATTTCTTTCTCCTTCCGTTTTCTCATTCTTTCCTCTTTTCATTCATCACTGAACCAATGTTCTTGTCCACTCCAGTTCCTTCTCCTCTCCCCTCCTCCTCCTCCTCCTCGCTCTCCTCCTGTTTCTCTTTTTCCTTTCCCTTTGTCCCCCCATACTTTATTTCCTCTCTCTCCTTCCCGCCTTTTGTTCCTTCTCTCTCTTTCTCCTCCTGTTCCGTTTCTTACTCTCCCTCTATGTCTCCCTACTTCACATCTTCCTTTTCTCCTCTTCCTCCTCCTTTTCAAAGGTCGTACATTGGATGAAGTGGTGGTAAACGTGGCAGAACTCTTGATGGTGGTGCCGTGGTGGTCGTGATGGTAGCGGAGGTGACTATAGTGGTGATCATGGTGGTGATGACTGTATAGGGTTACAGTGGCAGTCACGGTATTCTTACCATCTTCACTACAATGACTCTAAGTTCAGCTTTTATGGTTTCAAACATCACAAGATTTTTATCTTGTTGGAGTACAGGCTCTCAAGTTCACTAAAATGACTCTAAGTTCAGTTTTTATGGTTTCAAACATCACGAGATTTTTATCTAGTTGGAGTACAAGCTCTCAAGTTCAAAGGTAGCCCCCCCCCGTCTACATTAGACCCCAAAACAAGCCTCTTGTAACCTCTCAGATTAATAAAATTGTCTATAATGAAAGTTACACAGAATGTTAACGTACCGACTAGCAGGAACGCATTGAACGGGTTAAAAGTAATTACTTCCTCCAATGCGATTTTTTTTTTTCCGAGACAATGCCTCCGTCAGGTAGCTCTTCACGCAATTTTCTGTTTGACGCTTTTTACTGATGCGGTCATTCTTCCTCCCCTACTCCCCCCCCCCCCTTCTACTTCCTTCCAGGAGATGTAATGATCAATTGATCAGTGTGGTCTGTTTCTATCTCAAAATTAAAAGGTTCTCGTCCTGCTCATTGAACTTTCCAATCTTCTTCACCCTTTCTCGTCTTTCTTTAAATTTCCCTGTTCTTAAACCCATTCAACTCCGATGACAAGATGTCTTGTCATTTGGTCAAATAAAACAAAAAATCATAAAACACCAAAATGTTTGATCAAACACCAGAAAAATATGACGTCAGTCCTCGCTTCGCTGCGAGCGAAGCGAGGATTGACGTCATATTTTTCTGGTGTTTGATCAAACATTTTGGTGTTTTATGATTTTTTGTTTTATTTGACCAAATGACAAGACATCTTGTCATCGGAGTTGAATGGGTTAATGATGGTTTCATTTCCTGCTTTCCTTCTCTATCTACTCTGCGTACTCGCTTGTTGACATTTCCTTGCCCTTCTTTATGCTTCCCTGTCTTTCTCTCCCCTCTAGCTCCTTCCTTACATTTTCGCTTTCCCTCCTCTGCCAACCTATTACTCTTCTGCCAAAGTCCAGATTTCATATTTTCATTTTTACTGGAGTTTATTAAATCCATCTCCATCTTTTCTTCCTTTTGCTTCGCTGTCCTTTCTCTCCTGCACCTAACGTGGATCCCTCGGCGTTTTCTTGCTTTATTTATTCATTCTTAGCTCTTTTGTTTTCTCTTTCTTCGATGTCACGGAGATAAACAAGACAGCCTGCAGAAAACCAAAACAAAAGCTCTACATAGTATGGAAGGAGTGAGTCGAGCACACCTGATATTTATTTAGATAAATAGAAAGACAGATAGACGGGTAGATAGGTAGGTGAAAGAATAAATTAATAGATAAATAAACAAATATATAAGTAACTAATTAAATGAATAATACCATTGACACTAAGATGAATAAAATTACTTAGCGACAGTCAGAATGAAAACAAAGGAATAAATCAATTGCTTCTATGGCGCACTTTATTTCTTATAATGAACTCAAAAATTTATTCAGTTGAGAGTTGGATAGTCTCAACTGAGTGAAACCCCGCAGAGATTGAAGTCTGCCGCAAGGCTGAACAAAACCGTTTGGTGCTTGAAGGATTAAGCTAAAAGATAGTTAAGCTTCTCTGGTCTGATTAGCCTATTTTGTTGTAGAGAAACCCATCAGCACCAGCAGCACAATCACCTCCATCATGAACTCCAGCAACTGGATCTCCAACATCATCACTAACACTGTTACCATCACTTTCGTCACCAGCGTCACCACCATCACTACCATGTCACTATCATCATCACCATCACTGCAAAACATCAGTCATCTCTATCATACTCACCACCACCAACAACATATCCCTTTCTATTGCTCTTTCCACCACAACCACCAGATCGTACTTGATCCAGCATCCATCAACACTGTATCATTCAGATTTTTACCACTTTGGCTTCTACTTCCTCGTCCCGAACATAAAGGTGTGTTACTTGGGCAAAGTGACATAGGGAGAGTGATGCGCAGTTTCGTTGTATACTTTATACTAGTGCAGATACAATTGTCAGAGGCAGACGTGGCGTGGTCCCCAAGTGGGGGACCGACCGCGGAGGCCTAGTGACGTGTAACAAGTTGAATACAGAGAACTGGCTTACTGAATGGCCTGTCTGCTCGGGTCAGGCAGTATATATACAAAGGGCTGACCCGACGCCATGACCGGACGCGACCTAATTGCGGTGACCCTTTCTGGTCTTTCCGACCATTGAGTCAGATCAATGTATAAACTTTGCAGTTTACTGCACAAGCATGCTTGTGGGGTACATGTACACCACGACCCTTTACCAGAAGAACTTCCTACAACCTCCGAATCAGCGAGGCGAATTTGCTCTTCATATATGAAAAAGCCTTCTGCACCTCGTTCCCGCGCCAACAAGCGGGTCCTCCGTTTTCATATCAACTCCCTAAATGCTCCCGGATATAAACCCCGGAAGCCCTAATGCGTAGCCCTGGGGATATCGTTTTTCTTTCATAGCTGCGTTCTGGACGGTTCTTCCCCTCCCGCTGGTTTTTTTTTTTTTTCGTTGTTCTTCAGCTCCGACTGATGGCCCTCTTCTTTCTCGACTCCATTTAAACCCATCTATTTTCTCCGTGTTCTTCAGCAGACTCTCCAGAAACCCGTCCTTCAATGTCTCGCATTTTTTTCTCTCTTTATCTAGTAGCCAACCTCGTCTCCATCGGGTTCCCCTCTCATTATATTTCTCCGGCCTCCCACAAGCCCTTTCTACACTTTCTTCTTCCTCCAATTATTTCTCCATTTTATTCATTTTTTTGTCTCCTCCGTCTAAGAATACCCTACATATTCTCTCATTTTCCTTACGCGAGTGTCCACAAGGATAGAGGCGCAGGTAAACCACAGACCATATTCCATTTTCTCTACTGTGGTGACATTGATCTCCATCTCATCTCGTAGGCTCCAGTCGATTCGCAGAAGCTATTGGAGACAGTCACCCTGGATCTTCGACCACAAGAGATAAAAGTGACGTTTTGGCCCAAAATATTATTTTTATGGCAGACTACTGGAACCCGTAA
>NC_134812.1:35792097-35804597 GCF_046742065.1 Oratosquilla oratoria
AGTAACCATCCCCCATGGGGGAAGGGGACCACTATCCCCTGTGGTTCATTAAGCTGAGCTTCGTGTTCACTCAATATTTCCCTGGACCTGAGTTGAATTACAAAGATTACTATTGATTGCCACGTACTTTGGCTGCCCTGGTCCATCAGGCACAGGTTACGGCTTCTCCCACAGTTAGGCACCTCCTGGTGTGAACTTGCTTAAAACACTATAACGGTTTTAACCTATTAAGGCCCAGTAACCACTTCAAAGATCCTGTTTTGGTTTAAGCAAAAAAGGTTACTTAAGATCGTGGTGGAGGATCGAATAATGTTGACAACGCGAAATGCAAAGAGAACGAGAAAGGGGAAACAATGTGCCGGAGTGAGGCAGCGAAAAAGAAAAAAGAAATACGGAGAGAACAACAATTAAGACAAGGAAACAGACGTTGAGAAAAGAACTAAGAGAAGAGAAAAGGATATTGGTGGTGGTGGTGGTGGTGGTGGTGATGGTGGTGGTGGTGATGATGATGATGATGATGATGATGATGATGATGATGATGATGATGATGATGATGATGATGATGATGATGATGATGATGATGATGATGATGATGATGATGATGATGATGATGATGATGATGATGATGATCATGATCATGATGATGATGATGATCATGATGATCATGATGATGATCATGATGATGATGATGATGATCATGATGATGATCATGATGATGATGATCATGATGATGATGATGATGATGATGATGACGATGGTGAAAATTATGATTATGGAAAGAGGCTAGAGCAGTATGAAAAATAAGGATGGGTAGAGGGAAGAGGATGAGTAGGAGGAGGAGGAAGAGATGGAGAAGACAGAGGAAACGAAGAAGAAGACGACGACGACGACGACGACGACGACGACGACGACATCGATGTAGAAAAGGAAGACAAGGTTGTTAACGCGTGTGTAAGTGAGCGCGTGTGCGAGTGAGAGGGGGATTATTCATCGAAGAGGACCGTGGTTATCTCTGGATTGACGGAATCATTCATGCGTTCTTTTAAAGAGGAGCACCTAAATGGTAATACTGAAACAGTACTTTAATCTTTTGAGGCGATTTTATTCAGGTCTGGGATTTTATCAAGTTAAAGCGATGAACTGTAACAATCCCTTATTGTAAAGGAGGTCTTCTTACAAAATAGGATTTCATTCTGACGAAGAGAAGTTTAAAAGGAAGTTCCTCGATTTGAATGCTGTATCGATGGATTAAGTCCCCCCTTGGGTCCATGAGCCCCTTTGGTTGACTAAAACCTTATGACATTTGTCGCAATAAGATAAGCAGTTTGTGTCAGTGTCAAAGGCTTTATGTAATCTATATTCAACCTGTGTGGTATCCTAGAAGAAACAGGAAGAAGAGGAGGAGGAGGAGGAGGAGGAGGAGGAGAAGGGAGAACTGGATGAGAAGAATGAATAGCGGGGAGGAAAAATAGGAGGAGGAAGATGATGAGGAGGCGGAGGAAGAACAAAGACTGAGGTTGTGGAGGAGGAAGTATTTGACTTGGAGGAAGAGAATGGGATGAACGAGATGGGGTAGGGAACGGGGAAGGCGACCAGAGCCCGTGTGAGAAACAAACATTCAGGAGGTAATGAGTGCAGATTGGTCCAACTTGCAGAGCGGCCTCACCTCTTCTCCCCTTTGTCTGTCCCAAAGAACCACAGACGGACAGACGCTTCCTCGCTCGCGCGATCCCTCGCCAGGGTCTGGATTAAAACTCCTGACTAAGCTTCTGAGCTCCTATCTCTCATCTCCCCCTCCCCCATCCTCTCTCTCTCTCTCTCTCTCTCTCTCTCTCTCTCTCTCTCTCTCTCTCTCTCTCTCTCTCTCTCTCTCTCTCTCTCTCTCTCTCCTTCGCTCGCCCTATTTCTTTCTCTCGTTCTCCGGAAGGTTTAATGCAGATGATAGGGACTTTAGTTGTACGTTTTTTGGACTATTGCTACTCAGTATTGATCTATGACTGAAGAATAATCTCCAACCGAAGAAGAACAATGGTCACTCTTAACTCCTACTATCCCTTCTTTCTAATGCCTGCCTTAAGTATCTTCTTTACTGGCGCCCCCTTTCGGTGCAATAATGTCTTTAAGGATAGAAAAGCTGGTTATTGACGACAAAATACTGTTTACCTATATGTATGTATGTATGTATGTATGTATGTATGTATGTACGTACGTATGTATATATGTATGTATGTATATATGTATGTATGCATGTATATATGTATGTATGTATGCATATATGTATGTCTGTATGTATGCATGCATATATGTATGTATGTATGTATGTATGTATGTATGTATGTATGTATGCATATATGTATGTATATATGTATGTATATATGTATGTATGTATGTATGTATGTATGTATGTATGTATGTATGTATGTAGGTAGGTAGGTATTGTATGTGTGTGTAATGTTCATCTGTCTGTATATGTTCTTTCTTTTTCCTTCGAACTTTCTCATTACTCAGTTCATAACACTACAAATCTCATGTGAATCAATTAATTTTTGAGTGGAGTAAAACGTCAATAAAATTTTGTACAGTCATACTCTGTGACCTCTGCAGATTTAATCACGCATACGAAAAATTACTTATTCTGTTGCACGAAAGCTCCATGATTAAATTGGAGAATTTGAATATAATACCTCTAATAATCCCAGCCTTAATAGAAAAAAATGCAATGTAAAACACGATTGTCTTGAATTAGCAAGAATAAAACATGTAAAGAGGTCACAGAGATCATAACTAGGCTAATCACATGCATGGCCTCTTTCGTGCGCTCTCCCACTTAGTAATCCAGGCAAGGCGAGATCCTCCAGACAGGGGCGATGGGCGGCGGCGGCGGCGGCGACGACGACGAACTGCACTGTCCTAGATTCCCCAGACCCTTCCCCTCCCCCTCCCAGTCTTTCAAATTGGATGACCGACACGGCTCGGCACTGCGCGTGTCTTGGTTCCTTCCTTCCTTCCTCTCTTCCTTCCTTCCTCCCTTCCTTCCTTTCTTCCTTCCTTCCTTCCTTCCTCAGGAGTATGTCTCCCTAAAGACCAATTGCGACAGGTTAGCTATCGTAAGTGCCAGGATATAGTTGACTCAGAATTTACCTATAGCCGTGCATATACATCCATACGTGCAAAAGGACGGCGCTCGATGGCGTAGTGGTAGCGATCTTGGCCGCCACTACAGCGGTCCTAGTGCTGAAATAATTTCAGTATCGCTAAGCTGCGAGTCGTTACTCCAATTTTCGTGGGCGGGGAGTTGGATGTGTGAGTGCATATGAGGTCACAACATTACCCATAGATTGGTCATATATGAGCTCTGAGCTCTCATCCGGGAGGGTAATAGCTGTCGATCAAGAGTCTAATACGAGATCCAAGACCATGTTGAATTACACACACACACACACACACACACACACACACACACACACACACACACACACACACACACACACACACACACACACACACACACACACAAACACACACACACACACACACACACACACACACACACACACACACACACACACACACACACACACACACACACACACACACACACACACACACACACACACACACACACAAGCACACACACACACACACACACACACACACACACACACACACACACACACACACATCTGAGAGGGTAATAGCTGTCGATCAAATGTCCAACACGTGATTCAGTACCATGGTGAATCATACAAACACACACACAGGAACAACCATACCCATACCCACATCCACCTAACCCCCACCCACACACCCACACACACACACACACACACACACACACACACACACACACACACAGACACACACACACACACACACACACACACACACACACACACACACACACACACACACACACACACACACACACACACACACACACTCATCTACACATCAAATTGGTCCTTATCCTTGAGAATAAAACGTTGAAAGGAGACGGAAAACCTTTGACCTGACATCACTGGAAGAAAGAAGAGTAAATGGTAACTTGATAGTAGCTGTCACGACGTTAAAGGGAATAGATACGACTTACGGTCTGGGACGTGATAGTGTTCCAGATTCATGGAACAAGTTAAAAAGTGTACAAGTACAACAAGAAATGTATATCAAATATATCAAGAAATGCAGGTTTCCATACAAATATTTTAATTCCAGGAAAAGCCTAGAAGCTAATACTGACCAAGCTATATTCATAAGTGATCTCAAAGCTCAGTATGATAGCTGGGAAATAAGAGACAGGATCTCATGAATACGACTCCTTTCCTGTGTATTGCAGTTATGTAGATACACGAGCGCGTGCGCGCACGTGTGTGTGTGTGTGTGTGTGTGTGTGTGTGTGTGTGTGTGTGTGTGTGTGTGTGTGTGTGTGTGTGTGTGTGTGTGTGTGTGTGTGTGTGTGTGTGTGTGTGTGTGTGTGTGTGTGTGTGTGTGTGTGTGTGTGTGTGTGTGTGTTTGCCCTTACGTATGTGCGTGAACGTAATGCAAACGTGACAAATAATCCATAATACCACCAAGACGAGCTTCGCGTGGAAACAGAACAGACTGTTCCTGCTAGGGCCATGTGTTTACCTAAACTTAAAAAAAAAGAAGAAAAAAAATCTCATTGTCGGTGAATAGTTGATTCATAACATATGATTGTTTTTTTAGATTTAAAATTTTCAGAGATATCTCTTGCTGTTATACTAATACATTTTTGTTAAGAATAGAATTCTTTGTTGAGAGAGAACTGTTATATATAGAATCATATAATATGCTAAGCAAGAAGATATTTTTCTACAATCCATGGTTGTCCGTATATATAATTTTTTTTTTATTAGATCCTTGTCAATCTAAATTGGATAGGGGATATTTCCATAGGCCTCTAAGTTACTCCTGAGCACTTGTCAAAGAGATACTATTTCTGTTCCTTCCACTTCGTCATTTTTTGGCAGCATTCTTCACTTCTTAACTCCCGAGCCCATCAACTTTCTTAGAGTCGATTGCCAACGTCGCCTCTAGCACCGCCACATGTCCTTCCCTGTCCTCATTTCCCGCCAAAACGACGGTTTCAGTGGTCTTTTTACTGCCACATCGATGTCTGATGACCTGGTTTTCCGTCCCCGGAAACCTTTCTTCCTCATTTGACGCTCATCTTATTTTTTTCTTTGTGTTGGTAAAAAATTTTGTTTTTCTCCTGGGCTCCTCAAACAGCCCCTTTTAGGTGGTTTTTCAGAAGTTATGGTCTCCTTTTTTTCATTTCTTTCTCTACTTTTTTCCCTGAGGTTCTTCAAAAAGCAAAACGCCCTGCTTCCTCATTTCACTTCCTCCAAAAACTTTCCTTCTTTAAAGTGGTTCCCCAGAAGCCAACGACTCTCTTCTTTATTCCATATTCTTGCAAAACGTTCTTCCTGCGTTTCCACAAAATCCCAAGCCTCTGCCCTCTAACTTCTTTGATTTCTTCTTCTGTCTTAGGCTAGCTGCAACTACACATTTCATTTGAAAAAAGGGCGATATTTTCTTGTTTTTCCTTGTTCTCTTGTCAGTTATCTTGACACCTCTTTCATGTTCCTCTCCTTTGCTCCTTCTCGCCCCTTCATAAAACCCGGTCCCTTCCTGCCCCACATCACTACTGCTCACATTCCTCTCCTGTAACACCTTCAATAAAGGGACTGTTTCCTCAGCGTCTTACATCAGCAATACCAAAATAAGTGAGTCATTCAGACAGGATGAAGGATTAGTTAAATCTCTTCAATTTCATGGTCTGCCAATCAATGGACTCAAATCACCTAGTATTACCCAAAGCAAATCCCGTAGAGTAAGCTACCATGTAAATGGTGTTGCAATGACTCCAAGATCCATATAGACTCCCTGACAGGAACCTGCTCGGTTCACATGCCCTTCTTGAGGAGACTCACGGGCAGAGATCATGGAGGTCGTGCCTAACTAATCAAGGGGGCTTATGCCAGCGTGTCTCCTAACCCCCCTCCCCCCTCCCTCCACTCCTCCCCAGACTCAGGCTGTCCCTCCCAGCCGCGCGGCATTCCTGGCATGATGCTCATCGTTGTGTGGGGGGACACTTTTGCTCTTTCCTTCGTCACGTACCGTCTGCTTCTTCGCTGCCAACTCCGTCACTTCTCCGATTTTCTGCTTGGTCAACCCGTTCAACTCGGTAACATGCTTCAAAGATTTTGTTCCGATGAACGCCGGAGGGCATGCTTTTCATTTGTCTATTCATCTATTTATTTTGTCTTTGATTATCAATATCTTTTTTAATTATTAATTTACCAAGAGTCATGGATATCCTCTTCCCTCTATCCACCTCTTAGCTCAAGAAAATCGGTTCACGTAGGCCTGAACAAAATATGTAAAGTATTACACGAGGTTCAAGGGGCTAATCAGAACAATCGCGTTTTCCTTTACTGAGTGTGTGTCCATCAAACGCCAAAGTATCTTAATTCTCCCCTACTGCTTCCTCTTTAAACCCTTTCATCTGGGAGAATGATCAAAGTATCATGTTACATTCTGCTCACAAGGAAGGTAAACATTACCTTGGAAGAATTCAACCGGCTGATATATTATGTTTTATAATTCTGAGCTGTCTATTACCAAACGATGTTGTTCAACCATGAGGCGCCTTTCTCAACCCCACCCCACCAGCCCATCAAAGTTTGAAAGGTTGATAGCAGCAAACTTCATTTCGAACTGAATGAACTCTCCTCACGTCTCAGAGAGCCCTTCCTTCTCCTCTGGGAGTCCTCTTTGAAGCTCAAAGAGTTCCATCAGAAACTCCAGCCACCCATTACGACCGCCCACTGCGCCCCAACTCCACCCTAACGCCGCCTTCGCCACCACCCTCATCAGCTAAACTCCTTCCGTGCCGACTTCCTCTCTTCCCTCTTCCTAGTTGCTGCCAAGCGATTTTATTCATTTCCGTGAAAGTTCCTCGTTATCCTAAGTGGTATTGCCTATCTCGACTACTTCTTTTCCTATGGGGTGACACTTTTGATTTTATTCTGGTTGACATCAGGTTATTCCATTTGTCTTATTGGCACCTCACTAACAAAGAAGCTAATTTTCTTCCGATTTCTTTAAGTGTCACTTGGTACACCTGATATTCTTTCTACTAGTGACTACCAATTACCCCTGTTGCAGTTAATTGCTCCGAGGAGGAGGTTCCTCAATCGTGCCTAATCGCTTTTGTGTTGCGATGGAATGCTTTGAGTTCAATACGGAAAAACTCAAGCCGATTATATTTAGCTATGGGCTGGATCTCCTCGCCCTACCCTCCCAGCCTTGGGGTCCATACAGACCTCATTCAAACTTGGGTCCCACTTATTTGACTCGTGTTTCCTCCATTTCTGAATGCTTTCCTACTGAGGAGGGCTAGGCGCAATCGACCGCTAGGGGGAGTACTCGGTTCCGGTCAGTTAATGACTTCCCTAGCGCCGGCCCACCTGGAGGACCGCTGGTATGTCCTCCTCGCCTTCCTCCTTCAACCACTACTCCCCCCCCTCCTCCTCCTCCTCCTCCACTCCTTCCCTTCCACTCCCTCCTCCTCCACTTTCTTCGTCTCTTCCCCTTCCTACCTCTTCTGAAATCCCTTCTCTTCTAGTCTTTTCCTTTCATCTCTTCCCCTCCTTCCATAAGCTCCTCGATCTCTTCCTCCACCTCATTATCTCATTTTGACCGGTGGTGTTCGAGAAGTGAGATGATTGGAAGGTGACATACACTTGCTGCACGTGTACACATACGCGCGCACACACACACACACACACACACACACACACACACACACACACACACACACACACACACACACACACACACACACACACACACACACAACTTATACGCATACAAATGCATACACATAAACAGAAAGGGAACGCATAGCCGCCAAAAACACTCGCACGTAAACACACGAACACATTTACTGCACCCAACTGTACTGTACGTGGCTTGCCACGTACAGTACAGGCGGTGTGATTGGAAGGCTTTGACATCCTCATGTGGCTCAAACCCAGTCTCTCTCTCTCTTTTTCTTTCTCTCTTTCTTTCTTTCTTTCATTCTTTCATCCCTTTCTCTCTCTCTCTCTCTCTCTCTCTCTCTCTCTCTCTCTCTCTCTCTCTCTCTCTCTCTCTCTCCCACATACATCTGGTTTTGGCATGAATCAAAAAGCTTCCAATTAATTGCTTTTAGAATGTTTGCTAGAGTAAACCACATCCTTGGTGCTGTAGGTGTATGAGAAAGTATATTTGATATAACTATGCATATATCATGTAACCCATACAACAAGACGACACATTTTGCAGATTTTTATATTAGCTAAGAAGTAACATCTTTACTTAACTCTTAGGTGGGTAGCTGGATGATGGTGTTGGTTGAGTAGGGGGGGGGGGCAATGTAGTTAACTGAGGACTTGAGGAGGAACTCCCTCGTATAATCATTAACATAGCGTGCACGAAGATTCCCTTTGTCCCTGTCGAGTAACTCTGATGTACGTACGCACATGACGAACTTGTGTGTGTGACAGTGCGTTACTTATGTTCAGCAGGCGGATTAATTTTCGCGTGACGTAGTTCCTACCTTGGGCGTTATGTCACACCAGAGTGAGTCTTCCGTTATGCTTTTGTAATGGTGTCTCTGTGACACAGACACTTATAGAATGACTGACACACACACACACATAGACTGACACACACACACACACACACACACACACACACACACACACACACACACACACACACACACACACACACACACACACACACACACACACACACACACATACACACACTGCGGGGTGTTACTCCAACTCTCGTGGGCGGGCAGTTGGGGATATGTATGCGTGTAAGGTCACAGTATTACCCCTAGATCGGTCATACGAGCTCTGAGCTCTCATCCGGGAGATTAATAAATGTCAATCACGAGTCCAACACGTGATCCAAGACCATGGTGAATCACACACACACACACACACACACACACACACACACACACACACACACACACACACACACACACACACACACACACACACACACACGCTCTTTCAGACTAATAGCATGACAATATATCCAACCACTGGGTAAGCAATACCACTCTCCCTCTCTCTCTATGTCTGTGTTTGTGTTTGCCTGGCTCCCTTACTGGGTGTTTTCCCGTCTGTCTGTCTTTGTCTGTCTGTCCGTCTATTTGTCTGGTTGTCAGCCTGTCTGTCTGTTCTGAGTCTCACCCTTACCATTCCTAACTCACTCAATATCTTCCTCCGTCTCTCTCCCCACCTTCTCCTCCCTTTATTACTTTCCACTCCTTCATTCTCTTATTTCCTTTCATATTCTCTTTTCTCCCTTCCTCTCTTCCACTCTGCTCTTACCCCGTTTCCTCCTATTCCTATTTCCTTCTCTTTAATTCCTCTGTACCTCTCTCTCACTCTCCCACCTCACACCCTGCTCTCCCACACTCTCACTCCCACCTCACACCCTGTTCTCCCATCTCACACCATTCTATCCTTCCTTCTTCTTTCTCCACCATTTCCTTCATCCTTTCCTCCCTTATACACCACTTCCTTCTCTCTTTCTCCTCCCCCTCTCCTTCCCTCCCTCCTGCCCCACTCTCTACCTTCCTCCTCCACTCCTTCCCAACTCCTCTCTACGTTCCTCTCTCCCTCTCCATCCCTATTCTAATCCCTCCTTTCCTACTTACTTTCTTCATCTTCCCTCCTTCCCCCTTCCTTTCTTCATTCTCCATCCTTCCCCCTTTCTTTTCCTCACCCTTCCTCCTTCCCCCCTTCCTACTCTTCTCCCTCCTTTCTTCACTTCCTTGCTTTTCCTTTTTCTTTCTTCCCGCTTCCCTCCACACTCCCTCCCTCCCTACCCCTTGGATCACTTCAGGGATTTATTTATGGCTTGATAGAAAGATGAACGAGAGAGGTATTGGCAGGTGTGCAGGAGGGTGATGGGGAGTAGGAGAGGGGGCTGGGGGGGCGCGTGCAAATGCTAGAGGGAAGGGAAGGGAAAGGAAGAGGGGAAGGGCGAAAGGAGAGGAAAAGAAGAGGGGAGAAAGAGGAAATGAGGGAAAGGGAAGTAGAGTAGGGAATGGAGGAGGAAGTGGAGGAGGAAAGGGTATGAACGGTTAGGAGAAGGAAGGGAGAAAATGGGAAGGAGAGGTGGACAAGGACGAGGAGGGAAGTCGTTCGCGCGCAGTGAGAATTAGTCATTGGTCCGGATCAAACCCAACTCTACGTTTGAGTTGTTATGGTCCATAATTGGGGCTATAGTATAATGAAACTATCTGTGTTTGGTCAAATAATGCGATGGTAATTGCATACCACTTAAGCGACAAAAACAATAGAAATTGTAACATGACCCTTATTGGAAAATATTAATTGATATTTGAATATGCCGCGTACAATATGTGATTCCAAATAACAATTAAATCATAGTATGATTAATCTCATTTGACTCAGCTGAACATGGTGTCACCCTGCACATAAATATAACAACAACAAAAACATGAAGATCCTGAATATATAAATATATATGTATACTTGATTCCTGTCTACATTATACAGCCCCCTTTGTTTGTATAATAAAGGCATGTAGCATAGCTCCCAAAAATATAAATAAAAAGCAATTAGAATAATTACAAATGGCGACAGCTGTATGAGGCGTTGTTAGTGAATAGGATAAAGAGTGTAATCTCATTTTAAACTAATTTATTCGTAATAAGATGCATTTCTATATTCATTTTGTCTTCTACCAGACTATCATATATATCTTTTCGGTCGTTTCTTTGTATTACATTTGCCGCCGTGATAAGTTATCTACACAGGACCCATCCCTTGATATCGAGGGGACTGTAGTATAGCTTGGTCTTGATTGACCATTTCTTATTTCAGCTATCACCAGGACATTTCATTCATCACTGTGCACCTCTTGAATGCTACTAAGCATAAGAAAAAAAAAAAGAAATATAATATATATATATATATATTATGATGGAACCATAGCGGACTGAAAAAGTGAGATAAAAAGTTTTAGGGGCAGCGTACATTGCCACAGAAAATACAATCAATCACGACCAGGATTTATGTTCTGGGCGCAAATGTCAGCACAGGGTGAAAGAAGAAAGTAATGACGTGAGGTCCAGTGAAGAAATCAAGCCACGGCGGGGTGAGCCTGTCCCAGTGGAGGAGAGCGGTTGACGGTCCTACTCTGTCCACTGAAGAAAGCCCAAGAGGTTGACACGGCTGAATTAAAATAAATCTTTATTCTTTCGCATTAGTTTTTCAGTGCCACCTCACCAATAATTTCAATAAATCTAAGTACAAATGAAAACGTATAGATACACATTCTATAGACAATCTTACTACCTTTCTTCACCAAAAACCTGCAGGTGCAATATATGCTCTAAATGTACGAGCACATTCTAAAGTTCGGGAACAGTAATGTGTTTTACTTCTTTGATAATAGATCGTACTGTAATTTTCACTAAATCGCAAAAATAAAAACTCGCTATCCTATAATGTCATATTTTTGAAATAAAGAAATATCGCAAGAAAGTCGGAAAACTTTGGAACTCAATTGTACACTGGAGGCCAAAAGTAACATCACCACTCCAGAATCTAATTATGCAAATATAAACTTTAGAAGTATTTGCAATTTCGTTAAAAAAGAAAACACAGTTCTTATTGCAAGGTAACTAATACATATATATGTATGTATATAAAAACAACCTTTCCTTCTCATCGAAGGCTACATTTGCATGATCAAATTCAGCGGGGTCGACAGGACTTTTGCGTTCTGTCCCCTCAACCACACACACAATAAAGATGACCCCTCCTTCTTCCCTGATCAAATATACCAATTTTATACGTTTTTCTAAACGAGATTTTTACTTTTTCATAATATTTTGTCCTTTTACGAGCAGGATACCCTTTTTAAAAGACAGTCCTTTTTTCAGTAAGCAGGTGTCTTTCTCTCTATGTATATCTATCTGGCTACCTATCTCTTTTTCTCTCTCTTAGTTTCTTTTTTTTTTTTTTTTTTTTAGATGATAAAGGACATTCCTGAAACTCCAATTCCTCCCTCGTTTTACAAGGTCCATAACTGTCACACCGCCAGGTAAGCCCATTCGACTGGATCCAATTAAACGACTCACTGGTGCGGAATTAATACCAACTCATTTGAAGTTTCACATGGGTTGGACAATTCGCCTCTTCGGTACAGTGACACATTATTCAGATTATTTTAAATCAAAAGTTAAACAATCTTATTTCGTTAGGGGTCGGACCAGGATCTCAAAATGGTCTCTACATTGGCCCCCTTCTGCAAAGAATTGTTCCCCCCTTGACTTAATAAAATCATTTGAGGTTCACCATGAAGGAATATATATACAATGCGACACCATATTAGAGGGGTTCAAAGAATGGAGAGATCAAATTTTGGAGAACCGTATG
>NC_134812.1:35812097-35814597 GCF_046742065.1 Oratosquilla oratoria
AGAGTGAGAGAGAGTGAGATGGGGGTGGGGGGTGAAGACCTATACATTCTCACCATCACGAATTGGGGTCAAAACCCGCCGAAATACAAACCGGACAGAACGCCACCAATTCAATATAGACGCCGACGGTTAATTCCATTACTCTGACCGTTGGACTTAATGAAAACACACATTTGTTCTTGTTCCGAACGATATCAGTCAACCATTCCTTTGTCTCTCTCTTTCCTCGTGCGTGTCAGAATTTGGATTTTTTTTTTTTCTTTTTTTTTAGTAAAGGCGCAGTTACAAAGGTCGTTAGTATGTGACAAAATGAATGAAATGATGGACCGACTTTGTCCGGACTTTTAATCTGTGCAGAGCGCTATCGTATCACATGCTCAACGTTTCGTTCAATGTTTCATATGTTTTAAGTCTATGTGGTGGCAAACTAATACATCACTATGTGACAACCAAAACAGGGGACATTTTTCATTTACTTTTGCATATTCCCAGCCTATTCTTTAGTTCAAACACTATAGTAATTGTATATCAAATTACTATTTCTTGTAACATCTTTGAAATACTTATTCTCGTGATTGTCACAGTTTGATGAAGCTCTTTATAATTTTTATTCTGGTTAACATTGTACGTGTTCTTTTTTCTCTCTCTTCAAATGCCAAAGTAGAAGTAATATAAATTTGTGGTAATATTTTCTTCATACAATCAAGTACAAAAAATAAAAAAATAAAAGGAATATATAAATCAATAGAATTCTAATAAACAAGTAAGAAGATCAAACAAAGAAATAATTCAAAACTATTCTTAACCCGTTCGAAAAGACAATTCCCGACTATACTTCTTCCATTACCTGGTGACCCATAGGATGTGGCCGGCAAAACCAGCAGTGTTGCCACCTCTAAACCATCTCCAAAGAAAACGGGAGAGACACCGTTTTCTTTATATTTACATGTATGACCAGTATAATTAAAGAGACTGCAAGCGGCCCGAAGACCCGCACTCAGCTTCTCTATGTAATTACTACCCTCCCCCCCTCAACCCCACGGAAATTCATAAGTCGGTAGCCGGGGCAGCGTCGCCTAACCTGAGATGCCACATCGTTTAACAAGTCTCTTCTTTTCTTTACATGTATAACAATTACTCATATCACCTACCATTTAATGAAAAAATCAATATGCATTTAGAATATTCCATGTTAACATACTCAGGGTAGTGGACAGCTTCCGGTATATGTTGAATGTTTTGATTCAGTACGTGACAACACGTCAGACAACACCTTATGGGTCACGAGATAATGAAAATAGTATAGGCGGTATTTTGAACTGAATACTCACAGCCCGAGGTTCGTGACTATAAGTAACCAAAAGAGCTTAGACCACAAAGCACTGGGAAGTTAAGCTCAAGAGTGCTGGTAAAAGCACACGGAGGGTGCAACCACAGGGCTCAAACAGGAAATCTACAGTAAAGCAAATTCACAAACTGTACACTGTGATGAAAACCAGGAAGTGTGTTGAAAACAAACAGGAGGTTGGTTGTCCATTATGTCTGATATGAAAAGAATGATCAGAGAGTATTTGATGTCAAAGAAAAGGATCTTATGGATGGCCCGTGCACTTAGCTTTAACGAAAATGGACAGATAGTTTACGAATGTATATATGACATCAAAGAAAATAAACAGATGTTTGAGTAATCCATAAGTCCATAAAGACAATTAATATATGGTTGGTTACTATATCTAATGCCAAAAAAACGACAAATTGTTAACCAATAGGATACAAAAAATGAACATAATCTTAGTGAATATTCATGTGATGTCAAGGAAAATGGACACTTGGCATATGTATATTTAATATAAAAAAAATGGAAGGATGGCTCGCCAATACATTTCACGTCAGATGTCTTGTAATCATAGCAGGCTTCTGCCGCTGAGGGAATCTGCAGTGAAAAATTTCAGAGATAAACAATAATCCATTGGATCTCCTGCCTTTGTCAGTTCCAGCAGCTCTCCTGCCCTCTTGCACAGGGCTCGCAAGCGCTGAGGTCTCAGAAGTCTTCGTGGCATTGATTTGCACAATAAAGCAAAGTGCCTCACGCAGTACTTATCTAGTGAGTATATTCTTTGGGTGATATAGGTAGTCGTGGAGAAATAATTATTTCCAATAATAGAATTATGGGTAATTTTATCAGTTATCAATTTATCATTTACCACAGTAGATACCCTTTGCCAATTAACATACAGAATGTGTTCCCACGGATGATTTAAGTCAATTGGTTTCAACTTTAAGAAATTCATATCTTTGGTTACGTTGGCACAATATAATGATATTGTTCTAGCTAAATTTGAGCGATTCTATTCACTGCAAGTCAACAAAATTGGCTACAAAAAATAAATAAATAAATAAAGTGATATCATGCGGATTTTTTTTTTTTTATCTTCATACTATCCACTTGTTAACGATGTGGTTGTAGCCTATATCGTTCAACCTCGAACGTACCTTTGGT
>NC_134812.1:35819597-35822097 GCF_046742065.1 Oratosquilla oratoria
GAAGTAAAAAGAGGAGTCGAGTGGAATAGTAGAGGAGAGAGGGAAAGCAGGAGTGGAGGGAGAGAAAGTGGAGAAGGAGTGGAAGGGGAGGAAGATGGGGAGGAGTGGAAGGAGAAGGAGACGTGGAAGAGTAAAAGTCAAGGAGAGAGTAGTAGAGGGGAGAGAAGGGAATGAGGAAGGAGGGGGACGGGGAGGGGAGAAGAGGGAAGGAGAGGGAGAGAGGGGAAGGAGAGCAGTAGCGCGAGGGGAAAGGGAGTGGGGTGGGAGTAGGAAGGGGAGGTAGAGAGGGAAGGAGAGGGAGAGGGGAGAAGAGAGGGAAAGAGAGGATAAGAAACAATAGGAGATGGAGCAGGAGAACGAGAGGAAGGAGAAAGAGAAAGTGGAGGAGGAGATGAAGCAAATGCAGGAGAAAGAAAGTGGTTGGTGTACAGTGGGAGAAAGGAAATGTAGCGGAAAGGAGTGTATGAGTGAAAGGAGTATGGTCCGGCAATACAAACGGCCTGGGAATTTTCGGATATTTGGACATTGTTCGTTCCTGTCCGAGCTGAATAAAATTATCTGGCGTCAACCAGGAGGAAATCTCTTCAATTGCCGTTGTAGCAAAAGAATGAAGGGACAGTTTGGAAATAGTTTACGAAAGATTGTCTTCAGTATGGTTGCACATCTTTCACATGTTGTTGACTCATACTAGTTGATATTGTTTAGTTGAAGGACGGATATTGTTTGAGAAGGAATCATAATTCATTATAAAAGGCAAGTGAAAGAGTTTCTTTGAGTAATTAGATTATGACAACATAATAGAACTAGGGGATGGGGAAGGAAGAAAGGAAGGAAGGAAAGAATGAAAGAAGGATATTGCAGACATGTTAACGGCATCAATTACAAACTAAGGAAGGAAGTAAGGAAGGAAGGAATGAAAGAAGGGTATTGTGGACATGTTAACGACATCAATTACAAGCTAAGGAAAGAAGTAAGGAAGGAAAGAATGAAAGAAGGATATTGCAGACATGTTGACGGCAGTAATTACAAACTAAGGAAAGAAGTAAGGAAGGAAGGAATGAAAGAAGGGTATTGCGGACATGTTAACGACATCAATTACAAACTAAGGAAAGAAGTGAGGAAGGAAAGAATGAAAGAAGGATATTGCAGATATGTTAACGGCATCAATTACAAACTAAGGAAAGAAGTAAGGAGGGAAAGAATGAATGAAAGATATTACAGACATATTAACGGCAGCAATTGCAAACTAATTAGGAGACGTTATGAAGCCAATGCAAGAGCATAGAGCACTTTACCCATTCAACCCAGCGACACAATTTATGACTCATGATCCTGGTTCAAAACAAATTATTTTTCTCTGTGGAAGAGAGAATTCGGAATTAAAAATGTTGCCTTAGTTAATCAGTATCATCTTTGGACTTCAAGTGACCTTCCTCCTGAATAAAATTGTCGTGTGTTTCACAATGAAGAATATTTGGGTAAATGTGTCACCGTGGTGAAGGAACTAAAAACAAGTCGTTACATAGTTTTTTGAAGGCGAAGACGGTTCTCGGGTCCTGTGGCGGTTCTGGGGGAGGCCCATCAAAGCCAGTGAGGCTGCTCGGAGTGTAAAGGGCCAAGGGCGAGGGAAACACTTAAAGGCGACAGTTCATAAGGAATTACTGACCAAATGAAAATATGAAGGCTAAATATGTGTGTGTGTGTGTGTGTGTGTGTGTGTGTGTGTGTGTGTGTGTGTGTGTGTGTGTGTGTGTGTGTGTGTGTGTGTGTGTGTGTGTGTGTGTGTGTGCGCGCGCCCGCATGCGCGTGTGCCTGTAGGTAGATAGATATATGAACATATAAATATGTAAGTGATATGAATATCAAGAAACTACCTCTGGAGGGAACTGAACCGTGCCGTGGTGGTTAACTCCGGGATTTCGCGCATTACAAGATTTCCTTCATTTCAGCAACTCCAGGGTAGACACTAACAAGTGGAAAGCATAAATATGTTTGTAGAATGATTGATTTCGAATTATAGCATTAATATCTTGTCCTTGGAAGGGTGTGGGAAAGAGTTAAAGGCAAGGGCCTGGAAGTCATATCCAAAAGGCAGTACTCGTGGACAGAAGGACTGGACGCAAGGGTGAGAAATATACGACCGAATTAAGGAAACACAAAAGAGGAAAACAATTAAGGAAGAAGAAAATGGGAAGACACCAGGAAAGGAAATGTAAGGTCTCGTCTGCACGTGACGCCAACACATGACAAGGAAGAAGAAACACCGGTCTTGTGTGACCCTACAGTGCAGGCAGGAATGTGAACCCAGTGTCTCATTTCGCTGTGTGTGCCGCATGTCTTTCGACACACGTTGTGGACCTCTCCTCCAACCCATGGACCTTGCTCCAACCCAACACGAATGGACGCTGTGACACCTAACAACTAAACCCCGTTCGCCTCCCGTGCATCATCGCAGGTGAAGCTCATAATTCGAAACAGAAGTCACACTTGTGTATCATTG
>NC_134812.1:35834597-35842097 GCF_046742065.1 Oratosquilla oratoria
GGGTATGGGGGAAAACGGGGTTTGATTATAAGAATGTTAAGGAGGACACGAGATTAAAAGGGTGCGCCAGTAGATCGGCATTCGAAAAGATAAAGTGGCCATTGAGTTTCTAAGGTCTCCTCGACTCTAAGGTCCACCTTTCTTACACTGAATATCACTTCAAACCATGCAACTATAGTGTCCCTCTCTGCTGATACTAATCTGTCTCACCTTTCAGTTGAACAATTGTCTCTTAACCCTATATGTGATATCACTACTGTCAGTTCAGTTTCTGGTAATGTTAATGCAAATATCGCTTACCATCACACTGCAATAAAGGCTTTCTGTTCTGTGATCTTTGTCCAGACTAATGTAAAACAAAGTAATACATTTGACAGCGTAGACTAGACAGAAGTAGGATCTAGAGTAATCAAAATCCTGTTTTGTCCTAACTGAATAAAATCGCGTGTAGTTCGTCACAACAGAATATGTTACTGTAGTTACGTCACCGGCTCGAGGGGCGTCGCACTTTGTGGCTTCGGCTGTGGTTCTCAACTTTCGCACATATTCTTCACCTTCTTCTCTTGTTTTTCGATCTCTAGATATTTCTTCGTTTTCCTCTCTCCCTTTACTCTAATATTAGGATCCCCAGGTGGCTTCACACTCGAGAGATCTGGGTTCAAATCCCCACAGCGGACACTTAAACGGGTGTTACTAAAGCAGTTTCAAATGTACTCGGTATGATTGCAATCTGTTGGGTTGGCTTAGTACCTTATGCAGTCGAACACTAATACAAAAATGCACACATACACACACATATACATACACACACACAAACCAGCTCATCGCCCTCGTACCACGCGCACACATTGTCATCACATTAAAACCTTTGGTGCATCAACCCAGAAAGCGGGCCATGCCAATGTGACAAAAGAAAGCGTACTATCCTCCGCCCTAGGTTTCGGCTCAAGGTGAGGGCTCTCCAAACTACATACGATGTGACTAGTTCCGGGTAACTTTAGTCATAACCCGTCATTATACATGTTTTCCTCTATCCATTACTCTTCGTTCTCCCCTTTGTTTCAACTTTCACTGGCTCCTTTGACTTCAATGTTTATTCTAGTTGCCGCCAATATATTTTTTTCTATCTATCTATACCGTATATCAAGGGATTCTTCCGTAGCAAAAAACTGAAATCTACCTTGATCCTACCTCGATTAACCCTTTCATTGCGTTTCCAGATTTTAGTATTTATTCAGCTGTCACCAGGTGAGTTTATTTAACTGTTAGAATATCTCCTCCAACTCCATCATTCCTTTACCATGTCTCTACATAATACAAGAAATGATAAGAATGCGGGTAAAAAGTGGATAAAATGTTCTAAACAGTATTATGAAAAAAGAATAAGAAAGAGGTTAGAAAACAGATTAAAACATTGCAGAGTAGATCATATTTTGATTAAGGATAAGGTACGAAGTACATTAGACCCCTTACGTACCAGATATCCCTATTGCTTTTATTCTGGCTACCGCCAACCTATTCTATTTATCTCCGCGGCACGCCCTCGACAGTAGAGGGATCTAAGAGCTATTGCAATTGGATATCACAGATAAAACTAGACCAAAACAATATTCCAGAAATATAGTCACTTCTCTAAATCTCACTTCAAACCATCCTTCTAATCCTGAGTCGTTTTGGTGACAAGTTCTCATGACGCTTTGCACGTGTGACGTGATTTATGGTGTATCGTGTTGTACGTGACTTCAGCGTGACGTGGCATGCGTCACGGTACGATGCCAGGCGGTATTCTCACTGTGGAGCTTCACCAAGTGTGATGTAACATAATACAGGATGTAATACAGGAAGGTGTGGAGTGGAAATATGTGGCAATAACAATTATCGTTATCTCGGATTTCACTGACTGGAAATCCGGGTCCACTCAATGATCTCTCTGGGAAGAAACGTTGGACTGCGCTGCCTATGCTGTATTAGTGTGGAACCCTCCTTATGGTGGCTATGTGAAATAGACGTTGAGGAGAATCATCTCCCTAGCGTTCGTCTTTATATCATATCAACACCTCTGCCTCCATCTGGAGGTGCAGCCATGGAGGGTTGTCACTCGGTCACCGAACGCCTTGTAGTGTTACGTTATAGTGTATAGAACACCTAGACCGTGGAATAATGTGTTCAGACATGGATGGGCGGGGACACACACAAATTCATAAAACAATTTTTACTTTTCTTCTTTATTTCTTTGTTGTCACTTATCTATTTATTCGTTTATTTATTAATTCTTTTTAGCGTTCTCTTAATACCACTGCAGGTAGCGTCACAACCGTTCACGTGACAGGTGTACTCGTGATTTAATTATCTCTATTAACCAGTTTAGAAAAGCAAAGCTTTGGTTGACGATTTTATTCAGGTAAGGATTTGACTCAATGAAATATACAATGTGAATCTCACAAATGAAAAAATTGGCCTGCTTTAGCCAGAAATAAATAAAGAACTTCACCGGGTAGAAGGGGGCTAAGTCATTTCACAACAGTGAAAGCCCTTTATCATCATTTAAAGACTTCATTTAAAGACATTTAAAGACATGCAATTATATTCGAGGGTGATGGGTAGACGCTGGGCAAAACGGGCTTTCAGATCAATCGAGTGAGACAAGATTGTGCTTCGAGTCTGTCCCACATACGCATTAGCCAAATTAAAAATGCCAGAGTGCCATTGGATGGAAAAGATTCCATAAATGAGAACCCGCCGATCAGGAACCGATCCACGACTTTCAGGACGCAAGACCTGGCAGGTTAACCAGTGGACCATCACACGACTCCCAGCCCGCGGGAGGTGGGTGGTTCCTGCAGGGGAGTTGATAGATTCTCCTGACGTTCAGTGACAAGCAAGTTCCTCGCCCTTCGGCAGAAGGAGCGGCAGAACCCCGGCATGGGCTTCACCCTTATAAGGTACAGGGTTTTCCCTCACCTGAGAAAAATGGATGGCGCTATTTAGACGGAAAAAAATTACTCAAAAGAACTAATCGAGACAGTTTTAAAAATAAGATGGAGAAGGAGTTTCCTTAAACATAAAAAACGAGGTACCTGAAGAAACAGAGATAGAGACAGATAATCAAATACATTCATGGATAGATAGATCGAGAGAGACATATAGGTGAATAGATAAAGGGAGATATCAAAGATACACCTATTGACATACATTACTGTGTATTTATATACACGCAAATAATGTATATATATATATATATATATATATATACATATATATATACACATATATATATACATATATATATATATATGCATATATAGGTATATATATATATACATACACATATATGTATATATGTATTATATATATATACATAATATATGTATATATGTATTATATATATATATATATACATAATATATGTACATATATGTATATACATATATATATACATATATATATATATATGTATATATATATATATATATATATATATACATATATATATATATATATATATATATGGTATGTATATGTAATTTTATTCTATTTTACTATATTTTTTTATTTAATTATTATATTTTATTCATTTATTTTGTATGATCCATAACAATTGGCAACGAACTTTAAATGTGACACTGGTTTTGTCAGCGTTGAGTAATACGAATATAGTGGGCGGCTTGTTCCCGTGACCAGGAAGCACAGGAGGAGCCGGTCACCCACCGGTAACGTGATGTAGCAGGGTCATCTGGGACAGACTACCCCCGCGATGACACTGCTCACGTAGGCGGAACCTTGCCGGCAGGAAGACTTAACACTCTCATCTCGGTGACGCTCACTTTAAACCTTATTCTGGTTATGGGAGGAAGGGGATGTTTCTGGTATGAAGGGGGTCAAACCATACACACCCCTTCAATAAAGTGACGCCTTGATATATATATATATATATATATATATATATATATACAGTATACATATATATATATATATGTATATATATATATATACATATAATATATTATATATATATACATATATATATATATACATATAATATATTATATATATATACATATATATATATATACATACATATATATATATATATATATATAAATATATATACATATATATAGATATATATATATGGTAGGGTGAAGGGCGGAGGTGCCTAGAGAATGATTGAATATTATTATTAGGAATAGTGATATATAAAAAATAATCGATCTCTTTCACTATAAGATATATTCTGGAGTTTTTGTTCCAGCTTACGTCGAACCATAACTCGGACCCCTCTCCTGCTACCCCTCGGAGTCCGAACACATAAGGTAAAGATGACGAACTTTGTCACAGCTAAGCGGCTCCGGGCGTGAGCTCCTCTCATTTAAGTCCGGGCGACTCTATTCAGCTGAGAAGGAGGAAGAGGAGGGAAGAAAAGAGGAAGAGAAAGAGGAAGAGAAGGAGGAGGTGAAGGAGGAGGAGGAGGAGGAAAGAAAAGGAAAGGAAAGACGAAGAGAAAGAGGAAGAGAAAGAATAAGAGGAAGAGGAGGAGGAGGAGGATGAGGAGGAAGAGGAGGAGGAGGAAGAGGAGGAGGAGGAAGAGGAGGAGGATGAGGAGGAGGAGGAAGAGGAGGACTCCGACCTTAAGTAAAATCTCGCTCGATTGAGCACTCTTCAGCCCAATTGCCGTCCCAGGCTGAATAAAACAGTGGGGTGGAGGAGAGGAAACCTACCTATTCATGTTAAAGCTGAAATCCAAAACAGCGAAGGCGTCCTGCTTAGCATGCACACACTCACTCACTCATTCAAGCTCTCTCTCTATCTGTCTATCTTTATCTCTCTATTTCTCTCTCCATCTTCCTTTGTCTCTCTACAAATGTACCAGAAAAAACGACCTAGAGAGTAGAAGCCCATTCTGTCATTGTCTGTCGCCATAGCGAAAGAGTTGGGGCGAAATGCACCTAACAGCAACAATAGCTATTCGTACAAATGGACCCTTTCTTACCGGATGATACATTTCTCATTACTCTCTCTGTCGCCTGACGATATTAATCATTTCCTCGATAGGAAAATATTCGGAAGGGGCGGGGGACTTCAAGCGAGACTGTACATACCGGAAATGTTTCAGACCGGGCACTGAATAAAGACCTGGACTTTACCTGTACCCGGCCTCACACGGGCAGAGCCTCTGGCCTCCGAGTCTGGGTGGAGTCCTGGAGTGTCCGAAACAAGTCAAACTCCTACGATTGCGCCATAATTGGAGTTCCTAATATGGGCCGCAAAAATCCACTAAACCCCAACATGGAGTCCTGCCCCGCCAAGCTGAATAAAATCTATTGGCGTTGGCCAAACAAAACCCACAAATTTGTCATCATGGCAATTCCTCCAGGACTGAAAGTTACGCCCGATAGACGGTCCCCAATTTGAGGAGGTTTTTGATCGATCAAGACACTAATCATGCTGGACAACCGTCCCTTTGATAAATAGAATCGTCAGGCGTTGTATACCAAAGGACAGAAGCGCCGGTAAACTATAATGAAGAACAATAACAACATATACCTTATTCTGGCTAGCAACACGCGATCTCATATCGCTGAAGTGCAGAAACAAAGAAATTGTCCTTCAGTTAAATAAAATCGTCTGGTGTTAACCAATACAAAACTCAAAAGCCATGTGAATGGGCTGATCTTATCAGCTCTCCAATACCATGCCATGCTTGAACAGATTGTATTCAGGAAAAGTGGGAAGATCCTAAACGCATAGAAGGGCGGCGACTTTTTGAAACTCATCACCCCATCAGACACACCAAAATCAATACAGTAGGACTATCGAAGGGGTCAATGCAATAAAAAGGTCACTCCCCTTCAGGACGAGCACATAAAACCTAACTAGAATTGGAAGCGAAAAAGAATCATCGTACATTTGCAATCTACAACACCTGCTGCTGACAGCAGGTGTTTGCATGTTTCCTTTGAAAGCTGGTCGGCCACATTCACACTTCTTCAAGGACTATGACTTATGTTCTTGTCCGTGTCAGACGATTTCATTCATCTAAATACACAAGTGAAACACTTTTAAGGCCTCTGGTTGACACCTTTCTTATTTCATTCTGATAAGAATGAATAAAATCGAGTCAGGAGCAAGAACAAAATCTATTATAAATGATAACATGTTGCAGGGTTGGTTTTTGCTTTAATTCCACATATGTCTTTCTGGCTGTCGACAGGTGCTTTTATTCAGTTAGTCCCCAAAAACGTAACGCCAAACAATTTCATTCAGCTAAAGGATTACCCCTTTTCTTCTTTTACTTCTACTCCTCTCTTATTTACTCTTTATTACATCCCTTCTCTCTTTTTCTCTCATCCCCTCATTTCTCCAACCTCTTCTCTACCTCCTCTTTCTATCATCAGTATCTACTCGCCTTTCGCCCCAATTATTTTCTGATTACTGCGATATGAAGCACAGATAAACCAACAAGGTCACCCAACTGTACAGTATATTTCCCGCTATCTAAGAACAAGAACTCTCGACACAAGCGCACACACACAAATACGAGTACAGAGAATACACACGCATACATGCACGTGCGGAATGTCAAGAGTTTTACTCAATCTAGTAAAAGTTCTCCAAGTAAAACTTACGCACAAAACACACTCAAAGACAAAAAGCACTCACACAAACAAAAGAACACTCACTCACACACACACACACACACACACACACACACACACACACACACACACACACACACACACACACACACACACACACACACACACACACACACACACACACACACACACATACATACACACACACACACACACACACACACACACACACACACACACACACACACACACATATATATATATATATATATATATATATATATACACACAAGCACAAACATACACACGACTCGATGGCGCAGTGGTAGCAATCGCGGCTGCCACGACTGCGGTCCAAGTTTGAATCCCGCCTAGGGCTGAAATAATTTCAGTATCGTTGCGCTGCGAGTCGTTACTCTAACTCTCGTGGGCTGGGAGCTGGGTGTGTGTGTGCGTATGAGGTCACAGCATTACCCATAGATCGGTCATATATGAGCTCTAAGCTCCCTTCCGGGAGGGAAGTAGCTGTTGATCACGAGTCCAACATATGATCTAAGACCTTGGTGAATTATACACGCACACACACGACACACTGACTCTACGACGCCCACTGGCACATTGACATCCAGTGGACAAGCAAGTGCAATGTTTCAATATCCATTAACCAAACTGATAGAAAACCGTAGCACTATTTCCCTAAAATTGTATATTTCTATACCGACTTACGTCATTACCACAGCGTCGGGTGTAAACAGCGCTTATATCACTGAAATGTAATATTCTTTTTCATATTTCTGCAATGCGTGAGCCTCGCAGCTTCTGGGCGTGACCTCAAACAGCGACTCCGCTGACGTCAACGAAGACCGATCACTCGAATCATCTGCCTCCAGACACCTTCACATAA
>NC_134812.1:35847097-35852097 GCF_046742065.1 Oratosquilla oratoria
ATATATATATATATATATATGTATATATATATATATATATATATATATATATATATATATATATATATATATATATATATATGGAGAACTTTGGAACGTTCGTTTCCGCTCATCCTCCCAAGATTAGAATCTTAGTGAGGAAACTTGAAAATATTAAGAAGAAAATTAATAACTGTGAAAACGCTGTGGTGTTCAATTCAGTGTGTAAATATATATATATATATTTAAGATTATTTCAGACAAATGAGAGAGAATGTGGGTGGGGAAGGGCAAACGAAGATGTGTTAGGAATAGAGTTTATTGCCCTAACGTTGCGCGACCAACTTGGTCTTCTTCAGAGGACTACAGCATTACAAACGGATCACAATTCTTATATTCGTAGTGAGAGGGAACCCGCCAAGGTATGAGCGTCATGTTTTCCCTTTGGCTAACGATTTAATTATTAGGACACTTGCTGCTTTCGAGAGGCATTTAAATCCGTCTCTGTCGTTGTTGTTCTTGTTGGCGGCGATATGTGCAACGTTAGGGCAATAAACTCTATTCCTAACACATCTTCGTTTGCCCTTCCCCACCCACATTCTCTCTCATATATATATATATATATATATATATATATATATATATATATATATATATATATATATATATATATATATATATATACACATATACATACATATATATATATTACATACACACAAAACTGAACTAATATAGATAGACGTTAACGATCACCATGAATGAAATACGTGAACGACTACTAGTAATCTAAATAAAAAATTCTCGCCTCACAACGCATGGCACAGAAGCAGTACGATACCATTCACCATCAACACCACTACCATCAGCTTGATCATAACGGATCCAATATACAACAATAGGCCCTCCACGGATATAAGATTAATAAAAAAGGGGAGCATGGCGTGTCGGCAAATCCATTACCACACCTCTATCCAGGTTATGTGTTTTGGGTACAATATTCTTTCTGTCCATGTCTTCTCTTCTTTTCCCACGTTTGAACTTTGTGCCCCGTGTTGTTACCTCGAACATCTGGAAGCGATGGGAGCCAATACAGGTTGCCCTCGGAATGAGCTCGACAGTTGCGAGAGACAGATGAGCGGTCATGAAAAACAAAAGACAAATATCGGAAGAAAATAAAAGGGAACTCTTTATTTCTTGCCCAAATGGAGAGGGAAAGATAAAAAGGGTTATCTAAGTGTGTGTGTGTGTGTGTGTGTGTGTGTGTGTGTGTGTGTGTGTGTGTGTGTGTGTGTGTGTGTGTGTGTGTGTAAATATATATATATGTATATATGTATATATATATATATTTATGTATGTATATGTATATGTATATATGTAGATTGAAAGAGCAAATGTAAATAGATAAGAAAAGTAGTTCAGGCAATAAAAAGGAAGTGCAAAACAAACATGGGTAATATAGGGATGATTAAGACATGGCGGAAAAATTAAGAAGAAGAAGAAAAAAGAGAGAAAAGTAAGATAAAGGGGTGGCAGAAGTGGAAGAACGGAAGAGTAGAGGATAAGGAGGAAAGAACGAGGAGAAAAGGAACAAGAAGGGAATAAAAGAAGAGGACAAGAGTGGAAAACGAGAAGTAGGATAAAAAACGGAAAAGGAAGAGAGAGCATGGAAGGCGGAGGAGAAAGAAGAAAATCAAGTAGATGAAGGCAAGGAGTAAAAAAGAAGAAAAAGATAAAGAGACGAAGGTAAAAAAAGAATGAACTAGTCAAGACAAAAAATGCTAGGAACAACAGAGCGCAAATAAGGGAGGAACCGAAAAAACAAACAAACAAGAAGACAAGGACAAAAAATGAGACGACGATGGTGATGAGGAATACGAAGAAGAAGAAGAAGTAGAAAAAAGAGGGAGCAAGGAAGAAGAAAAAGAGAAAGAAAAAGAAGAAGAAGAAGAAAAAGAAGAAGAAGAAGAAGAAGAAGAGGAAAAAGAAGAAGAAAAGAAGAAGAAGAAGAAGAAGAAGAAGAAGAAGAAGAAGAAGAAGAAGAAGAAGAAGAAGAAGAAGAAGAAGAAGAAGAAGAAAAAAGATGAAAAAGATGAAGAAGAAGAAAAAGAAGAAGAAAAAGAAGAAGAAGAAAAAGAAGAAGAAGAAGAAGAAGAAGAAAAGAAAAAGATGAAAAAGATGAAGAAGAAGAAGAAAAAGAAGAGGAGGAAGATCAATAACACGAAGAAGATGAAGAAGAATATGATGAAAAAGAACAAGAAGAAGAAGAGGGATTTTATGACAGCTGGGATCATACCTCTATCATCTGATCCCACAGACCTCCCAATCCCTATTAAGGAGGGCAATCCATTATCCTATGCCAAATAGAAATGACAAGAGAGAGGAAATAGACAGAGTATTGATGGTGTGATTCTGTCGATGGAAGACGGAGAGTGAGAGGGAGGGAGAGGGAGGGGGAGGGAGAGGGGGGGGAGAGGCAGAGGGGGTTGGGAAGGTGTCAAGAGAAAGGATATTTCCTTCCCACGTTCCTCCCTCCTCAAGAAATTCATTCTTCCTTGTAACTTTTTTAATAAATATATATGAAATCGAAACGATTGTCTTATCTTCATATACAGTATGCTTTGGTATTCTTCGGATTTCATTGAATGACACCTTCCCTCCAGAACAAAGCCAACAACATAAAAAAAAAAAAAGCATTATATAATTTTTGTTCTACGTCACCCTTACTGTGACGTCATTGTGACGTCACTTTGATTATGACGTCACCTTTAGTCATCGTGTTTCCCTGTTCGCCTACAGGTGACTCATGGGCGGGGCACATTCACGAACTCCATTCCAGCCATGGATTATCACTCACCACCTTTGACCTCTCCAAGATACGTGACGCACTTAATAGATTTTTATCTGGAATCACCATGGTCTTGGATCACGTGTTGGACTCGCGATCAACAGCCATTTCCCTCCCGGAAGAGAGCTGAGCTCATATATGACCGATCTATGGGTAATGCTGTGACCTTACACGCACACACACACCCAACTCCCCGTCCACGAGTTGGAGTAACAGCCCACAACGCAGCGATACTGAAATTATTTCAGCTCTGGGCGGGATTCGAACCCGGACCGCCGTAGTGGCAGCCGGGAACTGCGCCACGAGTTGATGACCTTAGGCGAATGTATTCAGTTAATTGGACTGAAGGGAAGGAGGGGGGTCGCCAGTCTACGTGAGAGCTGATCTTGTGTCTGAATGAATATTTAACTGATTGAAACCGTGATGTTGAAATGATAGGTAGTGATGGAGCTCGTGGTGAAGGTGGTGAATATAATGGTGTTGTTTATGTCTGTGGTGTTTTGACGGGAGTGATAGTGATAGTGGTGGAGAAGCGGTAGTGATAGTGGCAGCGATAATGATGAAGTGGTGGTGATGATGGAACCGGAGACCCTCCATTGTCACAAAGAAGAACAAAAGTTAATACGTGATTTTCGGTTAAATCCGTTACATTTAAATAATTGATGAGACGACATGAACGAAAAACTTGCGAAGGTTTTTGTAGGAGGACGGATAGACCGTGGTTACCCAAGTCCTTCCACTTAAAAAAAAAAAGATAAGAAAATAATAATAATAATAATAACTAATAATAATAATGATAATAATAATAATAATAATAATAATGATAATAATAATAATAATAATAATAATAATAATAGTAATAATAATAATAATAATAATAATAATAATAATAATAATAATAATAATAATAATAATAATAATAATAATAATAATAATAATAATAATAATAATAATAATAATAATAATAATAATAATAATAATGATAATAATAATAATAATAATAATAATAATAATAATAATAATAATAATAATAATAATAATAATAATAATAATAATAATAATAATAATAATAATAATAATAATGATAATAATGATAATAATAATAATAATAATAATAATAATAATAATAATAATAATAATAATAATAATAATAATAATAATAATAATAATAATAATAATAATAATAATAATAACAATAATAATAATCGTTCCAGAATGTGCTTGACAGCAGCAGAGGTCAGACCAGAGGTCACCTAAAGCTGCTGGATTCGAACACGGATCCAAATCGTGCGATACACGATGGAAACAGACACGGTACTCAGCACATCAGAGAAAAGACATAAGAGAAAGTGAATAAGAAAGAGAAAGAGAACGAAAGAGCGAAAGAGGAGAAAAAGCGCGAAAGAGAAAGAAAGAAAAAGAGAAAAAGAAAGAGAAAGAGAAAGAGGAAGAGAGAGAGAAAGAGAAATATAAAGAGAATAAGGAAAAGCAGGAGGAAGTAAAAGAGAAGGTGAAAGAGAACGAGAAAAAAAAAAGAGAAATAATAAGAAAGACCAAACTAACATCCCAAAGATGCCAAAGATTCATTGACGAACAACAAAACAGCGTTTGTATAGAAAAAAGGAAAGATATATATATATATATATATATATATATATATATATATATATATATATATATATACATATATATATATATACATATATATATATATATATATATATATATATATATATATAGTCGTATATCTTCCCTTTACACACACACACACACACACACACACACACACACACACACACACACACACACACACACACACACACACACCTCGTGTCGCTGTGGTTAGAACTCCCGCCCGCCACTACGGCGGTCCGGGTTCGACTCCCGCCCAGGGCTGAAGTAATTATAGTATCGCTTGGCTGCGAGGTGTTACTCCAACTCTCGTGCACGGGGAGTTGTGTGTGTGTGTGTGGGCGTGTAAGGTGTATTACCCATAGAACGGTCATACGAACTCTGAGCTCTCATCCGGGAGGTTAATAACTGTTGATCACGAGTCCAACACGTGATCCAAGACCATGGTGAATCACACACACACACACACACACACACACACACACACACACACACACACACACACACACACACACACACACACACACACACACACACACAT
>NC_134812.1:35857097-35864597 GCF_046742065.1 Oratosquilla oratoria
TATATATATATATATATATATATATATATATTAAAAGGAATGTGCGTGTGTCAGGGGAGGGAGATGAGATTTACCCGTCCTAATCCCCACTAAACCCCTGAACTGCCACTTTTACTGGTTGGAAGTTGAGGTCAAGAAGGAGATCCTTAAGGTCCGTGAAGTCCTTCCAGGTTCCAGGGTACCTTCTGGCCATTCTCTCTCTTCCAGGAGTTGAAAGTGATTCTCACTCTCGCTACTCCAACTTTAACGCGCTCGACTTACTCTCTTCCTTGCAAGCGTCCTCCTCCTCCCCCTCCTCCTCCTCCTCCTCCCCTCCTCCTCCTCCCCCTCCTCTTCCTTCTACTTCTTCCTCTCCTCCTCCTCTTCATCCTCGTCTACATCCTCCTCGTTGTCGTCCACTTCCTCCTCATTCATCACAACCGCATCTTTATCAAATCGTCCTTTCCGGTCCATTGCAAAATCCTCCTCCTCCATTCCTCATACATCCTTTCTTTTCACTTCCTCCTTCACTTCTTTCTCTGTCTCCTCTTTCCCCACCTCCTTCCCCTCCTGTTTCCCTACCTCATCATCATCATCATCACTTCCTTCGCCTCCGTTTGTTACGGAAACTTTGCTTTTACTTACTGGTATCCTGAAGAAGTGGTCTCGTTCTCCTTCAAAATTGCTCACAACCTGTGTTATTCTTCGGCCCTGCACGCAGACTGTTTTTTCTTTTTTTTCCAAAAAACTCTTGACAGCTTCCCACTCCTACAAGTTCCTTCTGCACACACGTACCCTCTCTACCTCTCTCTACCTCTCACCTTCCCCGATTCCACCTCTTTTCAGTTTCCGTTTCCCTCCATTTCTCGTTCTTCCTCTCTACTTTCTCCACCTCTTCCTCTTTCTAGACTTTCTCTCACACTTGCACTCTCACCTATTTATTTTCTCTCTGTTCCTCTTACCTTCCTATGCCTTTCTCTTTCCTTCCATTCCCTTCTTTTATCCTCTTTTTTCTACTTCCTGCTCCCTCTAAAACGTTATCTCTTTTGTTATTCTCACTCGTTGCTTTCCTCCTCTCTCTCTCTCTCTGGCTCTCTTTTGTTTATCTATCTCTCTGCTTTCCCTCTCTCTCTTTTAACTGTTTTACTCCATTACTCCTCTTCTTTCCTAGTTCCTCCCTCTCTCCCACTTTCCTTCTCCCTCCCCCTCCTTTCCTCCGTATTTTCTTCCCTTCCTCCCCTCTCCCTCCCTCCCCCATTTTCTCTCTTTCTCTCTCTCTCACTCTCACTCTCGAATAAAATCTCCCTTGTTTTGGTCAAGTGCCCCCGGGGCCCACTTCAGCTTTGTTCTTCTTATTTCCTTTCCTTAACCTCCCGCATTCCTTTTCCTTTCCTTTCCTGTTTTTCCTTTCCTTTTCCTTTCCTTTTCCTTAACCTACCTTTTCCCCTCTCCAGCTCTGACCTTCTCTCTTCCTCGCCTTCCAACCAACGCTGGTTACCTCCGCTTCCTTTCTGTATCTTTCGGTAACTCGTCCCGCCCTTAACAACCCCCGGCTATCTTATTCAAGATGTTGCTTGACTCCTGACCCGGTTTGTCCAATGGGTTCAATTTAGGTGGTTTACATATTTTGTCCTGGCTGATGCTAGATGATTAATTTTGTCTAGATTAACACCTACATAATAGAGTTAAACATATGTCGATTAAACTATCTGCACTGAATGACAGTAGGTTTCCTTCAGCTGAATGATAGTGTGGTTCTGGCCAGGGAGAAGGACTGTACGTATATAACATAGCTGGAGCCTACCGTTAGGTTAAGCAGGTTAAGTTAGGCTAATTTAGGTTACATATTGCTTTCTACTAGACCTCCTTCTCCTCTCTCTTTCCTTCCTCTCTCTTTTTCAACTCACCTTCCCTGCTCTCGTTCCCTCTACCTTTATTTCTTAACTTTCTTCTCGTTCCTTTCCTCCCTCCCCTCCCTTGATTCTACAGATTCCTTCTTCTCTTCTTCATACCTCTCTTCTTTTATATACTGTAATGATTATCATTTATTCTATATTATTTGTTTATTTGTTTTATTATTATTTGTCTGTTTATCAATAGTTATGTGTCAATTTATTATTATTTACTATTTACAATTTTTTTTATTTATTTAACTATACCTGTGCATTGATTTATGTATTTTATTTATTATTTACATTAACATATTTTTCATTTATTCATTTATCTATTTATTATTATTAAGATTTTTTCGCATCCGACCTAGATATAGACCAAAAGGTCTCCTGTCGGCATGCTCCGCCTTTGTAATCCTTTGCTTGTTTTTCCTATGTATTATCTCCTCTGCTGACTGCAGATTCTTCGTTACTATTTCCTGTGCAACTTTAACTTCCTACTCTTTTCTCTTTTACTTCCTTATCTCATATTCCCCTTGTCTCCTATTCTTTCCCTCCCCTTCCCTCCCATTCCTGTCATTTTCCTCCCACTTCTCTTCATTTCAGTTCATTTCCTTCTCCTCATTTTTCGACCCTTCTCTCCATGCTCTTTTTCCTATCCTTTCTCTAAAGTGTCTTTCTTTGCCTGCTTATTCTTACCTACTCTCATCCTTCCCGTCTTCTCCCCTCTCCTTCACTCCCTTCTTCTCTCCTCTCTCCCCTTCCCTCCACCTCCCTCCCCTCCCCTCCATACATCGGTGCAAGATCAAAGACCTCCCTCAGGAACTTGTACAAGCAGCGCCGGGAAGCTTAAAGACCAGTGTGGGGAAGGAGAGAGGGGGGAGGAGGGGGGAGGGGGCTTAAACAGAAGAAAAAGAAGGGGCACAGGCCGAGAGAACAATGGGCGGGGGCGCAGGGAGAGCCAAAGAAACGGTAGTCCAAAAGAAAGACAAAGAAAATTTGGAAGACAACGGATGGAAAAGGAAGTTGAGGAGGAGAAAGCGACTTGGGACAAAGAGAGGAGTGGGAGAGGGAGGGAGAGAAAGGGGGAATAGGGAGAAGGAGAGAGAGGAAGAGAGCGAGAGAGAGAGAGAGAGAGAGAGAGAGAGAGAGAGAGAGAGAGAGAGAGAGAGAGAGAGAGAGAGAGAGAGAGAGAGAGAGAGAGAGAGAGAGAGAGAGAGAGAGAGAGAGAGAGAGAGAGAGAGAGAGAGAGAGAAGGGAAGAAAGAAGCAAATGGAGGGGGAATGGGAAAATGAAATGAAAAGGAGAGGGGAAAGTCGGAGAGACTGAGACAGAAAGGGAGCAAAATTACATGGAAAGAGGATAAAAGGGGAAAGAGATGGATAATGATGTATAATTCAAAGGAAAAGGAGGGGAAATTCTCGAAATTAGTAAGAAAGAAAAGGTGTTAAACTGGTGGGAGAAGAATGTTAAAACGTTGGCAGAAAAGGTCAACGAAAGATATAACAAAATTACAGTAAGCAACAGGAGGGAGATAAAAGAAATTGGGATGACAAACGGAAACAGGAGATGGTTAAGAACTTGGCTGAAATCAGAGATGAATAGACAATTCTGACTTGAGATTATCTAATCTGTCACCAGACATCCAAAAGCGATAACAAAACAAAAATCGATGACGTCTCGGCATCGGCTTTGCACAAGCAAAAGTCATTGGAACTCTATAGTAAGACAACTGACACCAGCGCATGCGCATCTCGACACTCCTGCCCTCGCATCTACCTGAAGGGGAGGCAAAAGGGAAAGGGGGGAAATGAGCGAATTAATTGGGAGGAAGGCAGCACAGGGAAAGGTGGGAGAGAGATTACGAAAAGTTAACAAAAAACAAATAAAGACACTCGAATAAACTGCGTGTCCCTGTTACGTACACACATGTGCAAAAAGATATAATGGTCACATAGTCTCGCATGCACGCACGCACGCACGCACGCACACACACACACACACGCACACACACACACACACACACACACACACACACACACACACACACACACACACACACACACACACACACACACAAATAAATAAACACGTGTAAAACTAATGAAATCATTTTACTTACACTTTCCTCCACTGTTACTTGGCACCTCAGACCTACCTGCAAAACAAAACATAGGAAATTAAGTTTTATATAAAATCCTGAGGTTTAGAGGGCTAAAGCTTTGCAAGAAAGAAGAGTTAGTACTAGAGAATAGATGGATAGTCACGCTTAACCTGCAACTAAAAGGAATACGAAAGGGTTGGGGTGAAGGGGTGATCTAGGGTAAGAAGAGGTGATCTTAATCACGCTTCTTTCCACCCCGTGACCATGTCATGGTCATAACCCCCTTCGTGCAAAGTGACACTTATCATTCTTTTTTTTTTACTGTCCCCATTTGATTTCATTATAGTTTGTGGTACTTATACTGTCTCGGAGGGTACTAACTATTTTCTAATGGGTGCGGCCAGGCGCTTCCATTTAGCCCAGTGATACTCCTTCCGAAAGGAAGGCGGGCGAGAGCGCACGGATGTAAAAGATGAATGAGTGTAATGATGCGACTCGTTGTTTTTAATTGGTGTAATTGTGATATGTGTCAGGCAACGTAAATAAACTGTGTGTGTGTGAAATAGACGGGTGTAGATTGCCAGAGGTAAACTTGGAGGTACTTGTATGCACGGTGCATGTAAGTAATTGATGAATGTATATCGGATGTGAATACGTGTAGAGCACCTGTGTATTAAGGGAGTGTTTGGGGTTGTAGAGATGTAGCTATCGTGATTTATTCCTAAAATGGTGCCACGTAAATGAATGAAAAATGTGAGTCAAAAACCAGAGGAAAGGGTTGTACACGCGTCCGTGCCCACGTGCGAACTCATACACAAACACACAACGCACACACACACACACACACACACACACACACACACACACACACACACACACACACACACACACACACACACACACACACACACACACACACACACACACACACACACACTCTCTCTCTCTCTCTCTCTCTCTCTCTCTCTCTCTCTCTCTCTCTCTCTCTCTCTCTCTCTCTCTCTCTCTCTCTTGGGCGGGGAGTTGGGTGTGTGTGTGTGCGTGTAATGTCACCATTATCCATAGATCAGTCATATATAAGCTCTGAGCTCTCCTTGGGAGGGAATTAGCTGTCGATCACGAGTCCAACACGTGTTCCAAGACAATGGTGAATTACACATACACACGCATATATATATACATATATATATATATATATATATATATATATATATATATATATATATATATATATATATATATACGCACAGACACGTACAAACACACACAAGCAACAAAACATACACATCACGTCCTAGGTAACCTCTCCAACAAATACATGTACACGGTCACACTAACATACATGTACACGTCCATCTATACGATATTTGCACGTGTTGTACATGTAAAGCGGGCGTGTACACTTGTCTCACATCTCTTGCCGAACACATTTTAGCTTGATCCCAGGTTCTCTTTGCATCGTGTTCACCTGAGCTGTGACGTTAACACTTTAGTCCTGCACAGGGGAAAGCATGGGCACTTCCTCCATTTTATGCTAAAACCTGATATATATATATATATATATATATGTATATATATATATATATATATATATATATATATATATATATATACGTATGTATACACACACACGTATATACCGTATATGTATACACACACACACACACACACACACACACACACACACACACACACACACACACACACGTATATATATATATATATATATATACATAAACTAATTTATATTTATATGTATATATATATATATATATATATACGTGTGTGTGTGTGTGTGTGTGTGTGTGTGTGTGTGTGTGTGTGTGTGTGTATTCACTTGGTCTTTGGATCACGTGTTGGACTCGTGATCGACAGCTATTTCCCTCCTGGAAGAGAGCTCAGAGCTCGTAGGTCCGATCTATGGGTAATGCTATGACCTTGCACACACACACACCCCCAACTCCCCGCCCACGAGAGTTGGAGTAACACCCCTCAGCGCTGCGATACTGATATTATTTCAGCCCCGGGCGAGAGTCGAACCCGGACCTCCGTAGTGTGTGTGTGTGTGTGTAAAAGAAAGAGAGAGAGAGAGAGAGAGAGAGAGAGAGAGAGAGAGAGAGAGAGAGAGAGAGAGAGAGAGAGAGAGAGAGAGAGAGAGAGAGAGAGAGAGAGAGAGAGAGAGAGAGAGAGAGAGAGAGAGAGAGAGAGAGAGAGAGAGAGAGAGAGAGAGAGAGAGAGAGAGAGAGAGAGAGAGAGAGAGAGAGAGAGAGAGAGAGAGAGAGAGAGAGAGAAGAGGGAAGGAGAGGAAAGTAATACGGAGAAAGAATGCTGAACTAGAAAATTCTGGTACGAGGGCGGAACAAGAAAACAAGGATGAAAAAGAAATGAGATTGTAAGGGAAACTAAACAATGCCCTCTAGAGCTTCAGGTACAAGGACAAGAGGGCACAAAGGGAATGAGAGTCAGCGAGAAAGGGCTAAATGGTTAGAAATAGAGTCCATTATTATTTTTACTATAAGAAATAGAGTCCATTATTACTTTTGCTATAAGAAATAGAGTCCATTATTATTTTTACTATAAGAAATAGAGTCCATTATTATTTTTACTATAAGAAATAGTCCATTATTATTTTTGCTTTAAGAAATAGAGTCCACTATTATTTATACTATAAGAAATAGAGTCCACTATTACTTTTGCTATAAGAAATAGTCCATTATTATTTTTGTTTTAAGAAATAGAGTCCACTATTATTTCTACTATAAGAAATAGAGTCCACTATTATTTTTACTATAAGAAATAGTGTCCATTATTATTTTTAATATAAGAAATAGTCCATTATTATTTTTACTTTAAGAAATAGAGCACATTATTATTTTTACTATAATTTTGGGAGCACGGGAATGTAGGGAACCTGTGATGGAGTTCAAGACAGCTGCTCTTGTCTCACGGTTAACAAGAGCACACTGAGGAAAAAACAAGATTGACTTCATAATGGGCACCATAAGCAACTGTCACCGCCGCTTTAAAATGCCCACAACAAAGAAAATTTGTTTACTTGAAAGGTACTACCATAAAATCAATTCAGTAGATTTTTCTTAATCTAGAATGAAGATATAGGCACGAGACAACTCGACAGAGTAAAAATGATAGAAGCAGCAGCTTCGGTAGTTATAATATACATATATACATGTATTTTTTACTCCAGGTAATTGGACAACTGCGTGTTATATGTTATAACACCTTTATATGACTGTTATTTTGCTTGTTTGTTTATTTACTATGTTGTCTCCAGACTGGCTATGGACCATAGCAGTCATAACGGCAGTTTCAGTATTTGTGTTGCTGCAGTGAAAATACTCGTACTTATGACACTTTTAATAAACAGATATAATACTGAAAATAATACCGAGCAGAATATTACTGTCATGATGAAGGCCACTTTACAAATGATTACAAAGGGGGAGCATGCCGACAGGAGACCTTTTGGTCCATATCAAGGTCGGATACGAAAAAATATAATAATGA
>NC_134812.1:35872097-35874597 GCF_046742065.1 Oratosquilla oratoria
ACATATATATATATATATATATATATATATATATATACATACATATACCAAGTCTTTTTCCCCCTTACAAGGGGGGTAGCCAAAAAGAAAAAGGCATAAAATCACTCCCACCCATTCCATCCCTGAATACACTCCACACCCCTCCACCCTCCCTCTTATCTTAGCACCTCCTGAATGACGGGTCATCCCTGCACCTTGTCCACTGCCCTGGGTCAGAAGCAGTGTCGCAAGACACAGCACATCTACAGCAGGGCCGCTTCATTAAATCGGCGACCCCCCTTCTCCGTCCCCCCATTGCATAAAATGAGAGGACGGGGAGAAATCCCTTCGGGCTGCGTCAAATTTTGCTCACACATACTACCTCACCCCCCATCCACCCACCCATTCCACCTCATGCAATCACAACATCATCCATATACAACCATTCTCCATTCACCCCTGTCTTCTGTCCTCTCCCGTCCTTCCTCAACAGACATTCCCCTCTTCCCCAAAGCCCCCTTCACCCCATCCATCCACCTCATCCTAGGACGTCCCCTCATGTTCACTCCCTCCACATCTGCCTTCCACACCTCTTTTACTAGTCTTTCTTTACTCATTCTTTCCATGTGTCCAAACCATCCTAATATTCTTTCATCAACCCTATCTCCCAGCTCCTTTTCCACCCCTGTTCTCTTCCTCACCTCCTCATTTCTCACTCTATCTAGCCTAGTAACCCCCATCATACTTCTCAGACACCTCATCTCAAACACATTCAAACTCCTCTCTTCTTCTCTTATGTTCCATGTTTCTGCCCCATACAGTGCTGTTGGCACAATCACTCCTTCATACAGTCTCCTCTTAGCATCCATTCCCAGATGTCTATTCCTCATTACACTCTTTAATCCACCAAGGCATTTACTCGCTTCTCTCAATCTACATTCTACCTCCACTTTCACTCCACCTTTCCCTGCCACATTTGCACTCAAGTATCTAAAAATGTCCACTTCCTCCAGTTGCTCTCCCTTAATGCTCACTTCCAGTCTACTGCCACTTTCACCCCTTGTACATCTCATCACCTTACTTTTACCCACATTTATCTTTAGCTTTCTTCTATCACATACTCTCCCAAACTCTGCCACCAACTTCCTCAATCCCTCCTCCGATCCTGCCACAAGCGCAGTGTCGTCCGCAAACAACAGCTGGCTCACCTCCCACTTTTCTCTATTTTCTTTAACCATTTCCAATCCCTTGCCCACTACCCTTGCCTTTACCTCTCACACCACCCCATCCATGTATAAATTGAACAGCCAGGGCGACATAACGCATATATATCAATATATATGCATATATCTGGCTCTCCTTATTCCACAGTTTAGATCCCCCTCAGTATATTTAATTTTCACACACACACACACACACACACACACACACACACACACACACACACACACATATGCTCCCACGAGCTGTACACATACCGGTACATCACTTCCGTGCATGTTTATGCATTCCATAAGTTTAGCAAAGCTTTAATTCAGAGCAATTAGGCACAGCGCGAAATAATGCGCTCCTTGACCTCTCCCTAATTACCAGAGTTAATTAAACCATACAGGGGGGCACGGACCGTACGGCCATAACTGCTCTCCTAATTAAAATGTTGCAGTCCAAGCTAAGTAGGTCAATAGGCATACCTGAGTCCCCGCAAATGCAGATGCATTGTCAATTAAATGCATCCTAATTCATCCAGGATATACACAGCACATTTAGGTCCTTTAGTCAGACCTTGAATCTCCTCTTTATCATTTTGATGGTTCAATTTCTCCCAAAGTTAGATGTTCTTTTTCAGCTAAGGGTTGGCTTGGTATATAATGGGATATCTATCAGCGAAAAATCCTTTTCTTCAGTTTCATTTAAACAAGGTTTTCAGGTATTGCCACTCTGTCATTAGGCATGCAGCATGTTCACATTACGGCAATGGTACATGTTTTGTTTGGGTGTGTGTAAATGCTCACCTAACTCCTGTGTAAACATATATCGATGGTTCTATATGTACCGAAAGCCATTATGTGTACAGATATAGAAGAAGTGTGGCTTAACGCTTCTATACAGGAGTATCCTTTTCATTTTGTACAGCTGGGAGGTAACCCTTTGTTAAAAAAGGGAGACATACTCAACTCGATTAACCCCTATTCCTAACCAGAAAGTACCCTGTTTTCTAGAAAACGCCATATTTTCCAACTAAGTAACATTCTTCTGGCACGGAAGTTGATTAGCATAGATACGCTTTGATAATTTTTTAGACCCTGCGGGCAGTCCATGGGGATTTTGAAATTGGCCTGGCAAGGTCGCGTGAAGATTTTTCTTGCGTTCACTATTACTGACATCGAGATGTATACATGACTACTGACGTCAGCGTCACATAATGCAAACAATGTTAATACGTCAGTCCCACCATTGTATACGGCGCCAGTGATGTTCACGTTACAAAACGTAGATAGAGCTAAAGATGTCATTGATACCA
>NC_134812.1:35887097-35894597 GCF_046742065.1 Oratosquilla oratoria
AAGATAAGAAGGGAGAGAGGAGAGGGAGGTTTGAGAGAGAGAGAGGAGGGAGGACGGGTGGGGAAAGAAATTAATATTACATTTGTACTAAGGTGTTCTGCAGGGTTCTTTTTCCCTGACTTTAGCCATGCAAACCCCCAACAAACAGACAAGCAAATGAATAAACAGATAAATCGATGATTAAATAAATAGATAAATTAATTGATTAATTATAGATGAATAAATAAATAGATTAGTAAATGAATAGATAAGTGAATATATAAATAGATAAATAAATAAATTAATAAATTAATAAGTAAATAAATAAATAGATAAATTAATTAATTAATTAACTATTAAAAAATTAATAGATAAATACATTAAGAATAACTACTCTAGTCTCGACCCATCCTCCTCAATTCCTTTCCTCCTCGATAGTACACTTACCTTACCCTTTCCTTGGACCCCTCTGCCTTTCTCCTTACCTTTTCTTTGTTTATATATTTCAAAGATTATCATAAAATGAAAATAAAAATAACTGACAATAATGATGAGAACAAGCTGTAAAATGCCTTCAGAGGACCGTTCCATAAAGAAGGGGCCGAAGAAGTCTTGAAGTTCCCTTATCGAGAGCGTCCAAACCAAAGACAATTGGAAAAAAATATCACGAGGAAGAGAGTTCCACAGCCTCCGATTAGAAGGAAAGGAAGAGTTTATTGCCTGAATCTTATAAACGAGTATTTACACGGGAAAGGAACGAGCAGTTCTTCATATTCTCTTTAATTTTACTTCTCCCTCTCTCCTTTCCTCATACCCCCATCAATACCCTTATCCTAATCTCCTCTCTTCTCGTTCCCCTTTACCCTCTCCCTTTTCCTCCTCCTCCTTCTCCTCCTTATCTTCCTGCTTCCTTTACTCAACCTTTAACGCCCATGCCCTATCGTCATTTGCGCATCCTCTAAATCTCTTCAATTTCTCTCTTCCACTCCTTGTCCTTCCCTTCCTCCCTCCCTTCTCCTTCATCCTGCTTCCCACTAACTCCATAACCCCCTCCCCAATCTCTCTTTATCATTCCTTTTCCCGCCTGCCTCTTCCTCCTCCCTCTCTCTCCTCCCCTATCCTTCCTCCCCCCCCCCACCCCCGTCTCACCTCTTGGCGGTAAATCTGATTTGAATCACCGCCAACATTTGCCTCTCTTTACCACAAATAGCAGCTTGCCAACGTGGGTCGTTGAGTTCCTCTTTCGGTTCACGGGTCCGGTGTCAGTAACCGACAACCAACAATGACAGCCACTCGCCCTGGCTGTTCCGAACGTACAAGACTTGCTATTGTTTAATTCTGGCTGACGCCTTGCGATTTTATTTAGGTATGTGGGGTATTGCACCCACGGCCTAAGGCGTGGGAATACCCTCCTCCATACCCCGAGGTATTTGTTTTACTCTTACCAACGTCAGATGCGTCTCTTGGGCTACGTGGCACCTCTTTGGGTGCTTACTGCCTCCTTTATTGGACATTTCCTCCGTCCAATTTATCCAATTTCCCCTCCATGAAGCTAATATTCCTCCACTTTTCCTCCCACCGCATCTCCTCTACGTCCTCTCCTTTCACCCCTCCCGTCCCCTCCCCACCAAAACTTCCTCGTAAAGCAGCCTCCGATTTTTGCTTTCTTCCCATCTTCTCCCAAGAATCTCACTTCGGCTTCCATTCCCTCTTCCTCGATTCTTTCTATTCGGTCCTCCCTTAGCCCACTTCCTCTACTCTTTTTCTCATTCCCCAGTTTTTTTTATTCACTCTTAATCCCAAACAGAGCCAATCTCTAGACCCCACGTACTCAACCCCCCCTGCCCTCTGAATCCACAAAACGTCTTCCCCAACCAAGCCGTCCTCAGTGGGGAAGCTGTGAACAATGGAGGATGGAGTGGGTTTGTGTGCGTGTATGTGTGCACGTTTGTGTGTGGGAGAATCTGGCCGAAGCCACTGAAGTCATATAGTCAATAAATGTCTCGCACAAGCCACTACTTTCAATTGATCAAACAATACCTTCGTTAACAAACTGTATTGGCAATGAAAACTAGTTATATGAATACATTCAAATTGAATTTCATTACAAGATGATATTGTCAGTATATTACTATAATTACATATATCCTTTATATATATCCTAAGAACGTTTCTTGTTTTGTTTTTTCTTAGATTATATCAACGCAATAGTATCTAAAGAATTAACTACATTAAAATCGAGGGACATCTCAAGACTTATGATCGTTACTGTATATCTGTACAAGGCCCGTTTTTGTCCTCTCCCCCCCCTTTTTTTTTGTCAAGATATATATATATATATATACATTTTCTAATTTAGATATAAAGTTGAACATGGACTGAACAACGTCAATAAATGAAAATTAAGACCACGAAATAAAAGTCATGTTTTTAAACTCCTTTAAGATTTCACCTCCTGTGGATTAAAACAAGTTCTACGCGGATGAATTCTTCTTCTTCTACCAACTTGGATGACGATGATGCTGATAGTGATGATGATGGTGAATGGTGAATGGTGATGGTTGCGTGGTGGTCGTGATGATGTGATGATGATGATGAATAATGAATAGTGAATAGTGATGGTTGTGTGGTGGTCGTGATGATGTGATGATGATGATGATGATGATGATGATGATGATGATGATGATGATGATGATGATGATGATGATGATGATGATGATGATGATGATGATGATGATGATGATGATGATGATGGTTGATGATGATGGTAAATAATGAATAGTGAATGGTGATGGTTGCGTGGTGGTCGTGATGATGGTGATGATGATGATGATGATGATGATGATGATGATGATGATGATGATGATGATAATAATGATGATGATAACGATGACGACGACGACGACGACGACGACGATGATTATTACGACGAGGACGACGATAATAAACTGTCTCCAAGTCCGTTTTGGCTTCCTCACTCTGACAAGTAAGTATATGGGCACACTCCAGGGGCAGCAGTAAAGTGGCAAGATACTAAACCAACCCTTTCACAACAATATACAACGACTTCTATGACCAGACTAAAAGAGCTTTACTTACTGATACTATATAAGCGCTAGCATAGAGTCAAAGTAACAACTGGGAATCGAGAAAGTGGTTGGATCAAAACCTAAAGTGCCATGTTATTACACAGTAAGATAATCTAAGCAAAGAAAAATTAGATAAACAAATATATAAATAAATACCCAAATAAATAAATGAATACATAGCAAAATGAATGAAATGATAAAGGATTAAATAAAGAAATAAACGAATAAATAGATTAATTAATTAATTAATAACGAAGGAAAGAAATAAATAAAAAGAAAACAGAATAAATACATAAAGAATTACCATAATTGGATAATGAAGTAGAGAAGTAAAATTAACTAAAACATGAATCAACTTCGCTGTACTTCTCCACACCGTACCACCAAACATAACCCTTTACGTATTCTCCTCTAGCAAAAACCATACAACTTTATTCAGTTGGACGGTTGTTAATACAATCTCAATTAATTCCTTTGCAACTGCGGCTCCTTTTACTACTTCCGATCAGATTAATGCCAGACGATTTTATTCAGCCGAAGGGAACGGGTTATCCCCGTTTGTGATACTATCACACATACTAAAACAAATCCCACAAGTACTGGTTTCGTCACGCTTTGAGGAGCTGGAACCACTGAAACACAATTATACTGCCTTCTCACTGCCGGTTTAGGCAATACCAGTTTATGTGCCAAACACCTGCCAGATCCAACTAAAACCATATCTAGTATTCCAGTCCACTAAGGATCCACATATTGGTCCTTCTAGTACATAAATGTACTTCCTTTTGTTATGTCTTCTACAGCTCCCTCACTATAGTACATGTATGTACTTGCTACATTTATATCTACTAAACAGGAAAAGACAAATGAATAACCCGTCTTCTCTTTCTCTTACCCACCCCCGTTTCTTTTCTATCCTATAATTTCTTCAATTATCTTCTTTCCTTATCCTTCCTACCCCATCATTTTCAGAATTTGCCAATGTCCTTCAGTTTCTCTCCTCATTCATTTCCTTCAATATATATATATATATATATATATATATATATATATATATATATATATATATATATATATATATGTATGGTATATATATATATATATATGTATATGTATATATATATATATATATATATATATTATATTACACACATATATATATATATATATATATATATATATATATATGTGTGTGTGTGTGTGTGTGTGTGTGTGTGTGTGTGTGTGTGTGTGTGTGTGTGTGTGTGTGTGTGTGTGTGTGTGTGTGTGTGTGTGTGTGTGTGTGTGTGTGTGTGTGTGTGAAAAAACTCTCCACCGCAGGCAATGGAAGTTTACTTATTTTACTGTACTTTCACGCTCTTCAAACAATGAAAATGTTTCTGCGAGAAGTCTCGCGCCAACCACAAATACATGAGGAGTCGGAGAAAACATCTGCACCTTTGCAGACCTTATCCCCCCCCCCCCCTCACACACACCCATCCCCCGAGCGCGGTAGTGTTTTTGTCTTAAGTTTTACTGTGGACGCCCAAGAGCGCGCGCTGGAAATGTACAGGGCGTTCTTCAGCCACTTTTGGCAAGTGTACATCTACAGTACTGGACCTGTGTGAGTTGTTCCTTTGCGGACATACCAGACGCTGTTATGTTCATGCGCGCGCGCGCGCGTGTGTGTGTGCGTGTGTGGTTCACCATTGTCTTGGATCACGTGTTGGAATCGTGATCGAGTTAATATCCTCCCGGATGAGAGCTCAGAGCTCGTATGACCGATCTATGGGTAATACTGTGACCTTACACGCACACACACACACAACTCCCTCCCCACGAGAACTGGAGTAACAACCCACAGCGCAGCGATACTGAAATTATTTCAGCCCTTGGGGTACGCCTCTCCCTCATCTTTCTACGCCCCTTTTCCTATTCAACCTCCACTCCTCCAGAGCTTCCTTTTTAACCCTTTTCTGTGTGTGTGTGTGTGTGTGTGTGTGTGTGTGTGTGTGTGTGTGTGTGTGTGTGTGTGTGTGTGTGTGTGTGTGTGTGTGTGTGTGTGTGTGTGTGTGTGTGTGTGTGTGTGTGTGTGTGTGTGTGTGTGTGTGTGTGTGTGTGTGTGTGTGCGTGTGTGTGTGCGTGTGTGTGTGTATGTGTGTGTGTGTGTGTGTGTGTGTGTGTGTGTGTGTGTGTGTGTGTGTGTGTGTGTGTGTGTGTGTGTGTGTGTGTGTGTGTGTGTGTGTGTGTGTGTGTGTGTGTGTGTGTGTGTGTATGTGTGTGTGTGTGCAAGTGTGAGTGTGTGTGTGTGTATGTGTACTGTATATGCATGTGAGAGAAAAAGAATGAGAGCAAAGGATGTATCGTCGACCCCTTTCGGTGTTGCTTCTCTCCATCTATTCGCAACACACTCCAGTCCAGAGTGCAAATCTTGTGACCAAAATGCCGAGAGAAACACCCGACAAACAATTTAAAGACTATCAACCTTATGTACGCCCACGGTCGACTACCCACCAGCGTAACGGACACTTTGAGTCAGCTTTGACGCGCTCAAGAACAGGATAGTCCCGTCTCGCGCACTGCTTTATCTTGACCAATGATATTCTTCCTCTACCTGTACTTAATGTCCTCTCTTTATTAAAACTTAGACACCGTACTTACTCAGTCAACCTCCAGTTTTCCCACCCCTCACCTTTAATCAACACTTTCATTACAACTCATTTTATTTAAATGAACAGCAATAATCCTTAGTTTTTATCCACGTTATCTTTAAAGAGGCGAACCTTATTTCTACCGTATATTATAACTACCTCATTTTGAAGTAACTGAACCATTCGTGCAGTTTGGGAATACCAGGCTCCCACATGTACCCATATCCGGATTCCATGAAAATAATAGATAATTCGCAATATATATATGTACAGTATATCTATATACACCCATATGCATGTATCTATACACAGCATGCACATCCACATGCACACACGCACGCGCGCACACACACACACACGCGCGCGCACGCACGCACAAACACGCACACACACACACACGCACGCGCGCACGCACGCACACACACGCACGCACGCACACACACGCACACACACACACACACACACATAGGTGCAAAATCTGCGGCATGTCCGATTTGCCTGCCTGAGGCGGAAACGAGGTCCTTATTGCTTCAACCTCATCCATAGCGAGTGGCACTTTTCCTTTTCTCTTGACTGTCGTCAGGCTATTTCATTCATTTTCGTACTACTTTCTCGGCGCTAATGGAGTTAAGCCCCAGATACATAGAGCGCAACATGCAGGCCTGAGCAAACACAAAGCCTACAAGACATTCTAGCAAGATACATTATCACGCCACTTCACCCAGATTCTGTTCTTTGGTGCATTTCTTTTTCATTCTCTTCCTCCTCCTTCTCCTTTATTTTATATTTTTTATTCACTTCATCCTTGCATCATGGTTCCTACTCATACACCTTTTCCTCTCCTCCTCCTCCATTTTCCTCCTCCTCTTCTTCTACACTACCATTTCCACCACTACTACTTCTACTTCCACATCCACCTCCACATCCACATCCACCTCCAGCCGAATAAAGTATCACTGACTCACACATTGGCGATTCTCCTCCCTCCTCCTTCCCTCACCACCACACTCCACTCCTCCTTCCCCACATCCGATCGACCGATCACCAGCTGCCCACGACCTCTGGAATGATTCTCTCCACCTCTCGGTCTGTATATATGCATATATATATATATACATATATATATATATATATATATATATATATATATATATATATACATATACATACATACACATACATACATACACAAATACATACATACATACATACATACACACGCACACACACACACACACACACACACACACACACACACACACACACACACACACACACACATATATATATATATATATAAACATATATATATACACATATATATATGTACATATATATATATATATATATATATATATATATGTATGTATATATATATATATACTATGATAAAGTAGTAGCCTCTTTCTGTCTGTTTGTTTGTTTGTTTGTTCACAAACTCCTCCTAGGGTTTTGGAGATAGACTCCCATAACCATATATATTCTGATACCTTATCCCTCCAGGTACTTGGATAACTATATTTCATATAAAAAAGTATTTTGGTTAGGGTTAAGGGTTAAAGTTAGGTGGGATATGTTTAGGTGAGTGATTATTCACGAACTACTACTTTTTTGCAGATAGACCCCTATAACCATATATATTCTGAAACCTTATAACCCAAAGTAATTGGATAACTATTTTTATTTGTCTGTCTGTCTGTTTGTTTGTTTGTTTGTTTGTTCACGAACTCCTCCTAGGGTTTTGGAGATAGACCCCCTTATCCATATATATTCTGATACCCTATCACTCCAGGTACTTGGAT
>NC_134812.1:35899597-35902097 GCF_046742065.1 Oratosquilla oratoria
ATTATTATTATTATTATTATTACTATTATTATTATTATTATCATTATCATTGTTATTATCATTATTATTATTATTATTATTATTATTACTATTATTATTATCATAATTGTTATCATCATAATCATAATTATTATAGTTACCATTATTATCAACACAACAATCATCATTACTCTCATTATTATCATTAATATTGTTACCTTTACTATTATTGATCAATATTTTTAGACAGGAGACGGGAGAGGGGTTTCACTAGTAGTCACTCCAACAGCTTATTATATCATCATTCTTGAAAGAATTTTGCCACCTGTTTAAGATGAAGGACTCAAGTTCTTTTATCATATTTTCAATATAGAATTATACATATAGTCCTATCTATAATACGAGCATAGTTCTACCCCCAGTGACACATTTCTAGATAACACACAAGAAACCTACAGTCGGAGGAAATATACTTCGAATGAAAGAAGACTCCACATTTCGGCTACCAATTGTTGCCCTCTTCAGGAAAGCACTTTCCTGAAGAGGGCTACAGTTGGTAGCCGAAATATAGAATCTTCTTTCATTCGAAATTTATTTTCTCCGACTGTGGGTTTCTTGTGTGTTGTCTAGAAATATGTTACTACATTTCTGTTTAGACATTTCTAGATCTTACAACTCCATCTCCCCATTAACATTCTGGGACAGTTCCTACCTCTGAGCATAATTATCACAAGACGATTTTATTCAGACTAGAAGCACAATTCTCTGAAAATTGTCGTATTGGTGTTCATCACCAATGACAAATCGAAATCTTTGTTCTTGACTTCTATCACTATGACGATTATTAGTGGAGACTTTTTATCCCAATGCATATGATTTCAATTCCTTTTATTCCCTATTCATTCCTAAGAATTTGTTTCCACAACTGTATCTATACCTTTTCTTGGGCTTCGTATGCCCCATTCCGACAGCAAATGGGATCTATTAGGCCACCAAGATTTCCCCTTCGTAATGAAGAGTAAATGTAGAGATAATGAATCACAATTAATTACCTGTCCTATAAAGATGTCTACATTCCTTGATTAATGTAGACTTTATATGAATGCTCATACGAATGTGTATATACTTAAACAATAACACATACTCATGCAGATATGCACACACATTAGTCACACACACACACACACACACACACACACACACACACACACACACACACACACACACACACACACACACACACACACACACACACACATATACATGCGCGCGAACACACGCACGCACACCCAAACGCACACACAAACACACACACACACACACACACACACACACACACACACACACACACACACACACACACACATACACACGTGGAGCGTGGAGCAGGTTGGCAATCCAGGTGGAGTAGATGGGGAAGGGAAGGAGGAAGGAGAGGAGGAGGAGGAGGGAGAGGAGGAGGAGATGGAGGAGGAGGAAGAGGAAGAAGAGAAGGAGTAGGAGGAGGGGGAGAAGGAGGAGGAGGAAGAAGAGAAGGAGGAGGAGGAGGAGGGGAGGAGGAGGAGGAGGGGAGGAGGAGGGGAGGAAGAAGAGAAGGAGGAGGAGTAGGAGGAGGAGGGGAGTAAGAAGAGGAGGAGAAGGTGGTAGTGGTGGTGGAAAAGGAGGAGGAGGAGGAGGGGAAAATGTGAAGAAGGGGTGAGGAAGCTGGAAAAAATGAGAGAAATAATGTGGAGATGAGAGAGAACAAAAAGAGTGAGAAGGGGAAGGAAGGAAAGGGACAAGTAGAAGTAGAAACAGGTGAAAATGGAGGCGAAGGATGAGAAGTGAGAGAGGAAAGAGAAAGAAGAGAGAGGAAAGAAAAAGAAGAGAAAAAGGATGAGGGGAAAGAAGTGGGGGAGAGGACCTTCTGTGAACTAGCACTAGGCAACCGATCTCAATTACTCACTAGTGGTTGTTGGGAGTCGGCCGTAGACAGAAGAAATAATAATTCAATTAGTTTCCTCTGTCCAGACACACCCTACAAAAATAAGCATGTGTAAACGTTCTTCACGACTAAGTAATTTTTCCTGCTCGGAGTGCCCTTCAAAAAAATAGGCACAGCTACAGTATATGTTCCTCACGCCGCGAAATACGTTCATTTGTCTGTGTCATTATGACATTTGGAAATAAACTCTCCTACTAGGATTCGAACCCTCGCCTGAGTGGTTTCCTTCTTACAAAACGAAGATCGTACCATCACGCTATCCTGACCCTTCACAACGAAACGACTTAGTTCACGGCCCAGTCATTCCGCCGAGGGCATCCGGGTGAAACGTGGCATGTACTGTATTTCATCAAATCCTTTATGCAGGCTAGTCTTCCGACAAGTGTTTGTGTCATTATGACACTAAGTCGTTTCGTTTTGAAGGGTCAGGATGGCGTGATGGTACGATCTTCGTTTTGTAAGAAGCAAGCCGCTCAGGCGAGGGTTCGAATCCCAGTAGGAGAGTTTATGTTCAGTTGAGCTTCCTTCACCCCACCT